>NC_092421.1:59041750-59646750 GCF_040894005.1 Engystomops pustulosus | reverse complement strand
ATGCCGATGACGCCGAGGCTGCAAACCATGGACCAGGGATCCGTTGTTTGTGGACCTTGGAAGCTTGTAGAGTTAGTATCATGTCTCAGCTGGTAAAAGGAATGACAGCTTTGTTATACTTGAACTAGCCAGTTTCTCAGAGAGGAGCACTCTTGCTTCAAAACTTTTTTGTTCACCTGCGGTTTCCATTTCATTGTCGGACTTATGTCATGTTGAACAGTGCCATGACACGTGATGAATTGTATTTGCTCTATACACAATGAGCAGCTGGGTATTGCCCATCTTACTGGCAGGGCTGTGAAGTCAGCAAGCCAAACCGCCGACTCCAACTCCTCAATTTCCCAAACTTCAACTCCATTTCCAGCTACACCAAAATGGTCACAGACTCCACAGTCGTGGTTTCTTGGTCACTCTAACAGTGCTTGAGATAAATGCAGGCATTCCTTCCCTTATCTATAGCAGAGGAGGTTCACTCCTGAGCATGTACAAAAAGTGCAGCCACATTCCTCTCAACTAAAACAAGCATCAGGGGTGCACAGGCCACATGCAGCCTGTCAAGCCATGAGTTGCTGTCTGCACCTTGCTGCCACTCAGAGTCCAATGAGCACTTCCATAACTGATGTAACATAACTGATGGAAGTGTTCTTTGATGCAGGAGGCGGGTAACGGTGAGTGCCGCTGAGAAATTCTAGCTGCTCCTGGGTCCTCTCCTGCTGCTCCAATCTGTGTCCTTACACCTGACACTGGTTGTGTGCGTCAAGGTCAGGACCCGGAGCAGAGCAACCGCAAGAGAGGACCCAGGAGTGGTAAGTGGTAAGACCAGGTGGGTCCTCTCCTGCTCCTGGCACAGTTCTGCTCTGGGGTCTCCAGCATTGTTAGACTGCTATGGGATCTCCATCATCATTATTATCCGCTATGGGGTATCCAGTATTATTATCTGCTCTGGGAGTTGGCAGTATTAATGTCTGCTTTGGGGAGTCTCCTGTAATTTTGTCTGCTCTGGGGTCTCTGCCCTGGGGGTCTCCAGTATTGTTAGTCTGCTCTGGGGGTCTCCAGTATTGTTAGTCTGCTCTGGGGGTCTCCAGTGTTGTTAGTCTGCTCTGGGAGTCTCCAGTATTAGTGCTCCGGGGGTTGGCAGTATTTTGGTCTGGTTTGGGGGTCTCCTGTAATTTTATCTGCTCTGGGGTCTCTGCCCTGGGAGTCTCCAGTATTGTTAGTCTGTTCTGTAAGGTCCCCAGTATTATTGTCTGCTCTGAATGCAGTATTTGGTTGCTGGGGTGGTATTTATTGCTTTTCAGTGGTATTTATTATCCCTGGTTTGGCATTTTGAGCTGTACTGTGGTTGTTGGTGCCTCTAGGGTGCTGGTTAAAGTTGAGCATTATGGCAACATGGCCCTTGGACCAGAGGTCGCATTAACGCCTCACCAAGCGTCATAGACGCGTGATGAGGCGGCATTACCCCCCAAAATAATTGCCATGCGTCAAAGTACGCATGGCAATTATTTCCTGTAGCGCGCAGGCTGAGGGGTTCAGCGCGCGCCGCAAAGGAGAGAAATATCAGTGGCGCGGTCGCAGCGCAGGGCCGCTCCGCCGGACATGTTACGCCGTGATCAGTGTCAGCGGCGCGTTGGAGAGACCCCCAGTGAGAGTGCAGGCCCCGGGGGGAGACATGCGGGTTCGGGGCTGCTGCTCCAGCTCTCCCTGCAGGCCTGTGTATCAGCGATTACGTGATTCTGGCAGGACCGGAGAGCAGGGCAAGGTGAGTGCAAACCCACACTGTACTCACTGCACTCTATGTGTACTGTGTGTAGTGTGTATGCTGTGTGTAGTGAGTGAGCCAGGTGCTGTGTGTAGTGTGTGCTGTGTATAGTGTGTGTGTGTAGTTTGTGTGCTGTGTGTAGTGTGTGGCAAGTGTCCCAGATGGTGTGTGCCAGTTGCCGTGTAGCGAGTGTGCCAGGTGCCGTGTGTGGCGAGTGTGCCAGGTGCCGTGTGTGGCGAGTGTGCCAGGGGCCGTGTGTGTGCCAGGGGCCGTGTGTGGCGTGTGTGTGCCAGGGGCCGTGTGTGGCGTGTGTGTGCCAGGGGCCGTGTGTGGCGAGTGTGCCAGGTGCCATGTGTAGTGTGTGTGGCGAGTGTGCCAGGTGCTGTGTGCCGTGTTTCAGGCTTTAATGATTTTCTTGTATTAATAGACGTTTATTAGATCGTTAGTAGACATTAATAGATAAATATATACACAACTAGGAGTTATATATTTGTATTCCTAAAAATTTCATACTCCTCATCGGCTAAAAATACTCCTCAAAAATGGTAAAAGGAGTATTATTACCCTTCCAGAAAAATGTTAGTGTGACCTCTGCCTTGGACCAATAAATGTTGCTCACCCCAGGCCTAAATCCTTAGATCAGGAATAGAACAGAACATTTTAAGGAAATGTTGATATTTATATAATTTATTATATGTTTTCGGAGTTGGTCCATTTTTTCCCAACTCCACCAAAATTATCTCCGACTCCATGAATGCCTTGCTCACTGGAAGCCTTGTCAATCTGTGGTCAGTCAGTCATTGTATGTCATGCTGCAGTGACAAGAAGTGTCTGGGACTGGCTGAAGAGGGCGGCTTATTGCTTAGGTAAGATTACTACTCTTGAGCAAAACTTCTTCCATCCATATACCACATAAGCACGTTTGTGATACCGCGCTCGTCCTGATATTCTTCATATACGGCGCCTCTTATTGTTTCTCTTGATGGACCTTTTCAACAAGGAAGTGCGATGGACGTCTGTAAGTGTTTAGTTACATAAGGTTTCCACCTGCGTTGCGGCACATTAGGTTATTATCACCCTTGAACCCGGTCGTGGAACGGCTAAACATACTTTAGCAGCTTATAATAATAATACAGGATTCTCATACTGATTAGTCATTCGATCCGGTTGATAATATGGTTTGGATTTGCGCTATGTCTCACAATCTTGGCACGGTGTCCTCCACGCACTTGGATGTTAATAAAGCATTCAATTTCGGCATCTGGAAACACCTGTTTCCCACCCTAGAGAGTCAGTGTTTTCTGGAGAACACTAAAGATCGCGACTAAACCTGTGCAATAACGTACAAAGGCTTTTCTATTTTCTTTTATTTAACACATCATAAATTACGCTGCCAGGATGGGTTCTTACTAAGGGTTTTCGTGTCTGCTAACAAATTGTACAATTGGTTGATACTTGACTGCGGCGATGGTTCATACATTGACTAAGACTTGTCTGCAGGTCAGTGGGTGAGGACATCTATGCACTAGAGAGAATATTGGGGCTTATTTACTAAGGGTCCAAATCGCGTTTTTCCGACGGGCTTTCAGAATTTTACCATTTTGCGCCGAATTGCCCCGGGTTTTTGCAGCACGCAATCGGAATGTATCGCATTTGCGCCGGCTTGCATGCAACGAAAAACGGGGGATTCGGAAAAATTGCGCTATTTAAAAAAAAAAAAAAAAGTCTCGCTTGAGACACACTTACATGCACCGGGAATAGGGTGGTGAACTCCGGTGGACCTCGGCGCAGCAGCGACACCTGGTGGACATTGGGCGCATGACCTTAGTAAATCGCCGGAAAACCCGGAGTACGCGTCGCTGGATCGCGTCAGGAGCGGGTAAGTAAATGTGCCCCATTGTGCGTTAAAATTTTTTCGCTTTTGTTTGATCCATACTAAAGCCTCTTGCACAGGAATCTGTAATGCTACATTCAATCTCTGGACCCATGTAGAAATATGAGCTTAAAGGGGTTGTACAAAGTTTGCATTTGATCCTCTAGGACCAGATCAACGAAGGTCCATCTGCTGGGGCCTTTGCTGATTACAACAACAGACTTCCACAGATCCAGAGAAGATCCCATTACTGCTAACTGATGGAATAATGGAGATTGAGCGTGTGTCCTCCATCCATTCAAATTGCTGAGCACAGCACTTGACTACCTTTGGCGGAGGTACTTGATCACTGTGCTGGCAATTTCCGACGCTCCCATACTATTAAGTGGACCAATTCTTGGCCTGATGCTCCACCCATTTGTGAGAACAGGATACCCGTTTCCGGATTGAGTTTTTTTTTTCTCATGAGCTTTGGTGCCCCAGCTATCGCACTTGAACTGGTCAAGATAGCTGATAATGTGCAAACTTGGAACAACCTCTTTAAAGGACACCTGTCATCAGGTCTGTGTCACTTGTCCTGTCACTACTACCTGTTCGAGCAGCTCACAAGGATCCCATCCCAGCCTTTATCTAGTCAATTCATACATTAATCATTGCAAAATCATCTTTTCTTTATTATGTAAATGAGGCTAGTCACATGGTCAGAGGCAGTGATGTCACCCCTGCCCCCCCCCTCTCCTCCCCCTGCTCAGGTCTGTGTGTATTGTATAGTAAAGCATTGCTAGTGTCTGTGCTTTATCTGCTGACATGCTGCATCCTCCTAATACACAGAGACACAGACATCAGCTACACAAGTACCTGACATATTCTGCTATAACACGGCTGCCTGGAGCTGTTGTATCTCTCCTGTACACAGACAGTCTGCGGGGGGCGCCGGCACCAGGAAGCACATCATTATGCAGCCTCACATCACATACAGGCTGTCAGTCAAGCACTGGGGGTGTGGCTGTGCCGCCCACTCATGAATAAGCCGGACAGCATGAATATGATAATGACTCATTGGACATCTCACAGGTCATTTGCATACAGCTTTAGGACCTCATTGCTTAGGTTTACAGGCATGTAGAGGGACAATGAAGGGATAGAGGCAATGCTCTCTAATGGCAGTTTATGAAAATATATTTAGTTTAGGGGGGTTATTTTGCCTGACGGGTTCTCCTTAAGAAAAGGCCTCATAATAGTATGTGTTGGCTTACATTGTATGGATTCAAAGCGGGAGATTTATCAACTGCTTCTATGGTGTGGAAGCCCTGAAATCATCAAGGGGGCATGGAGGGGCTTGAAGGGGGTACGGCCAGCGGCGAAGTGTGTGTGTTAGTCCCACACCTTTTCATCTGCTGCAATTAGCGACTGTTGAAGCTGAAGGTCATTAATTAAATTTCCATGCCTGGCGTAGAAATGTATACACTTTGTGGCCCAGCTGCAAGTTACATCAAGAAAATGGATCCAATGGGGGTTATTTATCATACACCTGTGCTCGTGCTCATGATGTTTTTGGCTGGGGCCTACACAGCGTTTATGTCGACGACAGGCAGAAATAAATGCAACTGGCAAATTTTCATGCAGCAAGTCTGCAGGCTTGGGAACAGGGACATCCTTGGGCCGGTCACGCCCCCTTCTCACCCCTCTACGCCTCTAAACTGTCATGGCGCAGGAGCCCTACTAAATGAATCCAATTTATCATATGCCCTGCTGTAACTAAACGCGACAAATGAAAATATGGTGGCTCCAGCGAGTGCACAAGTGCGGGGACAGGAACGCCTCATGCGCCCCCCTGGCATGGAGGTGGTGAAAAGGGGAAAATAATCGCAAGTGCTAGCATTTGCCATTATTTCAGATACGATTATTGCTGTATGACTTATTGGAGGGGATAGGAAGGGACTGTTGTCTGCAACTTTTTAAAATCCATTTCTTGCATATGACCATTTGCATTGACTCACATTATACAGGGTCAGTGCCGTGACGCGACCCAGCCGAGCGTCTGGTTTCTACGGAGATGGGAAGGTTTTGGACCGCTCACTTGTTCCATCTCCACCGGACTGCAAACTTCCCCAAGTTTGCGGCCTGTGTGCATTTAGCCCAAGTTGACTTTCCTATGAATTTGTCAAAACTGGAGTAAGTGGTGTCAACATACAAATAGTCACACATTATTTTTCTTCAGGTGAGCCAAAAAGTATTAAATGCCCAGTATATAGTATAATCTAACTCCTCCCACCGAATAAAAACAAATTGTTAACTTGCCCTTCAGTTGTCCCGAAGAATAATATCATATGTAATGTGATATAATACTGCAAAACTGTGCGCAAACCTTCTCACAGTTGTCTGTATACAGGAAGCTTATTGTATGATCCTTTGGTGGAACCACAACATATTGGTAGGAGTCACGGGGAAGGACATGGTGATGTATTAAGTCATGTAGGGAATCTGCTTAGTTTGGAATAAGGCGTCTGTCCTCTGGCCTGATTTGGATGATATCAGGAATGTGCTTTTCCTTCATGGTCGCTCATGTGTGAAATGGTCAGAGGGCGCGCAGCTTCTTCCTTCACAAGTGCTTGACCTTCTTAGTGCAATTGTTACAAACAAGAAGAAGAAGTGAAATACAAAAGCCCATATACTGTGACTGCACCTTTTGTGACAGACCTTTTGACATATTAAGTTCCCCTATAAAAGTGACAGGATGGGGAGGTGCAGGCAGCAGAAGTGAGTGCTCTAGCTGGCAAGTGCAGTGCTCGGGAAACTAATTTACGCTACCTTATACACTCGAGTATAAGCCGAAAGTGAATATAAGTGGAGGCACCTAATTTTACAACATAAAACTAGGAAACATATAGACTTGCATATAAGCCAAGGGTGGAAAATGCATTGGTAGCCTCCCCCAGTAATGAAATGTCCAGCAGCCTCCCCTCATTGATAAAAATGCCCAGCAGCCTCCGCTCATTCATAAATATGCCCAGCAGCCTCCCCTGACTGATGAAATGTCCAGCAGACCATCATTTTATGAAAATAAAAATCACAGTCCTCACTTCTGGCATTCCCTGCAGTTCTAGTATCGCAGGTAGAGACGGGTCCATGCACTCTGCCTGCACACACTGTGATTTGGCGGTGTCACCGCCTGATGACATAGTGTGTGTGGAGGGCAGAGGGCATGGACCTGTCTCTACTTGCAATGCTACATATGAATCTGAGAGGTAAGTACTGAGTTTTTTAAATATACCGTATTTGAGTATAAGCAGAGTTTTTCGGCACAATTTTTATGCTGAAAAGCCCCACTCAGCTTATACACAAGTATGTAAAAATAATAAACTTAAATACTTCCCCTCCGGGTCTCCCCAGTCGCTCCTCTTCTCCTTGTGGCTCCTCCGGGCAATATGGGCAGCGGCGCATCTATGTCTAAACTATGACGTGACGCCTGCGCCACATAATGTGTGTGCACAGCGCATAGATGTGCCTCTGCCTGCACTGCAGGAAGGTAGCTGTGATATGTGTCTAATTTTATTATTTTAAGGGGCCCTGGCTGTTGGGTATTTTATAAGTGTGGGTGCAATGGTTGCTGGGTATTTCATTATCAAGGGGGCTCTGCTGGACATTTTATTAGAAGCAGTGGCTGCACCCCCCCCCTCAGGGCGCGTTCACACGTTGCGTTTTGACCTGCGTTCTCAGGCAAATGGCCTCACATCAGCTGTTGTATATGCGTTCCAAACGCAATGAAAACGCAACCAAAACGCAACGTGTGAACGCCCCCTCAGGCTTATACTCGAGTCAATAAGTTTTCCCAGTTTTTTTGTGGTTAAATTAGGTGCCTCAGCTTATACTAGAATATATATGGTACTTGAGTAAAATAATTTATAATACCGGTAATAGATTTAAATAATAACAACTTAAAAACCTTTTCTAAGCAAACATATATTCTTGGGCGGTGGATGTGTTAGGAGGACTTGCCACGGTGCTGCTGGGCTTCGGTTCCTCTCATTAATCATTTCTGTTTGTGCTATTGATTGACCTCTTCACTTGGATCTCTTCCTTTCATATAACGGTTACATTTCTAATCCTATAATGAGCTGTTATGCTATTTTCTTACACAGTAACTTTTTTTTTAGTAATTTTTTTAGCAGCCAAACTTCCAACTCTGGCTTTGACAGTGATGAAGATACAGAACCTGTGCATGTAGTAAGTCCACATTGTAGTCATTATTTGGCCTCCATTTACTGCAGTACCACATATGCTTGTACCATAATTTTGATGGACCCGAGTTGATGGCTCTATTACACTGCACATGGAGAAACATGGAAACTCCGGTCCATGGCGCTGGCTGACACATTAGCAGCAGCACCTTATAGGATGTTATAGAGAAGTACCGGACAGTCCCTGTACATGAATGTGTGCAATTTTGGGTTGAATACACGGATACTTGTTTGCGGCCCGTGCATCATTGGTGTGTGGTTCCTTTATGCAGAAATGACTGTAGAAAACTACTGCCCAGGTTGCTCAGACAGACTGGAATAGGACCTGCCCTATAATCTGTAACCGTAAGCTCACTCACAGGACTTGGGAAACCACCACTGTGTGGGAGCCCATAGAAAAGCATTTGTAGTGTCCACTTGATGAATGTGGGAGGAGTGAATATTGGCAGCAGCCAATCACTGTTTTCCCAGAGTTGTCATGGTGGACCTCCCAGAGCATAGGCTCAGCAGAGGCCGGGCAGATGCAGTATTGCTGCATCCGTCCCCCATAGGCTACTATGGCCTCATATGCGTTGTTCAGTAGGAGGATGGAAGGAGGCAGCTTGCTACAAGTCTCTATTCTGATTTTCTGATTTTTGCTCAGCCTACGACATATACTGTGTGTGTGGATTCATCTTTGCCTCCTACTTTTGCTAACATATGTATATATATTATAGTAGGAGAAGCTCAAAACTCAGAGAACATTGTGGCTCTGGATCTGTGTGACATCTGACATATTGGAGCAGTTGCCTATACAACTAGGACATTTCAGTGACATTATATGATATTTATTACTCAAGAGGTGGAACTTGACCCAAATTTTGCTGAAAAGTTGGCGTGTTGATTTTCACCAGAAAATCATATTATCATAAAATTTTATTCTTATATACTTCCATTAGCAAGTCTTGCAACACAAGCCAGCGTATATGTATCACCGCCATGGGAAGGAGATCCTGACATTCCCACAACCCCCTAGAAGAGCACAGTTATATTTAGTACAAATCTTCTCAATTCCCACACTCACGTGATACACTAGAAGTAACCCCTGAGGATTTATAACATTATACTGTATTGTAGGATGTGTGTGCCTTCAGGATTTCCACATTGTGAATGAAGGAGGTTTAATAACATTGTACTGTACTTTGTGGTAGATTTTTGGTTACTATACTGCCGGAGATGGGTGAGTGACAGCTCTTGCAGTCCTACAGAAATGAATGAAGCAGACATGTGTCTTCCGAACTGCTGCTCAATGCAGACGCCCCTCTGTTATAACCGGTGATTGTTCTAGTAGTTAGACCCTCATCAGTCTATAAGCCATCCCCTATCTTCTTAGGTGGATATAAGTTATATTTTTGTCAAACCTTCGTTAAATTCGCCACAATCTGTTATAATAGATGGACTTTGCCTCCACCAATGACTTTTGTGTCAAACTGCATTCCGGACATCTGTCAAGTCAGCAGTCTTCCCCATAATTGTGTTGCCTACTGAACCAGACTATGGGGCCTTTAAACACGCTAAGAAAGCCTTTGCAGGGTTAATTATTCTAATTTTCTGAGACAAGGATAATGGATCTTCCTTGGCTGTAAACCATAATCATCAACATTTGCAAAAATAAATACTTGAAAAAGTTAGATGTTTGTAATGACTGTAATATATGAGTTTCTTTTTTTTGAAATTGAATTACTGAAAAATCACTTTTAGCTGATATTTTGACTATATATTCTAGAGCATGTGTATATTCTAGAGCACTCGTAGAGCACTTGTATATTCTAGAGTACTTGTAGAGCACTTGTATATTCTAGAGCACTTGTATATTCTAGAGCACTTGTAGAACACTTGTATATTCTAGAGCACTTGTATATTCTAGAGCACTTGTAGAACACTTGTATATTCTAGAGCACTTGTATATTCTAGAGTACTTGTAGAACACTTGTATATTCTAGAGTACTTGTAGAACACTTGTATATTCTAGAGCACTTGTATATTCTCGAGTACTTGTAGAGCACTTGTATATTCTAGAGCACTTGTATATTCTAGAGCACTTGTATATTCTCGAGTACTTGTAGAGCACTCGTATATTCTAGAGCACTCGTATATTCTAGAGCACTCGTATATTCTAGAGCACTCGTATATTCTCGAGTACTTGTAGAGCACTCGTATATTCTAGAGCACTCGTATATTCTAGAGCACTCGTATATTCTAGAGCACTTGTATATTCTCGAGTACTTGTAGAGCACTTGTATATTCTAGAGCACTTGTATATTCTAGAGCACTCGTATATTCTAGAGCACTTGTATATTCTAGAGTACTTGTAGAGCACTTGTATATTCTAGAGCACTTGTATATTCTAGAGTACTTGTAGAACACTTGTATATTCTAGAGTACTTGTAGAACACTTGTATATTCTAGAGCACTTGTATATTCTCGAGTACTTGTAGGGCACTCGTAAATTCTAGAGCACTTGTGTATTCTGCATGGTCTAGCTGTTTTCCCCTTTTGGCTCTAGCTTTTACTCTGTCATCTCTAAATTGGGGACTAGTTGCTACCATTGCAGATTGCAGAAATGTATCAATATTATATTTCATTATTTTAGTATTTAGTATTTATTTGTGTAGATTTCTCCTCTTTACCCCCCCCCCCCCCCCTATATAGAAGCAGAGCTGCAGCTGATGTCTGAAAATATACATTTTGGGTGGAGACGGTGAGACCCAGGGATTGTGCTCATATGTCAGGTTTTACAGGAAGAGGCTCATGTGCAAATGACATTATTGGTTGTCGCTTTCTAAAATAAGTGAACCCAAAAGAAAAGCAAACAGTCTTTATTTTATTGTTTTGTTGAGCCGAGGGCAGAAGATAAAGGAAAAGTTGCATATCTGGGGCCGGCACAATGGACAGGAAAGAGGAAGTCAATGACAAATCTGGAGCTATAGATTATCAGCGGCCGCCTTTCAAGCGTGCGGGTCCCTTACCAGCCGCTCATTACAGGCCTCCCCTCCAAACAATGACTCCCCTCATATAGATGATACAGAGCATTGACCCCGGCTATAGGAAGCAATGTTAACAGGCAAACTATGCTCTAGCCCTTCCTGCTCCAAGAAACAGGATGCTATTAGCCAGAGAAGAAAAAAACACATTTAGGGAAACCCAACCACAGACCCCAATGAGCGTGTTTGTTATTTCTACGCCTCTATCCAGATTTTCTGGAATTTATCGGAATCCGTGTCGCCATCTAGTACTTGTCATTTCCTGGATTGTACAGAAGTGTCATGGAAAAGAAGGTGAAATCATAGGCGGATTGTTTCCCTTTCGGCCTGATTAGGGTATATACATGTATAGAGGGGCAGGAGGGCATAGCCAGGGGGGATGCATGTCCCTAACTGCTGGGAATCGCCCTAGCCCTAGGATCTACATCTTATAGAAATCCTTGTAAAGAATCCAAGGGGAACCCCATTGGCATACAGTGTTATTATGCTATAGGTGTCTTATATAGGATACAGCCCTTGCTTCTGCTCCGTTTATAGAGAATATATTTCTCCAAAGAGGGTTTATTTTCATAAGATGTCTTCTTTTTACCCATGAACATAAATCCACGTATCTTCATGTTTAGGAACATCACCATAACTCAGAATTCTATTGTGAATGGCTTATGACTCTATTGCATTTAGAAGCATTGGGCCAATTTATCCGAGCAATATGCAATATACTTTCCTTATATGAGCCTTTATTGTCCATGTAGCTGTCTGTAGCCTCTTCACTTCAGCGCCCTCCTCCATGCTGCCTTCAACTGACAGGTTGGAGGGTGACAGACTTCACATAGCCATAACTTCTGTACCGTAACTTCTGGTGTTAATTTAAAGAGGAGAATAAGGATTGTGTTTCTAGGTGTCACAGAACCAGGAGTGGGAGATACATGTGAAAATAGCACTCTACAATTTTTATGTGATATTAAAATTATATTAAAATGACACCAGAACGGTATATATCAGACCTGCTCTTAAAAGGCTGCATTATCATGCTAGGGCTCATTTTCAGGGTTATGTGAACTTGGATCTAAGCAGTGGGGTCCAACTGCTGGTCTCCCCAGCAATCACAAAAAAGGGGTCCAATTCTCACCATTTAAACAACAATGGAGATTATACAGGTGTAATCCATTCTGAAAAATACTACTCCATATTATTTTCAGAATTGATAAATGTTACATGAACATAATTCATGGTAACCAGCATTGTGATGAGAGTCTGCCAAACATAACAAAGCACATGCTGCCACTCACAGGTCATTCCAGGTACCGCATGCCAGTAACACTTGAAGTAGAAATAAAATCATATTGCTAGTCTGTACACTTAAAGGGGTTGTCTCTTGTTTTGTTGTTAAAGTGAATGTGACTAGGGGAAAGCAATCTGATATATTGAAGCCTCCACAGATGACAAGAACAGGAATCATGTACTCACTAATTGATGGAATTGTATTGAACAACCCTAAAATATCATCGGCACTCTCATTTATGGTCTGTGGAAGTGTCGGAGATAACAGAGAGCTGTGCTCAGCAATTTCCGGCACTCTCATTCCCATTGAATGGCCGCTCTACTCATTGGTGAGAGAGGACCCCGTACTGATTGGTGTGGGCCTCATTGGGCAGACTCTATGGATGAGGTAGTCATGACCTTCTCCTTTTGATTGGGTACATTTACATTTGGTACTACTTCTTTAAAGGAAATCTACCATCAAAATTCATCATGATAAACCAGGGACACTTATACATTGATCCAGTCACAGTGACTGCAGTAATCTTCTTATATTTGTTATCCATGATCTTCCTTCTAAAATCAACTCATAACATTATGCTAATGAGTGAATAGGTCTTCTGAGCAGTGTTACCAGAGCCCATCTGTGCTGCTCGACCCTCCCCCTGTTCCTTCAGCACTTCCCCTCCCACTGCCTGCTGTATTCTCACTGTAGCAAAGGAAGTTTCATCACACAGTGGGAGGGAAGTGCTCTCCATAGAGTAACAACCTGTGTAGCAGAAGCACGGAGGGGCTCTGGTAACAACCCCAAGAGCAATTCAGATTCATTAGCATAATTTTAAAAGTTGATTTTAGAAGGAAGATAACAAGATTACTACAGTCATGGTGCCTGGATCATGCTGGATCAGTTTATCATGCTGGATTTTAAAGTTATGTTCACATTTATTATGTAAACATTATCTGTAATTATGAACATAATCTGCAATGTAAAGTATAAAGTATAATTACTTTACTTGACGCCCCAGAAAGTTGTGTAAGGTGATAAATATGACTTGTGACACATTGATACATGACTTCATCGTCCCTCCACCCCCATGCTGTACTCCATACTGATAGATTTTATGGCCTCTTGGTGGATTGGGTTATGGGTTTGTGTAATATTCTTAATAACGTGGACCCCAACTTGTGATCGGCATTGTTGTAGGGTGACTAATTTCCATAGGCGCTTCTCGTGTCTCCCCCTGGCTGGGTAATGTCTGCTCTGCTGCTGTTACATATTAACAATGGTGTTTGCTGGAGAAACTGCTTCTCAATCACAGGAAGCACCTGGCATAATGGGAAAAATACAGGAGAAGCCGAGCCGGCTTTAATAGCACATCTGCGGAAATGTCAAGTATGCGGACAAAATACAATAAATCAGCGGATGGTGAGATCTAGTCAGGTCTGGGGGAGGGAATCGTGTAACTTTTCAACACCCTTTGCATAAATCAGTAGTGCAGCGTGTGTACAAAGAGGAATAATACCAATTCTCACCATTGTATGACTTCTATTTGGCATTTTCTAGCAGTTTTCCCCTCTGAGGGCTCCGTCTTGTTGTGTGAGAGCTGGGGGGGTTGAAGACTAGCTGCTATGATGTCTCCCATACACTGCACACAGGGGACAATCTGCTCTATATATCTCTCTTTCCTTCTCATTCAGAAGCAATAGCAGGAACATATAGAACATTATAGTATTGTTTGTAATAAAGAAATTGGGGTCAGATAATAATTCCTTTATATAGCGCACACAGATTACACAGCACTGCACAGAGCTTGCCAAATCAGTCCCCATGGGGCTCACAATCTAATCATCCTACCTGTATGTTTTGGAGTTTGGGAGGAAACCGGAGGACCCGGAGGAAACCCATGCGAAGACGGAGAGAACATACAAACTCTTTGCAGATGTTGACCCTGAGACTTGAACCCAGGATCCCAGCACTGCAAGGCTGTAATGCTAACCACTGAGTCACTGTGCTGGCCTTTATAAAAGTGTAGTATTCGCTCCTCCCTTTCCTTTCATAGACAGCAACGTAATCTGATGCCCCAGTTATTGTGTGTGTGTGTGTGTGTATGTATGTATGTGTGTGTGTGTATTTATTGTTGTGTTGATGAGCACTTTCTGTAGTGCTGTGACTTTCCTCTGTAGAAGTGGTAAAGCCTGGGAACATTGTACTACGCTTGGCTGTTATTGACTTATCTTAGTTTGGTAATTTCTGAACCTGCGCAGTGACATAGTAGGTACAAATGAGTGAACCCGACATTCGGGTTTGGCCGCCAGACCTGGACGTGTTGCCAGAACAGTCACTACGGCTAATGAACACCCCTGGCAAATAGCCATGACTATGATTGCCTAGGAAAACCGTGATGTCAGTTCCGCTCACCTCTAATAGACTAAAACAAGAAGTTACATAACGTAGCATGTGAAATGGTTACATAGATGCTACGTACAGCTGTGATCAACACATCTCCAGGGTCATGTTGATGTATCCTCCGAGGTCGTAGAAAGATTACCGTAACTCCTTCTTCAATAACTTCACTAGAAAATAGAAAATCCCATCCACGCTCCATGTCGAAAACCTACATTGATTGATGCCGCAGGTTATCCTTAGCATATCCATCGCTGCTGCAGAATCTTCTAACAGAATTCCATTTCTGCAATGCAGATACTTCCCAGGTATCTCCTGACACATGTTTTAATATCACAGGTGGTTCCCTGCTGTTGTAGATTCCATAATCGTTACTTCTTTAGTGTAGGGTTGTGAAAAGTGAATATTTGGCAGTTTTATAGTGACCCCTAGTGTTTCCTTCATAATATTTCTCTTTCTAAGACCAGTTAGATTTTCAAGATGATGCAGACAGTGTCAGACTGCCCCACCGGAGCACCAGAAGATCCTCCGGTGGGCCCTGCCTGTAACCTTATATTTGACCCTAGAGCAGAAAATAAACTGATTTGGAGGCTAGCAGAATAATTTATTTGGTGGACCTAAACTACCCCAGTCTGACAGTCTGGATGCAGATATGTCATTTTATTTCCCTTGCAAGCCTTCTGGGAATGCAGGAAAAGCTGGTGTTCCCCACAATGGGCACCTCTTTGGTGCCAAAGAATTTCCCTGGTGTCCTACCATAGTCATGGGACTGTTATCGGCTGATGCAGTGGTCATAGTGGTGTCATAGTTAGGCTGGGTTCACACCTCGATTTTGTTCATTCGTTGTAAAGACAGGAAGATTCTGACGTATCCTTCTGACACGGCCGTATCCCACTGTATGCCACGGCCGTATCCCACTGTATGCCACGGCCGTATCCCGCTGTAGGAGGCGGCGGCCGTATCCCGCTGTAGGAGGCGGCGGCCGTATCCCGCTGTAGGAGGCGGCGGCCGTATCCCGCTGTAGGAGGCGGCGGCCGTATCCCGCTGTAGGAGGCGGCGGCCGTATCCCGCTGTAGGAGGCGGCGGCCGTATCCCGCTGTAGGAGGCGGCGGCCGTATCCCGCTGTAGGAGGCGGCGGCCGTATCCCGCTGTAGGAGGCGGCGGCCGTATCCCGCTGTAGGAGGCGGCGGCCGTATCCCGCTGTAGGAGGCGGCGGCCGTATCCCGCTGTAGGAGGCGGCGGCCGTATCCCGCTGTAGGAAGCGGCGGCCGTATCCCGCTGTACAACCCCTAGTTACAAACGGACCTCTGGATATTGGTAATTTATTGTACTTGAGTCCTAGGCTACAATAATCAGCTGTAACAGTTATCACAGGCGTCTGTAATGAAGCTTTATCGTTAATCCTGGTTCTTATGACAACCCAACATTTTTATAATCCAATTGTCAAGGAGACCAAAAAAAAATTTGGTTGGGGGTTACAATGATAAAGTAGACAGTTCCGACTTACATACAAATTCAACTTAAGAACAAACCTACAGACCCTATCTTGCACGTAACCCGGGGACCGCCTGTATACACTACAGGGTATACAAATAACGTGATGTGAACCCATCCTAAGGAAAGGTTAATCCTCCATTTCTTGTGGTTTACCTCTTGTGACAGCATAGCTCCATCTTGAGTGGGGGTGTAGCATCCACTCCCTGGAACGGCCTCTATACAGCGGGCAGAGTTTTTTTGTTTCCGGTCCTGCATCCATTGTATATGTTCTGGTGCCCAGAAGCTGCTGGAATATCTGATCCGAGCATGGTTTGAGTGTTGCACCCCTACATGCTGATGACTTGGATTGTATCAGGACCCAGAACACCCCTTTAATTTTTTAAGAGGTTGTACCAAGTTAGATTGTTAAGATAGGAATAACAATATGATCTGTGTGTGATGGGAATGGGAGTCCCTTTCTCACAAATTGAAGGCGGGGCAGGTTGTGCACGTGTCCTGGCACTCTATTCAGTACTACGGCAGAGTTGGAAATTGCTGAGCACAGCGCTCCACTATCAGTGGAGATCTCCTATCACCAGAGATACTCGAGCAATGTACTCCATATTTTCTGACACCCATTTTGTATTGAATGGAGCATGTTCAACTGGCTGCTTCCTTAATTAGTGAAAACGAGATCCCTGCTTTCGCTATCAACGGAGTTCAAGCAATGGGACACCCCCTTCACAATCAATCTTGGTACAACCCCTTTAAGGTTATGAGTGGATCCCCCGCTAACAGGTACAGGGAAGCCATAACTGTTCATATCTCTCCTCTTCTGTGTATTACATGCGATTGATTTGCTGAAAAACACATCAGAGAGATGAATTCAAGGCATTTCACAAAATTAATTTTCTAATTAAATCTTCCGAGGATTTATTGCGTTAGGGACGTGGATCACAAGGTAAACAGACTGGAGGTTATGGGCAGGAGATGTGTGTTTATGGCCCTGTGTGCCCTCACGTGATGCGTGTGCCCATGATATCCACATTATTGGTGTTTTCTATAGCCGTGTCACTTATTATCCGCACAAAAACTTCCTTCTGTAATGAATGGAGTGTTTTATGGGCTGGAAGTTTACAGCTCTATCTGCAGAAGGTTCAGGAAGCACTTGTTATCTTATTATACCAGCATGTGGTTATATATAATATAAAGGTTGTGTACGCCAATGAAATGATATCCTCTTGTTGTACAGTGTAATAAAAAGTAACGTTTTATTGTATTTAGAAATTCTCAAATAGCTCATTTATTGTTGGCATCATTTTATTGATCGACCCCATGACAACACTTCCTGTTTATGCGCTCTGGTGGCTTGTTGTTGTCATTGGGTGCAATAAAACTGGGGGGGGGGGAAGGTGGCCTGCAACACAACCAAAAAGTCACATACTACGAAAAATGACAACTCTTTGTGATCATTTGCACCACAAAATTTGGCCAAGCTGAATGCACGGATGTCTTGGCCCAAGTTATAGTTGAAACTTGCCAGTCCCTGGCCAGTCGGGTCAGGAAATAAAAGCTCCCCTTGGGGATACTTTGCTAATTAAGGGCATCTCTGCAGGTATCTGGAGACTTACAGCCATTGACGATCCACTGAGGGATTCTGGGAAATATGCAAATACATTGTTATCCTCTTATCTACCTTGTATGGCAGTCCCCTTAATATCAAGCATGCATAAAAGTCAAACCAGTATATCAATAAAGGAGGAACAGATTCCTAACTGTAGATGGCGCTGTTTCGATGTTTTTACATCTCATCAGTACAGTATAGGAAACTAATTTTGCTGAGCGAAAGCTTTTAGTTTTGGAAAGTGGGTGCTTTCCTTACTTAGCCTTACCAATTAAGGCCACCTTGTTTTGTATGTGGAGACTTACAGCCATGGACACTCCACTTGGGGATTATGGGAAATATTCCCCAGATGCTTTATGTTAAGGGTCTGCCTTAAAAGGTAGCTAAGAGGCAATGTTTTCACTATCTCATTTTGGAAAAACATATTTGCATATTTTCCAGAATCCCTGTCTGGCACAGATTCTAATTCTGGAGTAAATTCTAAAGCCTCTAATCTGCTGCTAGTAGACCAGATGATTTGACTCTTCCAAATATCCCAATTTTGCGGAAATGCCAATTTTGCACACACTTGGCATTCTCTCAATCATCGTCATCAGGTGGGCACCATAAGAAAAAGAGAAATGATCCCACTGGAAATCTGTTGTTGAGGAGCAACAGCTAAGAAGTTGCTGTTAGAGCTGGGGCAGAGGTGTACCACACATTAAAGGGGTATTCCCCACACAGATATAATTCCATCCTGTCTCTATCAGTCCTAGAGTACACAATTTTGGTTGTCCCCGTATCTCACCATAAATCTTCTATAATCGGATTCTTCTCATGAATAGCTTCTCTTGTCTGCACACTCCAGTTCTCTCTGCCTCCTGCCCCCCCCCCCCCCTGCTCAGACACAGGCACTTCCTCCCGGCAAGCAGAGTTTACTCTATTGTGTGCTTTTATTGATTAGTTGATGGAGCAGAACTAAGAATGTCATTGTGTGTTATATCCATTTCATGGATTGCATCATTTCTGATCTGTCTCATCTCTCTTTTCTTTGTCAGATACTAGTAGAATGTTTGGAAGCTAAATAAAAGTGTAGATAGACCTTGCCAGCACACAGCATCTCACAGCACCAGAGGAATCATGAAGTGTCTGCTTAGAGAGTGCCCGCCCACACTTTGGAATTTTACACTGACCATCACTAAGTGATAGGAGCTAAAACGGCAATAAAACCGAGTAAATTGTAAAGTAAGGGGGCTAAAAATTATCTTTATTGTGTAAACATCACTGGGGGATTAAAATTTTAGAACTTTCTTACCCCTTTAAATCACAGTCTCTCCAATTATCTAAAGAAAATGATGGGTTAGCAGTCCGCAATCCTCGGGTCTACTTTTTTGCGGCCCAGCTGCAAGACTGTAGGTGATGGGGTACAGTTGCCCCAACTCCCAAGTCAACTTTTGAGGCATCTTGTTGGAGAAGAGGTGCATACGTTTCTCCCAGATCAGCTGCCTAATTTATTCCGGTTGCTCATGGCAACCCATCAGAGCTCAGGGTTTTTTTCGACAAAAAAACAAATTCAACATTTATTCAAAAATCGTCATTGGACCCAATATCTCATGTCTGGTTATGGCACTTACCTTTTACGAGCCCCTCTTGTCCATGTAGCTGCTTGTAGCACACTTCATTTGTCAGCTTTCTCTTCCCTGCAGCTCCATCCTTCTTCTCCATTTTACCTTCAGTTGACAGGATGAAGGGAGGCGTAGTTCAAATCATGTCAAAATTATAGAGAAAAGTGGACAAATTTTGATAAACCAGGAGCACTTACTCATAGATCCAGGCACTGAGACTGTGGTAATTTTCTAGTATTTGTTATCCATGGCCTCCTTCCTTCTACAAATGATGCTAATGAGCCTCAAGGGCTCTGGGGGGGGGGGGTATTTACCAGAGCCCCTCCTTGCTGCAGATTCGCAGGCATTACAGTATGCAGGAGCACTTCCCCCTACCAATCTGTGCTGGAACTTCCTTTGCTGCAGTGAGATAACATCAGCCAGAAGGAGGGGGAAGTGCTGAGTGAGTAGGATGGGGGGGGGGGGCAAACAGTGTAAAAGCCTGTGAAGCTACAGCACGGAGGGGCTCTGGTAACACCCCCAGCGCCCCTGACTCATTAGAATGATTTTAAAAGTTGATTTTAGCAGGAAGGTGGCCACCGATAACAAATATAAGAAGATTACCACAGTTGCCATGCCTGCATCTATGAGTAGGTGTCCCTGGTTTATGATGATGGTAGATTTCCTTTAATAATACTTCAAAAGATCTAAGCCTCTATATGAATTGTATTTTGCATTTTTAGCAGTTTTTCCCTTTGCATGCCCCCTCTGTTTCTTAGTTGGCTCTGAGCTGGAGGCTGGAGACTAGCTGCTATGATGTCTCCCTTACATTACATAAGTAGATCACGTGTATGGCGTTACCATACTATAGAGGTGAGTAGATGGACTCGTACATGCACACCATCATTCTGTTCACCTCTATAGAGCAGTGGTCATACACGAGTTTCACAGCCACATTCACACACTTATCCTCTATGCTATGGAGAAGAAATAATTGTCATCTGTGGGAAAGTAAAATTTGATCAAATAAAAGTTATGAAATAGTCGAAGTAGATTTCTATCGATGTTTCGTAGTTTTATTTTATTAAACCTAAAAGCACAGCTTTGGATTATAAGCCATTTCCAACATTCTTGCGCGACTCAAAATGTCCACTAGGTGGCGCACATTGCATGTACTATAAGCTGTGAGTGACTTCTAGTCTGCGGTCATATATATATGTCTGTGCAATGAGGATTTTAGGTGAAGTACAGAATTTACAGTATGGGGCATAACCGCTTAAATTCTCTTCTTTATAACCTTCTGAATCTTAAGTAGTAACCAGGTAGATTAAACCCTGCATATCTTCTGTCTCCTCAGCTCCGTATACGATGACCAGCCAAACGCCCACCAAAGGTTCATGGAAAAGCTCGATACCCGGATTCGAAATCATGACCGGGAAATTGAAAAAATGTGCAATTTTCATCATCAAGGCTTTGTCGATGCCATAAATGAGCTGTTAAAAGTCAGAGCTGATGCCGAAAAGCTGAAGGTAAGGAGTCGGTCCGATTCATTTCTGTAATCTGCAGGATTTGCTAATTTACTATTCTTAAGGTTCCTTCTATCCACAGATGTAAACCTGTGAAACCAATAATATTTTGTAAGCAAGTCCAGTAGGTGGAGATAATCTATAGCAGATCACGTTATCCATATACACAGGTCCAGTAGGTGGAGGTGATCTATAGCAGATCACGTTATCCATATACACAAGTCCAGTAGGTGGAGATGATCTATAGCAGATCACGTTATCCATATACACAAGTCCAGTAGGTGGAGATGATCTATAGCAGATCACGTTATCCATATACACAAGTCCAGTAGGTGGAGATGATCTATAGCAGATCACGTTATCCATATACACAAGTCCAGTAGGTGGAGATGATCTATAGCAGATCACGTTATCCATATACACAAGTCCAGTAGGTGGAGATGATCTATAGCAGATCACGTTATCCATATACACAAGTCCAGTAGGTGGAGATGATCTATAGCAGATCACGTTATCCATATACACAAGTCCAGTAGGTGGAGATGATCGATAGCAGATCACGTTATCCATATACACAGGTCCAGTAGGTGGAGATGATCTATAGCAGATCACGTTATCCATATACACAAGTCCAGTAGGTGGAGATGATCGATAGCAGATCACGTTATCCATATACACAGGTCCAGTAGGTGGAGATGATCTATAGCAGATCACGTTATCCATATACACAAGTCCAGTAGGTGGAGATGATCTATAGCAGATCACGTTATCCATATACACAAGTCCAGTAGGTGGAGATGATCTATAGCAGATCACTTTATCCATATACACAAGTCCAGTAGGTGGAGATGATCTATAGCAGATCACGTTATCCATATACACAAGTCCAGTAGGTGGAGATGATCTATAGCAGATCACGTTATCCATATACACAGGTCCAGTAGGTGGAGATGATCTATAGCAGATCACGTTATCCATATACACAAGTCCAGTAGATGGAGATGATCTATAGCAGATCACGTTATCCATATACACAAGTCCAGTAGGTGGAGATGATCTATAGCAGATCACGTTATCCATATACACAGGTCCAGTAGGTGGAGATGATCTATAGCAGATCACGTTATCCATATACACAAGTCCAGTAGATGGAGATGATCTATAGCAGATCACGTTATCCATATACACAAGTCCAGTAGATGGAGATGATCTATAGCAGATCACGTTATCCATATACACAAGTCCAGTAGATGGAGATGATCTATAGCAGATCACGTTATCCATATACACATGGCAGCAGCCTCCACACAGGGAAGGTTATCATCTGTATTCCTTTTGTGGGTTAATTCCCACATCCCCGGTGCTTTATGGGAGTAAAGGTGTTTTGTCAATATCAATGTCCCAGGTGACCTATGGCAGGGAAAGGGTTAATGGCAGTATACCTACCTGATCTAGCCCAGTTAAAGGGGTGAACGAGCAATGGGGTTGAAGGATAGGACGTAATATGAACATAAGGATTCCCATTTTTTAAGAGACAAATCCCTTGTTATAGGGCAGTGGCATGGCTAAAGTTGCAAGGTTTGGTGGTCTCTAATGTCCCAGTGTAACCGCTCTCTCTGGGATCGGCAGAGCAATCAGTAAGAGGGGGTGCACTCTTCCTCTGCAGGGATAGACTTTGATCTGCTGTGCAGTTTACAGGGCAAATTCAAGCACATGGACCAGAGTTATTCAGCTACAATTTTAACAAAGTATCTGCTGGCTGCAAGTTGTAGAGAAACATCATCCTGTGATTTCCAACATACCTTTATGATATCTATCCATTATGCCATTTATGAGATGTTCCCAATTTAATCCGTATGCTAATGAGGCAGTTGCTGCCCCTGGGTCTTGTCCTCGGCTCCCGGAGCACTGATATTCCTGTCTTAGTCACTTCCCTCTTCTTCCGCTGTTGCCCCATGCACATTACACTAATGGTGGCAATGAACTGGCCGCGCCAGATAATGGCCACCATTGTGCACTATGGCAATTGGTGATAGTCGGTGAGCACCCCGTGTCTCACTGCACTGTGACCTGGCTGGGTGGCCGCACTGCATAAGATAGGACATGACTGCAGTGCTTTGTATGGTGAGGGGAGGGGTGAGGTACGCCCTCCACCACCCCTCTTGCACCCAGGTGTGCGTTAAACCCGGTTTCCGGGTCCAGTGAGTACATGGTCGCGTGACTGAGGTCTTATGTGATGTGGAGGGTAGTGGTGCAGGCTCGAATAGCAATGATCCTGGTGCTGATGACAAGGCCTGAGAGCATGAGCTGCCTCATTAGCATATGGAATAAAATTGTTATTTTGCCCTAATGGATGAAAATAATTAAATTTATTTTTGAAATCACAGAACAGTTCTATATAACATAGTGTCAACAGATTATAATGGTGATAGACTCCCATTAAGGCTACATGCACAGTGCCGTGTGCTGTGCCTTGATTGATCGTGGCTTGCATTGTAATTAAAGGAGGCCATTGTGTTTCGCCGGGCTACAGAGAAGGACCTATTCTTGCCTTGTTTTGTGGCGCGGCTTTTGCATGATTTCACAGTTATTAAAGGGAACCTGTCATCAGAAATTGACCTAATAAACTGCTACCAGTGTGTTGCCAAGCAGCTGAACACCATCCAGATTATATTTCTTTCATGACTTCGTGTAGTGGCATCATCCAGAAAATCTACTTTGAAGTGAGATGTAAATTGGTTGTATGAAGTCAAGAAGGCGGAGATTTTAACACTAAAGTCAAGCTTCCCCTGCCTTAATAAGCCCTCTTCACTGTAATTGGTGGTCCTAGATCCAGAGATATCAGTAACCAGATCTGCTGATGTTCATTGCACAATGTCAATCATAGAGAAGGAGGCGTCCAGAGTTTCCTACCTTGACTACAATGTTAAACTCTCCGCCTCCTTGACTTTATATAACCAATTTACATCTCACTTCAAAGTTGATTTTCTGGATGATGCCACCACACTGGACCATAAAAGAAACAAAAACTAAAAGATGTTACATTGCTTAGCTGTATACTGGTAGTGGTTCACTAGGCCAATTGCTGATGACAGGTTCCCTTTAACATTGCGTTTCTAAAATGTTAACATTGCGTTAAAGCATGCGTTTTGTAAACATAATGTTAACAATGCAATCTGGGAAATATAGACTCAACAATGTAAAGACTCAACACGATCATCATCCAGTATTGGCCACTGTGATTACCCTGGGGTGTAGTAGGACGGTGTAATTTGTTTGCTTTATCAGTAGGTGTATTTAGCAGTCGTCCGCCATACTACTGGCACCACGTTTCCCATCACCAGTAAGAGGCACATGAATATGGCGACTGATTGTAACCCTAAGATCCACCCAAAAGTATGTTGGGCTGCTGTATGATGGGAACGTTGCACCCACAGACGTAACCCTTCTATTGGAGTCTGCACGCCTCCAGCGTTACAGAGCAGTCTTCCTTCTCATGTGTTTTGTCCATTTATATTATGATCTTCATTAGCTCACTTTCTAATTGCCAGAGCCATACAGTGTTCCTAGTACGTACGTGCACTTGACTCCCGCATCGGCACCTGCACATCAATAGCGAAGACTTGTACGTTTTCTAGGAAAGAGGTTTTGTCTTGCAGGTGCCCAGTCGTCATGTAGTGGATTTGCCAAGCACAGACACAAAAAAAATTCTTTCCCTTTTTAATTCCCTTCCAAAAACCCATGTCAAATTACCCTCGTACCCTCGATATCACTTGTCATTGTTCTCGGCTCGGAGAAGATTACGCTTCATCTTCCAGAGAAGTGTCAGGATTTTAGGCAGAGGTCACACTGTCCCGAAACCCTTTTAGCTCCCTTTACACTTCTGCAAACAAAAAGCTGCACGGCAGACAGGTCGGGCGAAGTTCAGCGGAGCCGACCATTGGAAGACCATTACATAAATGATATTCAGATAACAGGGGACAAAACGCGGCATCAATGAGGTCATTGAACATCTTTGTTCCGAAATTAATGAGATTTTTCAATCGACCCGAATGCGCTTCCTTATTATGATGACCTAATGAGTCCGCTCAATATGTGGGAAAATATGAGGTCGCGCTCTTCCTGCACCTGCGGCATGGAAATCTTGCTGGGGTTTGGAGATTTCCACTTTTGATGTGAATCAACCACCCAGTGTTTGCATTCAGCTAAGTATGAATGTTTAATTACAAGAAAAAATGCCATCGCCATCTCATGTGGACAATGAATGGAGCATAGACCTCATTGAGGTTATCAAAAAGGGACCAGTGGCCAATTGGGTCAATGATTTGAATTGTTTGACAGACCCGGAGGAACAAATAGAGTTCAAAAATCCCAAGTAAATTTGAGAAGTTTGCCACAGAATCTGTTAGTACGAACTGTCATAAGTAATTAAAGTTAACAAAAGGCCTTTGTCATCGAAAGTTCAAGTTCAAGCTGTAGAGTTAATTTGAATTTGCCCGGTTTTGTTCGGAGCCTCTCATGAATCATGATCTGATTACAAGGGTGAGCAGATACATTAGGGAACTATTTGCTTATTTCTTATAACAAAGGCAAAATCATTTCTTTAAGGTTCAAGTCACTGATACCAACCGAAGATTTCAGGACGCGGGGAAAGAGGTAGGAAAACGGCTACAATTTTGGTCTAAACTGGTCAAAATTATACCAAATTTTTATTAATTTTTTAAAATTTTTTGTAGGTAATTGCTAAGACGGAAGAGACCATTCGGTGCAGGGTCCAGCAAAGAAATATTGCCACCGTTGTCGACAAATTGCAATTGTGCCTTCCGGGTGAGTTATTGAGAAAAACATTGTGAATCTGGTTTAGAAATGTACTTACATGTGTGGAATACTGTGGTTCGTGAGATGATATGAGGTATATTTGAGTAGATATTCCTTATAAGTCATGACTTTTTTTGCCTTTGAAATTTCTGAACTTGCTTCAATCACAAAAATATTACTGTGTTGTGAGTCCCGGTTCCATGGCTCCTCTTTGACGCAGTTGGCCGCTTAAAGCTGGCCATAGACATCAAATAATTGTTGGCTGGAAAAGCTTTTGATTAACAATTATAGTCAATTACGACAATTTCTCCATTAACTTGTTTGTTTTCCTTGGCCCAACATCCATGGTATTGCTACGAAGGGTGGGCAGATAGGTGGCTGCCAAATGCCCCGGTCACATCTATCTGGTGAGAAAAAGTTGAAGCGGATAGACAAAATCCCTCTGTCTGGGGATTAGTTTAGTAAAACCAGTCGAGTAAGGGTCTACCACTCTCTTAAAGGGAACCCGTTAAACCCTAATGACAGGATCCTGTAGCAATATTCACATTGATACCAAATCTTTTACAACACAAAACCATTGCTCTTACAAGCTAAAAATAAAGTTCAGAAAAGTACCTGGCTCTCTTGTCAGGACAGATACCTGAGTTATGTCGGCGTCTTTCTTCAAGTTAAAGGAATAACTAATCACAAGTCTCCTTCTTCCCCCCTCCCTTCTGACTACGTCACTGTGTCTGTTGAATCAAATCTTGCGCTGAAATGTCCCTGGCCCTGACATGCGCAGTGAGAGGCGGAGGAGTCACATCTCCATTTTCTTGCTCCACATTCACAGCTTCTCTGAAAGTAGGCAGTGAGATAGGTACAAAACTACTACACAGTTTGAGGCAAAGCCGGGTGAAGCTCCGTATATCTGAGTCGCGGAAACTTGATCGCAAGCATGAAATTTGATGTGGCAGGATTTTTAAATAATTTTTGCGGAAAATAAAATCCTTCCGCCAATTCCATTGCTATATGGGGTTGCTTTAATACAATTTTGGCACAAGTATCAAATTTTAAGTCTACGATCTTCAGATTTAAAAAAAAAAGTTTAAAAAAAAAATTGCTCTTGTCCTGAGATCTTCAGTATTTTTAGTAGTTTTTCTTGTCGATCTATTATTTGCCAGATCTGAATAGACTCTCAGGATTGTGGAAGGTGAAGTTGAATGTCATGTGCTATCGGAGCGCGGTATCTCTCGGGGTAAAGCTGGCTTTGTGCTTCAGAGGCCAGAAAAGGGGCATTTGTTAATTAAGAAACAAATGTAACAATCTGAGCTTTGTGAATAGTAGCGTCGGGCCTCTCGGGGTTTGTGTGGCCAGAGGTTTCCTGTCTCCAACCACCTAAGGTGAAAACTGGAGATGACGCTTGACCACGGGACCCTGCTAATACCAGAGTTTTCTCCTGATGATCCATGCTCTGGAGCGGTCACTAGGGGATAAGGGAAGAACTTGATAGGGATGGAGGATATGGTGGCTAATAAAATATGACCAATAGAAATAAAATATATGCATTTAAAAAAGCAAAAAATGTTGATCATTTTTATTGTCAGGGATAACTTTGGGTCAAAATGAGTCTAAAAAGCATGTAATGACTTCTAATGAGATATACATGTTTCTTATCAGGACACTTTTTCCTATACATTGAGAGTATATTATGTAAAAATAAACACCCAATTTACAGACGACCCCTAGTTACAAATGGTCCTCTGGTAATTGGTAACTTACTGTACTTTAGCCCTGGGCTACAATAAACAGCAATAACAATTATTAAAGATGTCTGCAATTAAGCTTTGTTGTTATTCCTGGTTCTTATGACAATCCAACATTTTAAATCCAATTGTCACAGAGACCAAAAAAAATTTGTCTGGAGTTAGTATTATAAAATATACAGTTCTGACTTGCATACAAATTCAACTTAAGAACAAACCTATGCAACCTGTCCCGTATGCTATCTGGAGACTGTCTGTATATAATTAATTTGTCTTTTGAGTGTTTGCATAGTTGTATTATTTTAAATTGTTTCTCTATTCATTTTAGCCTTAGAAATGTACAGCAAATTAAAGGAACAAATGAGTGGAAAAAGGTAAGTTCAATGACTAAGATTTAAATTTTTTTTTGTCAAAGAGTAAGGATTAACCCCTTCCCGCCGCAGCCCTTTTTTGTTTTTGCATTTTCATTTTTCACTCCCCACATTCAAAAATCTGTAACTTTTTTATTTTTCCATGTACAGGGCTGTGTGATGGCTTATTTTCTGCGTAACAAATTACACTTCAAAATTGTGGTATTTAATGTTCCATGCCATGTACTGGGAAGCGGGAAAAAAATTCCAAATGCAGTAAAATTGGTAAAAAAAACCCCCGCATTTGTGCCGTATTCTTGTGGGCTTGGATCTTACGGATTTCACTGTGCGCCCCAAATGACATGTCTACTTTATTCTTTGGGTCGGTACAATTACAGGGATAACAAATTTGTATAGGTTTTATAATGTTTTCATACATTTAAAAAAATGAAAACCTCATGTACAAAAATTTTTGGGGGTATTTTGCCATCTTCTGGCGCTAATAACTTTTTTTATACTTTGGTGTATGGAGCTGTGGGTGGTGCCGTTTTTTTGCGGATTTTGATGACTATTACAATGTTATAATTTTTAGGACTTTACGACCTTTTGACCATTTTTATTAAAATGGCAAAAAAGTGCCGTTTTCGACTTTGGGCGCGATTTTCCGTTACGGAATTTTTAGGGTTTTTTATTATAATTTTTTTTAAACTTTTTTTTAATTTTTACTATTTTTCAGACTCCCTAGGGTACTTTAACCCTACGCTGTACGGTGTCGGTAAGGGGTTAAAAACAAAACTCTATAGAATTTCTAAAATGGATTTTCATGATTTTATACTGATCGTTCCATTTCCACAAAAACAGACATATTTATATTTATGAAATAGATAAAAACATTAAAAAATATAAATCCATAACAATCTGTGAGTCTGCCTCAAAATTGTGACCACACAAAAAAATAAATCTAATAAATTGAAAACTGTAAATCTGTCTCAAAATTGTGACCACATGCTGACACCTCTAGGTGGAGCTAAAGAGTTACAGAGAAGACAAAGTGGGAGATCTATCAGAAGTGTCTGAGAGCAGGACTGTTCTAGTTGCCCATGACAAGCAATCAGCATGACTTTTACTTTTGGACAAGTGCTTATAAAATCAAAGCTGAGCTTTGATTGGTTTCAAATGGCAACTAGAACAGTTCTGCTATCAGATACTTCTGATAAATTCCCCCCATTGACTTCATTACATTATGTCATAATAAGTCTTTATAAGTAAACTTGAAGACTTCCCATTGAGACTTAGTCTGCATCGCATACTAGTGGCAGCCATCAAGAGCTTAAAGGGTTTCTCCAGAAACAGGACATTGCTTAGAATAGGCCGTCGATGATGGCAATCTCACTCTCGTAATGCGATATCCTGATACATTATTGACTTGTCTCCGGACTTGCCCCTGGTCAGTACAAGAAAGTTTGCAGTAACCCAAAATAAAAATATTGGCCCTCAGCCATGTACATTTCCGCTCTTCACCCATATATCTGATTCTGACAGGGAACAGATGTTGCATATCAATAGCGCAATTTGTCAAAAACGTAATGAAGGGTTCGGAAAAACAATTTTTAGTTAAACAGCATGAAATGTAATGAAAATATAATCATAGGAGAAGAGGACATTATCCCTTAATATTTTCTACCATCTAAAACAATTTAAGGAGCGACAATAAATTAGATCCTTGGGGAGCGCAGTTGGAAGAGAGGAATAATGATCTCTTCCTAGTTCATTAATATCTACTTAATCTATCATAACACATTAGAAATGAGTTTACAGTTTATAGAAGCGGAGAATATTGACCTTGAATGTGTCCTTTCCAGAGACAGACACCCGCAATATTTCTCCCTTGTAGCGATTTATATCCGTCCATGTTCCCTCCATCTCCTGTTTATATAATTTCTCTACAAAAAAGAATTTCCTCGAGCTGGAATTCAGTATTTTTTATACTATTTTTTAGTCTTCGCTCTTTCTATTGTTCTACGTACAGGCAGTCCCCGACTTGTGACCTTTGGTGAAGCTCTCTGGATGCTTTACTTTAGTCCCAGGCTGCAATGATCAGCTGTAAGGTGTCTGTAATGGTGTTTAATTGATAATCCTTGTTCCCATGACACACAAATATGTCTGGAGTTACAATTATATAATATATCCGTTCCGACTTGCATACAAATTCAACTTAAGTAATAATAATAATTCCTTTATTTATGCACTGCTGCACAGAGCTTGCCAAATCAGTCCCTGTCCCCAATGGGGCTCACAATCTAATCAACCTACCAGTATGTTTTGGAGTGTGGGAGGAATCCAGAGGACCAGGAGGAAACCCACGCAAACACGAAGAGAACATAAAAACTCTTTGCAAATGTTGACTGTGAGACTTGAACCCAGGTCCCCAGAGCTGCAAGGCTGTAATGCTAACCACTGCTTCCCTGTACAAACCTAATGAACCTATCCTGTGTACTGCCTGTGCACTAATATTACTGTAAAGGGGTATTCCAAATAGAGTCATAAAGGGCAGCATGGTGGCTCGGTGGTTAGCATTACAGCCCCGCAGCGCTGGAGACCTGTTAAATTGTATGCAGACTTGGATGAGAGTACTTGTGTATGGGAGGTTGAGATAAGAAGAGTAAGACAAGTAACTACCCAAAATGTGGTCAACTTATGTGAATTACATCATCAATAATGTTGTGCGTTAAAAGAGCGGGTGACTCTGCTCTTCTGGATCTAACTATGGACTGCAGATTTTCTGAAAAAGATGTCCATGTACTTCACTAATGGTGAATGTATGCTATATTTTATGCTGAAGTCAAGTGTAAAATAGATGGGATATCCCATGATGATAAATGTAATATTTAAGATTGGTCAGATCCGTAGTAATCTCTAGAGCAATTTTCCGGAGCCCTGTACTTTGAAAAGAGTGGTAGGATAGATGTGTGAGCCATGTGCTCTATTCAGAGGTCCCTAAATTGGACTTGGAACAGTCATTGGTAGGTGTCCTAGTGTTAAAATCACCAGTAATTCTACACTCACCGGCCACTTTATTAGGTACACCTGTCCAACTGCTCGTTAACACTTAATTTCTAATCAGCCAATCACATGGCGGCAACTCAGTGCATTTAGGCATGTAGACATGGTCAAGACAATCTCCTGCAGTTCAAACCGAGCATCAGTATGGGGAAGAAAGGTGATTTGATGCCTTTGAACGTGGCATGGTTGTTGGTGCCAGAAGGGCTGGTCTGAGTATTTCAGAAACTGCTAATCTACTGGGATTTTCACGCACAACCATCTCTAGGGTTTACAGAGAATGGTCCAAAAAAGAAAAAAACATCCAGTGAGCGGCAGTTCTGTGGGTGGAAATGCCTTGATGATGCCAGAGGTCAGAGGAGAATGGGCAGACTGGTTCGAGCTGATAGGCAACAGTGACTCAAATCGCCACCCGTTACAACCAAGGTGGGCAGAAGAGCATCTCTGAATGCACAGTACGTCGAACTTTGAGGCAGATGGGCTACAGCAGCAGAAGACCACACTGGGTGCCACTCCTTTCAGCTAAGAACAAGAAACTGAGGCTACAATTTGCACAAGCTCATCGAAATTGGACAGTAGAAGATTGGAAAAACGTTGCCTGGTCTGATGAGTCTCGATTTCTGCTGCGACATTCGGATGGTAGGGTCAGAATTTGGCGTCAACAACATGAAAGCATGGATCCATCCTGCCTTGTATCAACGGTTCAGGCTGGTGGTGGTGGTGTCATGGTGTGGGGAATATTTTCTTGGCACTCTTTGGGCCCCTTGGTACCAATTGAGCATCGTTGCAATGCCACAGCCTACCTGAGTATTGTTGCTGACCATGTCCATCCCTTTATGACCACAATGTACCCAACATCTGATGGTCCAACCCGTTACTAGCATGGTGTACCTAATAAAGTGGCCGGTGAGTGTATATTATCCTTTGGGTGACTGTTGGCAAACTATAAGGACTTGTCTGGCTGCAGCATGAAGATCGGGCTAAATCATGCAGATCATGTAGATGCGACTTTGATATTGGTTTTTCCAGATTGCAGTTTAGTTGAGCTACATAGATTTTGGACCCTTAAACCCATCCGCATTCTCAAAAATTAACCTGAAGAAGTCCCTTTTTGAAAGAAAAACCATAACATGAGGACAAAAAGTCCTCCCGCTGCTCCTCGGCTTCTCCTCCAACACATCATTAAAAATAAGAGGCACTGAAAAATGATTCATTAGCAAGCCTGAACGACTAATGAGCAATTACTATGGGAGACACCGGCTCCTACAGACTTCTGCCTTTAAATCATTTATTATCCTTCCTTACAAAAGTTACTTTCTGGTAGCTCAAACGATCAAGATGAACAAATTTTAATGTGTATTTGTAGCAACAAAAAAAAAAAAATTAAAATCTAACAACATTTAAAATTTTCTTTTAAATGTAATTAAAGTCGGCTATGGAATTTACATATCCACCCAAGGATGAACAATATACGACACTGACTAATTGTATCAAATGTCAAACGCAAAGCGATACAACATAAATCTTGACCTGCAAATGACCTACAAATTAAAAAAGACTCAAAGCTCCCATCCGAGCAGATGTTGAAAGGGCAAGGCCTTGAGCTGGAGATATATATAATTAGCAAGGGGCTCAAGAATGGGTTTAACTTGGATTATGCTAATTCTGATTTCAGTAACAGCATTGAAAAACCTCCCAGATGAACCAACAGTGTTGCGATAAGCTGATTTGTATAATTTGAATAAAACCGTTTATATGATTTTAATGCCGTTATGGAATTATCTCCCGAGAGGTCACGCCATGTAGAGCCGCTCTTTTGAAAATTGGATGAAAGAGTCTTGGAAACTCATCTGTGGCATTCTAATTTCCGGCTTACACCGACCTACACATTCACACACTGACCCACGTTACTTATTCTCATCCTGTTATCCGCAACCGTGGCTCCGTGCCCAACAAAGTCGCTTTTGCAATTGAAGTTTTTTGTGTTTTGTTTTTCTTGTGAAGCTGTTTTTTCCGGGTCAAGATTTCACAAACAGGAATTCTAAAAAGGATATTTCATACCCTACCTGAGAGGGCGAGGAGTTTAATGGGGGAAATCCTAGTATCATAGTTTATACGGTTGAAAAAAAGGGATTGCATGAGGAAGGGATTTAGGGGAAACAATTCTATACAACATAACCATCAATGTTATTTAGGTGTAAAAAGGCATCTAGACCCTTCTTGAAGCTCTCTGCTGTCCCTGCTGTGACCAGCGCCTGAGGCAGGCTATTCCGCAGATTGACAGTTCTTACAGTAAAAAAAGCCCTGTAAAAAGCCCTATAAATTAATCATGTCCCCTCGTAGTCATCTCTTAGACAAAATAAATCTAGTTGTTTTAATCTTTCCTCATAACTAAGACCCTCCATACCCCTTATCAGTTTTGTGGCTCTACGTTGAACCCTCTCCAGCTCCAGGGCCTCCTTTTTATGGACCGGAGCCCAGAACTGGACAGCATTTTCCAGGTGAGGCCGAACCAATACCTTGTACAGTGGTAATATTACATCCCTATCACGAGACTAACCACTTTTGATACGTGACAAGATCCTGCTGGCTTTAGAGGCAGCTGATTGACATTGCATGCTGTTATTCAATTTATGATCTACTAGTTACCCCCCAGGTCCCTCTCAACAAGGGACTTTCCCAGATTTAGTAAGTGTCCCTGTAAATTTACACTTTTTGAGGGTTGGAGCGATACAGGTATTGCAATGGGGTAATTTTGTATCTTGGATTTGTATTCTTAATATAGGTGATCAATAGCCGATTAGCAGGGGGTAACGACACCGTACACCCCTGCAAATCACCCCTGCTCATTTGTCTTCAAACAGTCACAATCTGGGGGTCTGGTTTTATAAATTGTTATACTACAGCATGTTTTGGGCTTTAGCAAGTGTGCAATGCCGACCCGATGTCACCATTGAGCCTCTGTATAAAAACAGATGGTGACAGTGCCGGGCAACTCCTGATTGAAGGCATGGATAGAGGGAAGTATTACTTTTTTTATTTTGACTTCACATGGAGCGCATAGTTTAAAAATTTATGAAACTGGAAAACCCCTTAAAGACCAACTGCAGACTATACATTGCGCAGTGGCTGTGTCTGGTATTGCAGCTTGGCCCCATTTACTTTCAAACAGACCATGGGACCAATGGATATGACCTGACAAGCCTGTAAAGTAGAAGTGGCATTCATTTAAATGAGGATAGATGGTCAATAAGAAAATAAATCCTGGAATAGCCCCTTAAGAACTGAGCCCGATAAATCCAGCTGCTGAGTCTTAGCCAATGGGGACTGCCTGGCTCACTCCTTACAGGTGATGAATCGAGGAGGATCGGATATGTTGAATTTTTTCGTGCCCATTCCTTGTAGATAAGCTGCTTCCGGATGTATCTGCTGCTTACTCTCATCATCTCATTGACAACACTTGCTTGCTTGGCCAGAACGATCATGAATATAGAGATCACCACAAAGGAAGAATAGTTGTAGACTGAGCAGAGTTATCTCATGTGGGCATTAGTGCTATTAAAGGGGACTGCAATGCTCAGTGGCTGCTCCTGGTATTACACCTCAGCCCTGTTCCATTCAGAGCCTGACTCTGTTATTTTCTATTTTGATTGACAGGTATTATTCTGCGTTGAAGACAATGGAACAGCTGGAACACGTTTATCTCCCCAAAGTCTCCCAGTATCGCTTCTGCCAGATCATGGCGGAGAATCTCCCTAAGTTACGGGAAGAGATCAAGGAGATCTCCATGTCTGGACTCAAAGACTTTCTTGAAAGTATCAGGAAGCATTCCGACAAGATTGGAGAAACTGCAATGAAACAAGTAAGTTTTATTTCTCATCTACCTGTTGCCCTTATACTTTTTGAAAAAAGTTTCTTGCCCCAGCAAAAACCTGGAAGGTGTGTAGTATGTTTTGCGGTCACAGGGTTAGGGTCTGGGGTGTGGAAAGTTTCATATTGGTAGATTAATGATGGCTAGTAGTGCAAGAATCTTTACCGCGGATTAGGTGTCTATCCATAGTATAGTGGCCATGTTGGAGAACTGCATCTCTTTTTAAGTTCACTTGGATGGCAGCAGAGAATCATCCCACCGTCCTGCCCACTATACAATGTCCAAAGTCTTCTATGTACGGCTCTATGTACTGGTTAGGTTCTGTGCTCGGGGGCAGCTGAAATAGATAGTTGCCCTATGGCATTGGAAGGTGAGGGATCCCATTAAGACAATAAATGCTACCGAGTTTTGGATCTATGCCTTTACATTATATGTCACTTGCTGTGCCGTTTCCTTCTCCCATCACGGCATAATGTGGTATCCTTCACTTTGTATTGTAACAACCTTTGTTATGTTTCCAAACAAGGCCCAGCAACAGAAGACCTTTCACGCAGCACTACACAGACAGACCAACGTCGCTTATAAAAAACCTGTGTACATCATAAATGGTCATTCTACAGAAGGGGAGGATGGGGTGACGCCGAAAAGTCAGATGCTGGAAGATGAGGATACAGAGGAAGAGGTAAATTTACTTGTTAGCATTGTAAGAAGAATATACAGTCACGTTTTAAAGTTAATATTGTAAAGACTCGGACCACCATGTTTCTAAGTTCTGTGCAATAGAACTGTACGGATCGTGCTGCTGTAATAAGAATTGGGCCGTGTGTTATCACCTAGCAAGATCAGACAAATACCAGGGACCACTCCAGGAATGGGGGCGCGAATAAAAGCAGGAGTGAGGTCTATGTTTAGCCACTGTTGTACTGTTGTCTATAGAAAGAGTGTAAAAATTACAACGTAGTGGCCCGAATACGTAACTGTAGTCATGAAGCAAAGTGTTGAGTTGACCACAAGGACATATTACAAGGATGGGGGAACAAGACTACAAGGACAGATGACATCATTTGGGATTATTCAGTTTAGAAGGGAAGACCTCATTACAATGTAAAAATACCTGAATGGGCAGTTCAAGGATCTCTCCAAAGATCTTCTTAGATTCCTAGGCCTGTGATAGGACGAGGGGCATCCTCTACACCTAGAGGAAAGGGGGTTCTACCATCACCATAGACAGGAGGCATCCTCTACACCTAGAGGAGAGGAGGTTCTACCATCACCATAGACGGGAGGCATCCTCTACACCTAGAGGAGAGGAGGTTCTACCATCACCATAGACAGGAGGAGGCATCCTCTACACCTAGAGGAGAGGAGGTTCTACCATCACCATAGACAGGAGGCATCCTCTACACCTAGAGGAGAGGCGGTTCTACCATCAACATAGACAGGGAACATCCTCTACACCTAGAGGAGAGGCGATTTTACCATCACCGTATACAGGGGGCATCCTCTACGCCTACAGGAGAGGAGGCTCTACCATCACCATAGACGGGGCATCCTCTACACCTAGAGGAGAGGAGGTTCTACCATCACCATAGACGGGGGGCATCCTCTACACCTAGAGGAGAGGAGGCTCTACCATCACCATAGACTGGGGACATCCTCTACACCTATAGGAGAGACGGAACTACCATCACCGTAGACAGGGGCATCCTCTACATCTAGAGGAGAGGCGATTCTACCATCACCATAGACAAGGGCCATCCTCTACACCTAGAGGAGAGGGGGTTCTACCATCACCATAGACAGGGGGCATCCTCTACGCCTACAGGAGAGGAGGTTCTATCATCACTACAGACAGGGGGCATCCTCTACACCTAGAGGAGAGACGGAACTACCATCACCATAGACAGGGGGCATCCTCTACACCTAGAGGAGAGGGGGTTCTACCATCACCATAGACAGGGGGCATCCTCTACACCTAGAGGAGAGGCGATTCTACCATCACCGTATACAGGAGGCATCCTCTACGCCTACAGGAGAGGAGGTTCTATCATCACCATAGACAGGGGGCATCCTCTACACCTAGAGGAGAGGAGGCTCTACCATCACCATAGAGGGGGGGCATCCTTTACACCTAGAGGAGAGGCGATTCTACCATCACCGTATACAGGAGGCATCCTCTACGCCTACAGGAGAGGAGGATCTATCATCATCATAGACAGGGGGCATCCTCTACACCTAGAGGAGAGGAGGTTCTACTATCACCATAGACAGGGGGCATCCTCTACACCTAGAGGAGAGGCGGTTCTACCATCAACATAGACAGGGAACATCCTCTACACCTAGAGGAGAGGCGGTTCTACCATCACCATAGACAGGGGGCATCCTCTACACCTAGAGGAGAGGGGGTTCTACCATCACCATAGACAGGGGGCATCCTCTACACCTAGAGGAGAGGCGATTTTACCATCACCGTATACAGGGGGCATCCTCTACGCCTACAGGAGAGGAGGCTCTACCATCACCATAGACGGGGCATCCTCTACACCTAGAGGAGAGGAGGTTCTACCATCACCATAGATGGGGGGCATCCTCTACACCTAGAGGAGAGGAGGCTCTACCATCACCATAGACTGGGGACATCCTCTACACCTATAGGAGAGACGGAACTACCATCACCGTAGACAGGGGCTTCCTCTACATCTAGAGGAGAGGCGATTCTACCATCACCATAGACAAGGGCCATCCTCTACACCTAGAGGAGAGGGGGTTCTACCATCACCATAGACAGGGGGCATCCTCTACACCTATAGGAGAGGCGGTTCTATCATCACCATATATAGGGGGCATCCTCTACGCCTACAGGAGAGGAGGTTTTATCATCACTACAGACAGGGGGCATCCTCTACACCTAGAGGAGAGGGGGTTCTACCATCACCATATACAGGGGGCATCCTCTACACCTAGAGGAGAGGCGGTTCTACCATCACCATAGACGGGGGACATCCTCTACACCTAGAGGAGAGGAGGTTCTACCATCAATATAGACAGGGGGCATCCTCTACACCTAGAGGAGAGGCGGTTCTACCATCACCATAGACAGGGGCATCCTCTACACCTAGAGGAGAGGTAGTTCTACCATTGCCATAGACAGGGGGCATCCTCTACACCTAGAGGAGAGGGGGTTCTACCATCACCATATACAGGGGGCATCCTCTACACCTAGAGGAGAGGCGGTTCTACCATCACCACAGACAGGGGGCATCCTCTACACCTAGAGGAGAGGGGGTTCTACCATCACCATAGACAGGGGGCATCCTCTACACTTAGAGGAGAGACTGTTCTACCATCACCATAGACAGGGGGCATCCTCTACACCTAGAGGAGAGACGGTTCTACCATCACCATATACAGGGGACATCCTCTACACCTAGAGGAGAGACGGTTCTACCATCACCATAGACAGGGGGCATCCTCTACACCTAGAGGAGAGGCGATTCTACCATCACCATAGACAGGGGGCATCCTCTACACCTAGAGGAGAGGAGGTTCTACCATCACCATAGACAGGGGGCATCCTCTACACCTAGAGGAGAGGGGGTTCTACCATCACCATAGACAGGGGGCATCATCTACACCTAGAGGAGAGGAGGATCTACCATCACCATAGACAGGGGGCATCCTCTACACCTAGAGGAGAGGAGGTTCTACCATCACCATAGACAGGGGGAATCCTCTACACCTAGAGGAGAGGAGGTTCTACCATCACTATAGACAGGGGGCATCCTCTACACCTAGAGGAGAGGCAGTTCTACCATCACCATACACAGGGGGCATCCTCTACACCTAGAGGAGAGGCGGTTCTACCATCACCATAGACAGGGGGCATCCTCTACACCTAGAGGAGAGACGGTTCTACCATCACCATAGACAGGGGCATCCTCTACACCTAGAGGAGAGGCGGTTCTACCATCACCATAGACAGGGGGCATCCTCTACACCTAGAGGAAAGACGGTTCTACCATCAACATAGACAGGGAACATCCTCTACACCTAGAGGAGAGGCGGTTCTACCATCACCATAGACAGGGGGCATCCTCTACACCTAGAGGAGAGGGGGTTCTACCATCACCATAGACAGGGGGCATCCTCTACACCTAGAGGAGAGGCGATTTTACCATCACCGTATACAGGGGGCATCCTCTACGCCTACAGGAGAGGAGGCTCTACCATCACCATAGACGGGGCATCCTCTACACCTAGAGGAGAGGAGGTTCTACCATCACCATAGACGGGGGGCATCCTCTACACCTAGAGGAGAGGAGGCTCTACCATCACCATACACAGGGGGCATCCTCTACACCTAGAGGAGAGGCGGTTCTACCATCACCATTGACAGGGGGCATCCTCTACACCTAGAGGAGAGACGGTTCTACCATCGCCATAGACAGGGGCATCCTCTACACCTAGAGGAGAGGCGATTCTACCATCACCATAGACAGGGGGCATCCTCTACACCTAGAGGAGAGGGGGTTCTACCATCACCATAGACAGGGTGCATCCTCTACACCTAGAGGAAAGACGGTTCTACCATCACCATAGACAGGGGGCATCCTCTACACCTAGAGGAGAGGTGATTATACCATCACCATAGACAGGGGGCATCCTCTACACCTAGAGGAGAGGCAGTTCTACCATCACCATAGACAGGGGCATCCTCTACACCTAGAGGAGAGGCGGTTCTACCATCACCATAGACAGGGGGCATCCTCTACACCTAGATGAAAGACGGTTCTACCATCACCATAGACAGGAGGCATCCTCTACACCTAGAGGAGAGGAGGTTCTACCATCACCATAGACAGGGGGCATCCTCTACGCCTACAGGAGAGGAGGCTCTACCATCACCATAGACGGGGGGCATCCTCTACACCTAGAGGAGAGGAGGCTCTACCATCACCATAGACTGGGGACATCCTCTACACCTATAGGAGAGACGGTTCTACCATCACCATAGACAGGGGGCATCCTCTACACCTAGAGGAGAGGTGATTATACCATCACCATAGACAGGGGGCATCCTCTACACCTAGAGGAGAGGCAGTTCTACCATCACCATAGACAGGGGGCATCCTCTACACCTAGAGGAGAGGCGATTCTACCATCACCATAGACAGGGGACATTCTCTACACCTAGAGGAGAGGAGGTTCTACCATCACCATAGACAGGAGGCATCCTCTACACCTAGAGGAGAGGTGATTATATCATCACCATAGACAGGGGGCATCCTCTACACCTAGAGGAGAGGAGGTTCTACCATCACCATAGACAGGAGGCATCCTCTACACCTAGAGGAGAGGTGATTATACCATCACCATAGACAGGGGGCATCCTCTACACCTAGAGGAGAGGAGGTTCTACCATCACCATAGACAGGAGGCATCCTCTACACCTAGAGGAGAGGTGATTATATCATCACCATAGACAGGGGGCATCCTCTACACCTAGAGGAGAGGCAGTTCTACCATCACCATAGACAGGGGGCATCCTCTACACCTAGAGGAGAGACGGTTCTACCATCACCATAGACAGGGGCATCCTCTACACCTAGAGGAGAGGCGGTTCTACCATCACCATAGACAGGGGGCATCCTCTACACCTAGAGGAAAGACGGTTCTACCATCACCATAGACAGGAGGCATCCTCTACACCTAGAGGAGAGGAGGTTCTACCATCACCATAGACAGGGGGCATCCTCTACGCCTACAGGAGAGGAGGCTCTACCATCACCATAGACGGGGGGCATCCTCTACACCTAGAGGAGAGGAGGCTCTACCATCACCATAGACGGGGGCATCCTCTACACCTAGAGGAGAGGAGGCTCTACCATCACCATAGACTGGGGACATCCTCTACACCTATAGGAGAGACGGTTCTACCATCACCATAGACAGGGGGCATCCTCTACACCTAGAGGAGAGGTGATTATACCATCACCATAGACAGGGGGCATCCTCTACACCTAGAGGAGAGGCAGTTCTACCATCACCATAGACAGGGGACATCCTCTGCACCTAGACGAGAGGCGCTTCTACCATTGCCATAGAAGGGATTCTTTACTGTACGAGCAGTGAGACTATGAAACTCTCTGCCGCAGGAGGTTGTTATGGCGGACTCTTTGTACATGTGCAAGAGAGGCCTGGATACCTTTCTGGAGAGCAGTGATATCACATCTTATGGGTATAAAACTTTTTATTAGTAGTTTCTATTGATCCAGGTTGTTATTCTGACCGCCATATTGGGGGTCAGGAAGGAATTTTGGACTTAAAGAGGACCTGTCACCCAGAAATTACTTTAGTAAGCAGCTCGTAGTGCCGAATTTCTCGGTGACAGGTCCTCTTTAAAGGAGTAATGTCTTTTTCGAACCTTTTTACCATGATATTATGTGAATACTTTTTACAGGTTCTAAGTGTCCAGGATTTGGTAGACTTTACTCCTGTATATCGTTGTCTTCACATCTATACAGTTTTGGTAAGTGAAACTTTATATATCTTAAAGTAAATCTCTCCATCGTTGACCTGTCTGAGAGCAAATAGAGGGAGAAAAGCTGAGTGTGAGATTTGGGTTTATATGATTTGAAACTAGGGTTTCTATGTAAAAGCAGATTGGATCTTGAAATGACTCTTAGAAGAGCTAGTGAGAGTCCTCATTACCCCGCCCTCTCAGTGATAGTGAGAGTCCTCATTACCCTGCCCTCTCAGTGATAGTGAGAGTCCTCATTACCCCGCCCTCTCAGTGATAGTGAGAGTCCTCATTACCCCGCCCTCTCAGTGATAGTGAGAGTCCTCATTACCCTGCCCTCTCGGTGATAGTGAGAGTCCTCATTACCCCGCCCTCTCAGTGATAGTGAGAGTCCTCATTACCCCGCCCTCTCAGTGATAGTGAGAGTCCTCATTACCCCGCCCTCTCAGTGATAGTGAGAGTCCTCATTACCCTGCCCTCTCGGTGATAGTGAGAGTCCTCATTACCCCGCCCTCTCAGTGATAGTGAGAGTCCTCATTACCCCGCCCTCTCAGTGATAGTGAGAGTCCTCATTACCCCACCCTCTCAGTGATAGTGAGAGTCCTCATTACCCCACCCTCTCAGTGATAGTGAGAGTCCTCATTACCCCGCCCTCTCAGTGATAGTGAGAGTCCTCATTACCCCGCCCTCTCAGTGATAGTGAGAGTCCTCATTACCCCGCCCTCTCAGTGATAGTGAGAGTCCTCATTACCCCGCCCTCTCAGTGATAGTGAGAGTCCTCATTACCCCGCCCTCTCAGTGATAGTGAGAGTCCTCATTACCCCGCCCTCTCAGTGATAGTGAGAGTCCTCATTACCCCGCCCTCTCAGTGATAGTGAGAGTCCTCATTACCCCGCCCTCTCAGTGATAGTGAGAGTCCTCATTACCCTGCCCTCTCAGTGATAGTGAGAGTCCTCATTACCCCGCCCTCTCAGTGATAGTGAGAGTCCTCATTACCCCGCCCTCTCAGTGATAGTGAGAGTGCTCATTACCCCGCCCTCTCAGTGATAGTGAGAGTGCTCATTACCCCGCCCTCTCAGTGATAGTGAGAGTCCTCATTACCCGCCCATTCAGTGATAGTGAGAGTCCTCATTACCCCGCCCACTCAGTGATAGTGAGAGTCCTCATTACCCCGCCCACTCAGTGATAGTGAGAGTCCTCATTACCCCGCCCACTCACAGTGATTGATAATGGGAGTCTTGAGTACCCTGCCCACATACAATAAGGCTACATTCACACACATGTATGGGAGACGTATATACGGCCGATATACGTCCCCCATACACTCCTATGGGCTCACGGACCTGTACGGGAGCGGTACGGTGCAGCACACGTGCGGCACCGTACCGCTCCGTAGCACGGGAAAAGATAGGACATGTCCTATCTTTTCCCGTATTACGGCGCCGTGCGCTGTATCTCCCTATGGAGAGGGGCGGGGGTGAGTAGCCTAAGAGTCTTGATTACTCTGCCCACACACAGTGTATGGCAGGGAGAGTCCTTATTAACCCCCTACACAGTGTTTGATAGCAAGAGTCCTTAATACTCTGCCCACACACAATGATTGACAGTGAGAGTCCTGAATACTCCATTAATCAGGACTCTCGCTGCCAATCATTGTGTTTGGGAGGGGTAATCAGGACTCTCACTGCAACTCCTTAGAGTCCTTTCAAGATTCAATCTGCTTTTTGTGATATATACACGTTTTGAAATTAGGATTTCTAAGTATTACAGAACAGCAGAAATAACTCAACACATTGACCTGAAATATATAAAAAAAATTTCGGTGATAAAGTAGATTTTTGATACATCACAATCTGCAAATCTTTATACGTACACTGGAAAATGACACAGATATGCTAAAAAAAATATCACTGAATCACAAATCACTGTTGCAGAGGAGAAATCTTATTTCATATGGGCACTATGACTGGTGTTATGAAATGGGCACTGCGGCTTGTTTTAATCTATAGGGTAGTTTGGCAGGTAGTGTTAAATATTCACCATTCCTGTTATCATTAAATGGATATTTTGGCTGGTGCAATCATGTGCACTGAAGAACTAGCACTGGAGGCAGACAGCTCTGTCCATTGTTAAATGACTATCCTCATTGTCTTCATTGCAGTATCTAGGCCTAGCTGTTATATAGTGTATGAGCCCATTACTTCTGGACCTGGCTCCAGTGGATGCCACGTAGCAGCTCATGCGTGCTGGGTATCATACCCCACTGATCTGATATTGTTGAGCTATTCTAAGCCCTGTATGATATACTATACATAGTTGTCATACAAAAAGTTTCATCCCTTATTTTTCTGCAATAAAAAACAAAACTGACCTTTACTTGTGGTTTTATTGTACGTCAACACCATCTTCCCCCCTTAATAGTCTCCCTGCGCTCCTCGATTGAGATTCTTGTGATTAGTCTTCTATCTTCCCGGCTGCTATAAATCTTCCCAGATCTGTTTTCCTGTAATAAAAATTTTATAGTTTTGTCATAACGATAAAGAATTCCAGGTTTAGGAGGGAAATGCAAATTTCTAATGTACAACCTGCAAAGTTTGACTGCTGTGATATACAGTACCGTGGCCGAGGAAAGGGAACATTATGCAGTGAAATTGTACAAATCAAGTCTGTGTCCATGAAGATGTACAGGGTGTAAATCTGCAGCCTGTCATTTACTACATAGTGTAAGAGAAGGAGATATTCAGAATGCAGGAAACTTGGTAGGAAGGATCTACGTGCAGTGCTGGACCCTGTGTGAGCATTGTATAGCAAGATGGAATAGTGAAAGTGCACACCACAAGTGCACACTAGAGCTTCAGGAGGTGTTTCCACAAATATTAAGCCCTATAGGTGACCAGGGAACTAAAATACCCCACCAGGAATTAAAGGAAATCTACCACTAACAAACACTTGTATTGAGCGAATACTAATTAGCATGTGCCTGCTGAATCTGTATGTTATCTTGAATAACCATGAAATCCTGGCATTTTGATGAAAATAACGTTTTAAAATTGCTGGAGTTGTCCTACTTAAGGACACCCGACTTACAGATGACCCCTAGTTAAAAAGTTGGACCCCGCTGCCCACTGTGACCTCTGGTGAAGCTCTCTGACTGCTCTTCTATAGTTCCAGACTGTAATCATCAGCTGTAACTTCGATTGTCACTGGGGCTAAAAAAAAAAAAAAAAAAAGTTTTGTCTGGAAATGCAATTATAAAAAAAAATACAGTTTCGACTTACAAATTGAACTTTAGAACAAACCTATGGAACCTATCTTGTAAGCCTGTATTCCAATTAGTCTCTGGGGCTACTGTCTACATCACAGGAGCCCCAGCATGCTCCGTCTAGCAGTAATAAAGTGTTTATTCCCTCTTCCTCCTCCCTCCCCGTGTGCTGCTCATGAGCGGGTGACGCAGATGCGCTCTCAGGAATTCTCACACATGCTCAGTCTGTACTTGCATTGTGCAGCTGGCTGCTTCACAGTGGGTACAAACCACGCATGCGCAAAAATTCATGAGAGCCACCCTACATCACCGCCCCTCCAGCAGCCTGGGAATAAACGCCTGAAAGAGACACGAATACTTACACTCAGATGGAGCAAGCTGGGGCTACTGTGACATAGACAGGAGCCCCAAAGGCTAATTTGCATGTCATTTGCAGCAATTTCAAGTAATTGTGCTCGGCACAAAACGTGTGTTTATTGGTAATAGATTTCCTTTAGCTACCCATTTGTCGTCAGATATGCATAAAACCCTTGAACAACCAGGTATATGTCTTAATTTTCCAGAAGTTTTACCATCTGTAGCTTCAGATGTTTCTTAGCAGCTGTGACTGGCTGCTCCTCCCCTTTCTGCATAAATCTTCTGAGTAATCTGACATGTCCGTGAGCTTCTGTCCACAATATACCCGGGAAGTATGTCAGAAGCTTCATACAGGTAAATTCAGGAGTATACCTACTGGTTCAAGGGTTTATTATGGACAGACACTCACAGACATGTAGGGCTACAAAAAAGTGCATGAAGAAGGGGAGGAGCAGTGCGTTACAGCAGCTAGGTAACACACAGCAGCTAAGTGACATCTGTGCAATCAGAGACCTCAGTGAGGTCCTGTCCTTCCTGCTAGCAAGACTGAATTCTGCTGAGATTTCAGAGCAGAAGACATTGGGGCACATTAACTTGCTCGCTCCGGGAAGCACACAGAAAGTGCATTGTCTGATAATAATGCACAGTGCCGTGATTCACTAAGATCGTGCGCCCAATATCCTGCATACGTCGCTTTCCCGATCGGGTCCGACAGAGTTTACCTTCTTCTTCATGGTGCATGTAAGTGCATTGTCTTGTGACACAATGGGGCAAATTTACTTACCCGGCCCATTCGCGACCCAGCGGCGCGTTCTCTGCTCTGGATTCGGGTCCGGCCGGGATCTATGAAGGTAGTTCCTCCGCCGTCCACCAGGTGGCGCTGCTGCGCTGAAAGTCATCTCATCGCGCCGGAATCCACCACCTCGGGCCAGGTGAAGGTAAGCGCTCCCCAAGCGACACTTTTTCGGTTTTTAAATGCGGCGGTTTTTCCGAATACGTCGGGTTTTCGTTCGGCCACGCCCCCCGATTTCCGTCGCGCGCGTCCCGGCGCCGATGCGCCACAATCCGATCGCGTGCGCCACAATCCCGGGGCAATTCAGGTACAATCGGCGCAAATCGGAAATATTCGGGTAACACGTCGGGAAAACGCGAATCGGGCCCTTAGTAAATGACCCCCAATGTGAAAGTTAAATCCCGCCCTCGGGACACAATCCCAGCGCCAACTCCTGTTAAAAACCTCTTAAAGCTGTGCAAATCCCGAAGACGGTGCAAAGTCAGACGAAAGTGCGATCCGTGACCATTAGTAAATAAGCACAATTGTTTCAGGAGGGGTGGAGGGAGCATTTGGGAAGCAAAGTAACTATAAAAAATTGTGTATTCACTTTTCTTCCTTATAACACAAGTGGATAATATATGATGTGGGGGAGCTGGGCAGGGGGATCCGGCTGTTGTGTAAACCAAAATGGCACTAGTCCACGTTTGGTACAGCTCATAAAGTTCTAAAGTTCTCCTTACCGCCACGTGAATAAGCCATGGGAGCCCGTGCAGTATGTTGGGAGCCCTTCTTCTTGCCACCTTTGGCCATCAGCGGCAGAGGACATGGTGGCATCAGCCGCTGGGCCTTGGCAGGTTTTTGTGCTTTCTGCAAGGTATTTAGCCTGCTCCTACTTTACCTTTCCGTGTGCCTCTTATTGTGTTCCCAGCTCAGAAGGGGGGGGGGGGGGGAGTGCTGGTATCAAGTACTGGAATGTTAAGTAACCGTGACCCAGCGATAACCTCGTGCCCCTTAAAAAAAAATCAAAATGCTAAGCTGCTTTATTCCTCCGCATACAAATGACGTTGTATTCAGTAGGTAGATGAGCGGCGCGTGGTGCACTGGGTTCAGCCGCACAGATGGCTCTCTCTGAATGGCTCCTCTTAATGAGATCACCAGGATGTCACTTACAAAGGAAGGACAGAAGTCCCTGAAGCCGAGATCTACTAATGGGCTAAACTGGAAAACTTTTATTTATTTAATTATTTATTTTTATGCATTTATTGATGTTATTTTATGATAAAAAAAATCATGAGATCATACAGGGTTAAATTTGGGGTCATACTGGTGCCCCATGCCTTGCTTTTACTAGTGCACAAATGGGGAACCGTGTAAATAAAGTGACCTCATTTTTAATCTTTTGTGTTTAAAGAAGGACTTTCACTTCCTCCATCAACTCTCACTCCAACTCCGCTGATCCTGGTGCAGTGGGAATTTCCTTCCTACTCCCCCCCCCTCCCCCCACCCTGTTCTGACTAATCAATGTAAATATTTTCAGATGTTCATTGTCAAATGGGCTGGGCCCATCTGACACCTTCATCCAAGGACCATGCATCTGACAGTAGAAAGACTACCGTAGTTAACATATTGGGCAATGGGGCTACTTTAATTGTGAGTGCTGATACATCGTCTTCAAACATATTTTCAGGATTTTTTTCATTTACATCACAGATGGGATCAAAAGACGACAACTCTATGGAAAACACTATGACATCACTACTGACAATAGATTATGTCACAGCTTATCTCCTCCCCCTCCCTGTATAATGATCTCTATCTAGGTAACACTGACCCATCATTACATCACTACTGACAATAGATGATGTCACAGCTTATCTCCTCCCCCTCCCTGTATAATGATCTCTATCTAGGTAACACTGACCCATCATTACATCACTACTGACAATAGATGATGTCACTGCTTATCTCCTCCTCCCTGTACAATGTCATCTATATAGAGAACACTGACCCATCATTACATCACTACTGACAATAGATGATGTCACAGCTTATCTCCTCCTCCTCCCTGCACAATGACCTCTGTATAGATAACACTGACCCATCATTACATCACTACTGACAATAGATGATGTCACAGCTTATCTCCTCCTCCTCCCTGTACAATGACCTCTATATAGATAACACTGACCCATCATTACATCACTACTGACAATAGATGATGTCACAGCTTATCTCCTCCTCCTCCCTGTACAATGACCTCTATATAGATATCACTGACCCATCATTACATCACTACTGATAATAGATGATGTCACAGCTTATCTCCCCCTCCCTGTACAATGACCTCTATATAGATAACACTGACCCATCATTACATCACTACTGACAATAGATGATGTCACAGCTTATATCCTCCCCCTCCCTGTACAATGACCTCTATATAGATATCACTGACCCATCATTACATCACTACTGACAATAGATGATGTCACAGCTTATATCCTCCTCCTCCTCCCTGTACAATGTCCTCTATATAGATAACACTGACCCATCATTACATCACTACTGACAATAGTCCATGTCACAGCTCATCTTCTCCCCCTCCCTGTACAATCACCTCTATATAGATAACACTGACCCATCATTACATCACTACTGACAATAGATGATGTCACAGCTTATCTCCTCCCCCTCCCTGTACAATGACCTCTATATAGATAACACTGACCCATCATTACATCACTACTGACAATAGATGATGTCACAGCTTATCTCCTCCTCCTCCCTGTACAATGACCTCTATATAGATAACACTGACCCATCATTACATCACTACTGACAATAGATGATGTCACAGCTTATCTCCTCCTCCTCCCTGTACAATGACCTCTATATAGATAACACTGACCCATCATTACATCACTACTGATAATAGATGATGTCACAGCTTATCTCCTCCTCCCTGTACAATGACCTCTATATAGATCACACTGACCCATCATTACATCACTACTGACAATAGATGATGTCACAGCTTATCTCCTCCCCCTCCCTGTACAATGACCCCTATATAGATAACACTGACCCATCATTACATCACTACTGACAATAGATGATGTCACAGCTTATCTCTTCCCCTCCCTGTACAATGACCTCTATATAGATAACACTGACCCATCATTACATCACTACTGACAATAGATGATATAGATGATGTCACAGCTTATCTCCTCCCCCTCCCTGTACAATGACCTCTGTATAGATAACACTGACCCATCATTAGGACCCTATAGAGAACACAGAGAATATCCAGAAAGCTCTCTATAAATTGGACCTACACTGACGTCACTGGTTAATGTACATCAGTGAAGATACCTATTTGTTTCAGTACAATCTGCATATCCGTTTCCTTCAGATTAAGTCTTCATCAGGTAAATGAGATTTCAGAAATTTAGTGTTTCTCCAGGGGGAAATTTGGCATTTGAGGGGGCTCCAAGAAAATTCTAGTGTCTCCTCCCCCCCCCCCCCTTCTCCCTAATGCTGGTGTGATCTGGGGCTGCTGATCTCCTCCGCCTCTCCTGAGTTTCAGGGCTGATCTCCTCACTATCAGGGCCAAGACCAAGAGAATGAGGAGCAGAGCAGGCTGGGCGGAGCCAAATCACAAAAAAGCGCTGGACAGAGGAGGCGGGTCTCTATGTGGCTCCTCCCTAATTTCCCTAAATGGCTTTTTTTCCACAACAGATCATTTGTAATACTTGCATTTCTTTTAGGGTGATAAAGAAGTCTTTGAAAATTACTACAGAAAGCAGAGAAGAAAACAGGCGCGTTTAGTCCTGCAGCCCCAGGCAAATATGGTAAATAAGGATGTTCACGTATATAACATTGGCGTTTGTGTGTACCAGATGGCGCCATTATTATCTTTTCTGTTATAGCACGAGACAGTGGAAGGATACAGGAAATACTTCAGCCAGATTGTAGGGTAAGTAGAGTCTGAATCAGATTAGACGCTGCGCTCCACCAAACATGGGAATGAATATTGTGACAAGTCTTTATTGTAAATGTGCAAAATTCTGTTCAAATAGTTTACCGGGTCATTCCAGATTATCTGTCTATTATCCATTTATCTCATCTCTCTCTATGTCTTCTCTATCTTGTATCTTTATATCTATATATTAACCATGTTTCTATTTCTCTCTATCTATTTATCTATCTCTATCTAGCTTTCTATCCATCTTCTGCCTATCCGTTTATTTTATCTCTATCTTTATATCTCGCTATTATCCATTTTTCGCATATCCTATCTATACATTGATCTCACATTTATCTCTTTATCTACTTTCTATCTTTATATCTGTTATACAGGTCTATACCTATATATGTCTATATGTTGTCCATGTATACCCCATCTATCTACCTCATAACTATCTGTTTATTTATCTACTATCTATATTTCTATTATACATTTATCTGATATTTATCGATCTATTAATCATGTATATATCCACAAAAAGGAAAATCCAGAGCAGCACAGTGTGTTCCCCATAAACGGTGGGTACTAGGCCATAAGGTTCATAGCCTGGCATATACAACCAGAGAAGAGGTCACCCTCCAAAATATGATTAAAATCAGATGAAGGTTAATTTCTTGATGTACAGATGTAAAGTTTTGGTGTGTGATCTTTTTCAAGGCCTGTGATTCTTGAAAAAAAAGTCTCACACTGAGATATTGCATCTGCACATCATGAAATAAAACTTTACCCATTTTTTTCATAAAATTTTAGAGTGCTGCCTCTTCTGTTTCTATCCATCTATCAATCGCTGTATTAGAGGACCACTAACTACTATTTTTAACCTGGACACTTTTTATAGTTTATATTACAAATGACTCGCTGCCCGCTCCTGTTAGGCGTGCTCCTACTCCCTAATTGTTTGCATGCTGCTCTGGACTTTCTTAAAGTATCTATCTATCTATCTATCTATCTATAGAAAGAAAAAGATGCGTTTGGAATAAATCCACTTGTTTTTTCATTAACTTCATGGAGTGCTTCTGAATTCTTTGTATCTATCTATCTGTCTAATATTCCATATCTATCTATCTCGCTATCATCTTTCCTTCCTTTAGTTAACCAATCTATTTCATATCTATCTCTATCTATCTACGTATGTTAAATCTCACACTCTCTAGTGCAGTGGTTCTCAACCTGTGGGTCGCGACCCCGGTGGGGGTCGAACGACCAAAACACAGGGGTCACCTAAAGCCATCGGAGCCATGATTTTATTGCATTTTTTGGCACGAATACAATATTCTTGTACATGGTTTGGGGTCACCGCAACATGAGGAACTGTATTGCGGGGTCACAGCATTAGAAAGGTTGAGAACCACTGCTCTAGTGTCTTCTAGGCTTCCTTGGATCTGTCCTCTGTCCTCCTGATCTTCTCCATTATTAAGTAAATTCATACATGTTGCAATCAGTGGTACTGGAAAGTATTAGACCCCCTATACTAAGCCACATTTAGAAGACATCTTTCTTTCTCCTCTTTGTGTGATGATTTTTTTTCGTTCTCTCACTTTTAGGTTCTTTGTGGTGGAAGATCACATCTTGCATGTAACGCAGGGTCTGGTAACAGGGTCGTACACGACGGAGCTGTGGACCATGGCGCAGTCTAAGATCATCGCTGCCCTGCGCACACACTCTGTAAGTAAAGGGCTCCCAGCATAGATGAGACGACTGATGTCAAAGTGAGAGATGACTCTTCCATCATTGTGCTTTTTTTGTAATTAGATGTTGTTCAGATTTAGAAGGTGACCTGCCAGGCTTTTGTTTTTTCGCAGAAGGCTCAGGCTGTGAGGCACAGCCGTGGGCTATTTGCATAATCCCTCTGTGATTTACAAGTGACTGGACCCTCCAAACGCACCCTTAGTCCTGCACTTTAGAATATGCAGAATTAATCTGCTGTTATTATTGCAATCTGTCCTCATTAGTCTCATCTGACCTCTTCATTAGATCAGACTGAATAGTTCATTGCGGAGTGCAGCACCAGGAAATAGTTGCTAATTATCATCCCAAATACCCGCGCCCTAAAATCTACTCTGCCAGGACACCTTCACTACACAGCTCATGCTGGACATGCTGCTTTATCAGCACTATGTGAACCACAGACATAGTAGCCTACTACAATATGGGTGGTAGGTCAGGGCCCGAGGCTTCTAGAGGGATCATGGTCACCCAGACCATCCACCAAGTTTGATACTGCCCGAAAAAACAGACACACGCACAATCATTAAGAGCCCTTTCAGGACCTTTGAAGGTCCTGTAAAGGTCCTTTAACTACAGAAACAATCCTGGTACCGTATGTTGGCAATAAATATACCATTACAATTTTTTTTTTCTTATGGGTGGGGGGTCCACAATTTCATATAGCCCAGGGCCCTTGACTTAAATCTTAATCTACTTCTTCATGAATGAGTCATGAGTGCTACAAAGCTACTCATTTATATCCTCTACTTATTACATGCCAATGTATTGTTTGTAGTTAGAAGCTAAGAAGATGGTAGATTCCTTCTAATAATTGTATGGCAGCTCTCTGGTCTAGTCGGACTTGGAGTGATAACATCACATATATTAGACACAATCACTGGCCTCAAAGGCTTCCGAATGAATGTCATGTGATTGTTGAGGCCAGTGATTCACATAATCAATCAACTGTCGCCCGGATTCCTCCTTACACTTTACAGTGGTTGGTTGTTCCCAAACTCTATAGGGTAACCACCTATAGGTGACACTATAGAGACAATCGTCTAACTTCTGTAGGAAGTCCAATTGAAATCTTCATGAGCTTGCAGGTAGTGAATAGAAGCATTCTCTATTTACATTCAGAGGGTGAACATTTTTAGCAGCCAGTGGTCCTAGTTGGTCCTAAGCTGTTAAAATTAAGCTAAAACATTTCAGACAATAAGTTATATTTAGAATAGATCCTCAATAACAAACTTTCGGATGGGATTTACACCCAAGCAGGTGATATATACAGCAAAGTGCTGCTCTCAGTGTAGTGGCCAGACCTGGTTACTGCATTGCTTGCCTTGTCTACGGGGAGTAGTGCAGGTCCGTCCTCTTACGACTAGTGATGAGCGATCAGTCTTGTAAGGATTTTATTTCCAGCTCTGGCTCTGATGAACCTGGAATAGGAAGCTTCTTTTCCATCGTCTCTTGGGAGAGATTTGCGCGGTTACGAGTGTCGCTGACCGTATTATTGCGTTCTGCACATCTGTATGACGTTTGAATACTCAGGACGCCGTACGGATCACAGCATGTGCATTGTTCTGCTATAGCCCAGTGACAGCCGCTTTTGCCCGTGCAATTTTACATCTCTTTGAAGACGATGGAAAGGTGCCAAGCAACAAATTGTCTGAAATAGAAGAGATAAGCCTCAACCCCATGTCTAATTCATGCCACGAAATTCATCTTCCTCCTTGTTAATATTTTATAGCATGAAAGCCATAAAGTATACCGAATACCTGTAAAAAGAGCCTCGCCTAAAAAAATTTCGGATTTGCATTTTGATGCAGATTTCAGAGTGTATTGTGCACCAAATTCTAGTGATGCAGGTGCCAATTCAAGTGCTGCGCTCCCCATTACTCAACAATCACAGCGCAATACATTGTATAGTGGCTGTGCTTGGTATGACAGCTCAGACACATTCACTTGAAAAGGAAGGAAGGAAGTAAATGGGCCATGACATAGTGAACCTATGAAGTAGAATTGACAATCGTTAGACGGCCATTACTGCATCAGACAGTGAATTGGTTGGCAACCCAGACATGTTCTAAGGATGGGTGTCAGTGTTAAAATCCTGGTCCTTTAACTTTCTGTTTTCGTTTGTAAAATGAAGCTCTAGCAACAATTCCCTAATGATCTCCACATACAGGATTAAAAGGGATTGTCTTCATGACATTTGGGTTAGGATGAGTTGTCATATATAGACATTCCCTTTAAAAAAGAAAAAGCATCATACAGCAGCTTAGATTTTTCTTAGACCTCCAGCTGTGGGGACCCAATGCTCATGGGTAATGCTCTAAACAAATCCAATTTCTTTGCAGTCGTATTGCACGGACCCCGATCTGGTGTTGGAGCTGAAGAATCTGATTGTTGTGTTCGCTGATACTCTGCAGGTAAGTGGCATCATGATATCTGTACTCAAGGTCCCAGTAAGGCTGATAAACATGGATGCTAGTGACGGAAACACATTGATGTGCCCAATTGAGGGAGCATGTCCGATATTTGGAGGAGTCTTATTCTATGCAGGACATGTCTTGCTTATTATAGAGTTTCTCTGTATTTTATTAGTGGTAGGGGCCAGTGTGACAAAACCCATACATTTGTCTGTCCTTCCCTCCAGTTTGGTACAGCAGAAAAAGACCAGAAAAAGTAAAGGGTTTGTCTCAGCAACCTCTATCACTAATATAATAATGATTTATCCTTGACTAATGCTTAAAATACTTGTATTCCCCATTACATAACAATCCTCAACTCTGTGTCTTACAGTCTGACATTGTCAATGCTTGATTTCACTGGAAACTGTATAAATGATCCTTCTATCAGCTCCCTCTAGTGGTGTCTACAGGTAGCCAGAATCTTAACAATTTATCAGGTCTTCTGGAAAACCTTTGGAAGCTGAGGCACAGAGGGCAGAAAAAGGCTACTGCTGTGCACCTGACAGGGCAGGAAGCTGTGAGGAGAAAAGCAATTTGATACAAACATAAACCTTTTTCTTTCAGAGTGTATATTACACAATTTCTTTTAATTTACGGATTTTTCTTTTTATAATTGGAAGTACAATATTAAACAGAATGTCATATCTGAAAGTGGTGTGTTATAAAGTAGAAGCAGCTGAGTAGATAGTACATTGACAAGCTCTGTGCAGATCTGCGTAATCCGTGTGCGCTATATAAATAAAGAAAGAGCAGGTGGAGCTGAAAAAATTGTACATAGTGGGGCACATTTACTTACCCGGTCCCTGTGCGATCCCTGATCCAGATTGTCCGACAAGGATGCCGCGATTCACATAGATCGTGCGCCCGATATCCTGCATGTGTTGCTTCCCCGCTCAGGTCCGCCGGAGTTCACCTTCTTCTTCCTGGTGTATTTAAGTGCTTGGCTTGCGACACAATTTCAAAGTTAAATCCTGCGCTTAGTCCGAATCGGTCAGATCGTCCGACGGTCCACACCCAAATTTGTGTTGCATGAAAGCGCCCAAATCCGATCGCGTGTGCCAAAATCCTCTGCTAAATGTGGAGCGGAATGGAAATAGTCAAACTATCCGACCTAAGTGCAGCCGCAGGACCCTTAGTAAATGGGCCACAGTGTCTTGCAGTGCATTCACATACTACAGAAAATTCCTGTTTTGATTGTAAAAAGAGACATTTTTGCTGGCAGATCTGGTAATAAACGCGTGTTAAAATCTGTGACATGAACATACCCTTAGAAAGGATCTTTCACCGAAAATGCCAACTCTAAAAAAAACAGTATGCCAAAATTTAGCAAATTATGATGGGTGCTTCAGTAAACTGAGCTGTACAGTAGAGTACCCCAAAAATATTGTGCGTGGGTCCTATACTTATTAATAAGACCAATGCATGATAATCACGGGACTGGTTTTATACCTGGATGATGTGGTGATCTGCATGTATACAACTTATCCCTTACAAATACAGTACCCAACAGCAAGAGGGCGCTCTTATCCTTCCAGTATTCTATAGATTGGTATACTATGTGTTAAAAACATACAGGAAGAATTAACTTCCCAATATCTTATCAGTAAGAAACCACCGTGTTCAGAGTTTTGCATTTTGCTACCCGCGTATGACTTCATACACATGAATCCATGAACAATAATCCTTTCACTGTTTTCCTGGACAAATGTGGATTTTGCTGCTTTCTAACAGCTGCGGACTGTCAAGGAAAACCACCGCGTGCCAAAACAGGAATCCTTAATGAGTCTGTTATGATGTGATTCATAGGACGCTATTAGTGGAGCCATTAATTGTTAATGTCCTTTATAGGTTTAAAGGGACACTCTCCTGAGATCCAGTGTAACTGGAGCATCTGTGAGAGGCCAATGTAGGGACCATGGAGATCCCGAATACTAAGCAGTATAAAGCATTAGGTGGTGGGGGGATGCCAAGCCTGTCATCTAGATGAAAAGGGACATTGAAATAAACATACTGTCAGTCATGTTTTATATCTCTCCAATGTCAGAAATTACTGTGCACAACATTTTGCGATATCCAGCTCTCTCCTTTGTTGTCTATGAGCGGTGGGGATAACAGAGCGTTGTGCTCAACAATCTCTGACTCTCCCATTCTAATGAATGGAGTGCCTGCATGTGCCCTGTTGCTAGATTCAAAACAATTGGAGTGACACATATTGCTGAACACTGTGCTTGTGTATCTCTGGCATGCATCTTCACTATCCTTGAGTGCTAGAGTTCACAAAGCGCTGTGCTGAACAGTTTCTGATTCTCCCATACTAATGAATGGAGTAACGGTATGTCCCCTGTTGCTATATACAAAACAATAGTGGCGGATATTGCTGAGCACAGTGCGCGGATATCTCTGGCATTCACCTTCACGTTCTATGAGTGCTGGAGATAACAGAGCACTGTGCTTGACAATTTCCGGCACTCCATTAAGACCTGTTCACCTGCTCGGGGTCCAGCATTTAGACCCTCACTGATCAGCTTATCTCTCAGGATAGGGGATAACTTGCAAAGTTGGTACAGCACTTTTTTTGGGTCCTTTAAAAAGACAAAAATGTGGTTTTCCATGATCTATTACCAAAAACTGAAGATCCAAAAAAAGGACTCCTCCAATCCTCCGAGAAACAGAACTATTGCTGGTTGTGGTACTTCCAAGTAGTTTGTATGATACAAATACCACTGGTACATAGTAAATGGCTGGGACAATTACATGAGCTTCCTGGGATGTTTAAAGTTTGTGAAATCTTTTTTGCATCCAAATCCGGCTGTAAACTTCCTGCCTGGTGTGTTCCTTCATGATGCAGAACCCTGAGACACACACAGAGCAGGTGGACTATATTTATCATCATCAGTCATTTAGGACATCGGATCATTCAGAGATCAGAGATCATTGGATCATTCAGAGGGAGTTTGCTGCACAGAAAGTAAAGAGGGTGAATAATATTGCATGTCCCATCATACAGCACGTATCATACAACTGCCCCCGATATAAGAACAAGCATCTAACATGATACAAGTGGAGGTACACCTGCAGCAGGGGTCCTGACTATAGGTTGTGTGAATACATGATGGTCGCTGACATGAGATGCTTACATGTTCTTCCTTTGTTTCTTCTAGGGATACGGATTTCCAGTGAATCGGCTCTTTGATCTACTATATGAAGTTAGAGACAAATATAATGAAACTCTGCTGAAAAAATGGGCTGGACTGTTCAGGTAATAATCAATGATAAGGTGCTTATTCCTTTATATTCAGACTTAACAAATGGAGGCATTTTAAAGGGATGACTACATTTGCTCTGTCAAAATCAAGGAGGGTGCCAAATCAACAGTGGAGGTGGTGCATGCTTCATCTATGGTACTGACAGCAGTAGTCGTTTGCTGTGTTTCGCTATCTTCATCAGCCCCATACAGGTGAACAGAGCAGCAACAGCTTGTGTGACCATTGGGGGTACAGTAGACCTCAGTTTTCATGATCCGTAGGGGTCCCAACCCCACCAATCAGCAAGTTCTCCTAAATCCTGTGGAGAGGGGAACACTTTATGAGACTGAACAGCCTATTTTAGACTGAAATACTAGTGAGTGCAGCAGGGCACGGGTGTTAGGCGTTCATAATCACACCAACTGTACTCTTCAGGGGCGGGGAGGAGGGTTACATAATACGCTGTGATTGGTTAAGAGCACTCGGTGAGGGAGGATGTTAAATACTAGTGAGTGCAGCAGGGCACGGGTGTTAGGCGTTCATAATCACACCAACTGTACTCTTCAGGGGAGGGGGGGGGGTTACATAATACGCTGTGATTGGTTAAGAGCACTCAGTGAGGGAGGAGGTTAAATACTAGTGAGTGCAGCAGGGCACGGGTGTTAGGCGTTCATAATCACACCAACTGTACTCTTCAGGGGAGGGGGGGGTTACATAATACGCTGTGATTGGTTAAGAGCACTCAGTGAGGGAGGAGGTTAAATACTAGTGAGTGCAGCAGGGCACGGGTGTTAGGCGTTCATAATCACACCAACTGTACTCTTCAGGGGCGGGGAGGAGGGTTACATAATACGCTGTGATTGGTTAAGAGCACTCGGTGAGGGAGGATGTTAAATACTAGTGAGTGCAGCAGGGCACGGGTGTTAGGCGTTCATAATCACACCAACTGTACTCTTCAGGGGAGGGGGGGGGTTACATAATACGCTGTGATTGGTTAAGAGCACTCAGTGAGGGAGGAGGTTAAATACTAGTGAGTGCAGCAGGGCACGGGTGTTAGGCGTTCATAATCACACCAACTGTACTCTTCAGGGGAGGGGGGGGTTACATAATACGCTGTGATTGGTTAAGAGCACTCAGTGAGGGAGGAGGTTAAATACTAGTGAGTGCAGCAGGGCACGGGTGTTAGGCGTTCATAATCACACCAACTGTACTCTTCAGGGGAGGGGGGGGTTACATAATACGCTGTGATTGGTTAAGAGCACTCAGTGAGGGAGGAGGTTAAATACTAGTGAGTGCAGCAGGGCACGGGTGTTAGGAGTCCATAATCACACCAACTGTGCTCCTCAGGGGCGGGGAGAGGGGTTACATAATACGCTGTGATTGGATGAGAGTGCTCACGGGAGGAAGTTTCAGTTATGTGTATTAGCATAAAAGGAACATTTATTTTAATGGTTTTGGAGAACATGAAGGAGATTTTCAAAACTTTTTTATAAGTGAAACTATTCAAAATGTTGTAAAACGAAACAAAAATTGGTACTTACCTTTTGTTTCTATGGGTAGCGCCCCTGCTGCCATCCTGGAGATGGGCAGCGGGTGACTGCTGCAGGTAAGGAGTGGGTGCTGTAGTATTGAACTACTGGAGTGCCCCTAAAAGGAATTGGATAGCTTTTTTCCTAAGATAAACTATCCCTTTAACTGTGTTAATATTTGCTTAGCTTACAGAATAGCGCCACCTGTGGTGAGAATGTGGAAGCATACCCTGGATATCTAATTAAGTGATTTTGTGACTTTAGGGATATATTTGAAGCTGATAACTACAGCCCGATCCCTGTGGCCAATGAAGACGAATACATGGCAGTCATTAGTAAATTTCCTTTCCAAGATCCAGAAGGTGACAAGGTAAGTGACCTGCCGCCCCGGTACCATGGAGTAAGTCACTTAAAGAGGAAGAGTTAGGGAGATTGTATCAGTCCGCCCAGGGTCTTTATCTGCCATGTATGGAAATCAGGCATTTGTCATGTAATTAGATGTCTAGTGGCCTCCATGGAGGAAAGGAACGTGTGAAGATGACGATGGAGAAATCACATCTGGGATGATAACCTTGTGTTTGATCAGTGACACCATTTGTCTCTTTTCTTTGCTAAATTGTAAGTTTAAGCTCATAAGGATAAAAATGTAAGGTGATGCAAATATTTGCTGACAGAGTTCAGCTTCAGGTCCCCGTCCAGCGCTTTATATGGTTGTTACATTTGTAGCACTTGTATTGTATATAGGTCTTACTATTTCTATTCCCCATGGAACCACATACTCAAGACGCCGTAATATTAGCACTTCTGGGGATATTTATTCTTGAGAGGCAGCGCAAGGGACAGAAAGTACATCTAAGACGTGTAGCATTACTTATCCGGAGGATACATCAGGTATACAGAGAGGAGACATAATAAGTGTGACAGAAAGGACATGAAGAGTATCCATGGCATGTGTGATTTCAGATACATGAGGGTAGACGTGATACATGTCGTATTAGATACACGAAGGGTGGACGTGATACATGTCGTATTAGATACGTGAAGGATGGACGTGATACATGTCGTATTAGATACGTGAAGGATGGACGTGATACATGTCGTATTAGATACACGAAGGTTGGACGTGATACATGTCGTATTAGATACACGAAGGTTGGACGTGATACATGTCGTATTAGATACGTGAAGGATGGACTTGATACATGTCGTATTAGATACACAAAGGATAGACGTGATACATGTCGTATTAGATACGTGAAGGATGGACGTGATACATGTCGTATTAGATACACGAAGGCTAGACGTGATACATGTCATATTAGATACATGAAGGCTAGACGTGATACATGTCATATTAGATACGTGAAGGATAGACGTGATACATGTCATATTAGATACACGAAGGCTAGACGTGATACATGTCATTAGATACACGAAGGCTAGACGTGATACATGTCATATTAGATACATGAAGGATAGACTTGATACATGTCATATTAGATACGTGAAGGATAGACGTGATACATGTCGTATTAGATACGTGAAGGATGGACGTGATACATGTCGTATTAGATACATGAATAACAGGCATGACACATGAGATCGGATACATGAAGATGAAACATGGCACATGTGACATCAATTCACTGTAGATTGTTATTATGGTCCAAACACCTTCTAAGAATTGAAAAACTTGGATAAGATCCACAATGATTATGACGGATAGATTTGGCTTGTAGCTTGATGTTTTATATTCACATGTGATTCTTTTTTCTTTTTTGTTTATTTTTGCAGATAACTTTTCCAAAGAAACTCCCCATGTCCCAGTCTGTCCCACAGATTTATATGCAGGTCAAAGAATTTATTTATGCAAGCCTTAAATTTTCGGAATCGCTTCATCGAAGGTAAGTGCCCGCACCTGGTGTCCATGGCTCGGTCCTTCTTGTTGTGTTTTTTTTGCATGTTTACAGGTTATTAGAGATGATCATTCTTCCTAATGTTTGTTTTTTTTGTTTCAATTTGTTACACCTAAGGGTGTACCCTGATGGGACTCCAAAACCGGTGACGAGTTTCTTTTAAAAGACCAAGTGTACAGTCTACAATTTTGGAAAGATCTAATTGGCATGAGTAATTGTACCGTTTTGGTTTTTTTTGTATCAAACGGATGCTTCCTGTGTGACATTGACCAAAATTCTTGAGCTTTAGCATCTGCATTGGGAAACATATCCTAACGGGACTCACCAAATTTTACTCCATTAAACTACCAGCCTCTCATGTGCTTTGTGGACATTTCAAACTAATTTCTTTCCATCTCTTTTTTTTCCCATTTCATCTGATTTGCTATACAAAATATTCTCCAAAGTCATGTGAAAATAAGCAGAGAAGAGTCATGTTTTGCCTGATAGGAGTCAAGATTAGAGGCTTCTGGGTGAGTCTCCTTCGATGCCCCCATCTTCAGTTCTGTAGTACTTGGAAACATGGTTCTGGTGTCATATTAAAGGATACCTACCATTTCAAATGGTAGGTGTAAGCTGTAAATACCGAGCACCAGCTCAGGGTGAGCTCGTGCCGGTACTTACTTTTGTTAGTGTTATTAACCGCTTCATCGCGGTTTTAACACTTTTTAACGTTTATAGCAGAAGCTGCTTCGGCGCTGCGCGCGACCGTGCGTGCGCAACGTCTCTGGCATTTCCTATGTATGCGCACGCAGCGCCGAAGCAGCTACAGCAATAAACTTTAAAAAGTGTTAAAACCGTGGTTTAACCGTGGTTAATAACACTAACGAAAGTAAGTACCGGCACGAGCTCACCCTGAGCTGGTGCTCGGTATTTACAGCTTACCCCTGCCATTTGAAATGGTAGGTTTCCTTTAAAGATAAGAATTTCAGAGCTACGAGCAATTTTAAAATAAAAAAAAAAAAAACCTGGGAACTGGATTTTGATCTGTAGCTCGCATTTCCAACTATGAATTTAACTGCTTGTTTCGGAGGTGAGGATGCAAGTACACTCCGGAGAGACTGCGCTACTTCTGATGTTGTTTATTGGGTAACAACTATGCATTGTGGCTCAGTACAGGGACCTTCACCAAGTTTACAGGACCCCCACCTTAGACAGGAATGTCTAAAGTGACTCTTTTCCCTGCAGCCTCTAAAGTGACTCATCCCAAAATATGACTCTTCTCATGACTTTGGAGGACATTTTTATTCTAGGTAAGCAGGTGGGATTTCACGTAAGAGGGGTTTCTGGAAAGGATATTTCTTATCCTACCTGAGGGGGGGCTGGTTGTTTAAATGTGTAAAACCCCAAACTGGTTATTGATCATGAAGACAGAGGATGCATAATAGAACAAAATGGTATTTCTCCACTTTTTTTTATTTCCATTCCTCAACAACTGCATAGAAAAACCTGAATCCACCTTAATATGAGCATTGTAAGCCCTTTGTGGTTGGAAGAAGCGATCCCATTAGATGACGGTGTATGACCCCGGCCTGTGTCACTAGTCTTGTATGCGCTTGCTGTTTGTTTAGTCTGAGCAGATTAACCTGTTCCATTGTGATACGCATTTTCTGTAATTGTCTTTCTATCCTTGGCTTGGCTTAAATCAGCTAGAATAACATTTAAGAGCCCAGCGTGAAAACACAGCGGCCAGAAGCCACCTTCCAGCTTATCTGCCCCTTCTTATCTCTTAATGAATGTAAATGAGAGCAGTTTCACACATCCTTAATTGATCCCGAGTACAATTTACACATAGTAACGAGTAACCTTTTGACCTAACCTGTAAATATTTACTCGCAAAACACACGTCCAGAAATACACTGACCAACAAGTTGTCACAACCTGATCCCGAGTGAGGAAAGCCACGCCGCAGCCATTACAAAGCGTTGCTAGTCTAATGATGTGACGCGTAGTCACCACACTGTAAAGACTGGGCCGGGACGGGAAGAAACGGAGCCGCAGGACATGGCCGACCGTCGCTGTCCAGCTGTCATTCTTCTAGGACAAGTTGGAGAACGGGAGAAATCTAGAACAACACCTCCGAGCACTATGGTCATGTGACCTGAAGGGGGCACGCAACGCGCCGCACAGCTTATAGACCGGCCACAAAATTTGCACACTTGGACAAAATTGTCAAAAAGTGGCAAAAAAAAAATTAATCAGAGATTCACAGCTTTCTCTAGTTTTCTTCTTACTTTTTAACTTCACTTACTTTTACAGGCAGTCCCCCGGGTTACATACAAGATAGGTTCCATAGATTTGTTCTTAACTTGAATTTGTATATAAGTCGAAAATGTATATTTTATAATGGTAGATCAAGACAAAAAATGGAACGCGACAATAACATGCGACAATAACATGCTACTGGTTTTATTTGTTTATTTTTTTAAATTAAATTTATTATTTTTCTTCTTCCATTTAAAAATTTTTTTTTCTGTATTTTTAGACCCCCTAGGGCAGTGATGGCGAACCTTTTGGAGACAGAGTGCCCAAACTGCAAGCCAAAATCAATTTAATTACCATTGAGTGCCAACATGGCATTTTAAGCTGCAACATTGAATCATATCGGCCGCCTGAGGCCACCAATACAGTTGAAGGAAGGAGGACATATTCAGACTATCATTGTAGCTTCTCTCCAGGGTCTCTCTGTACAGGAAGAATGGTGGGTCCAGCAGGAGTGCCCACAGAAAGGGCTCTGAGTGCCACCTCTGGCACCCGTGCCATAGGTTCGCCACCACTGCCCTCGGGTACTTTAAACCCTAGGTGGTCTGATTGATCCTATCATATACTGCAATACTGCAGTATTATGCAGCAGACACCCAGTGTGCATGAAGGGCTGAGACAATGAACCCTCTTTATACACCCTCTGCAGCACCATGATATTTGGAAAAATCATGGTGCGGCAAGGGGTTAATCTATACAGTTTTTCATTTTTTTTGTTCTACAATTTTATGGGGTTTGTTCTTCATTATGTTACTGGTTTTTTTTGTGTTTTTTTTTTTTTTTTTAAGCCAAAGCAAGACATAGATCCAGCAGAAAGGAGGAGATTTAGTCCTTCCGTTTGTATGTTCCATTTTTTTTTGGATTCACTTTTAGTTGTGGGTAGAACTTTAATAAAAAGGGGGAGGGGGAAATCATCTTTTTGGGGGCTGTTCCCCCAAAATAACTTTTTTTCATAACTTAGTTTTATTTAGTTACATATTGATGGGTGGGCCTGTCCTTATTAATTTGCTATCAGGAATTGCGCACTGTTGTGGATGTGCGGATCAATGGGAACTCTACCACTGAACCGCCAATGTTCCGACTGTGGATGTGTGATCGGCGCTCCTGACGGTTGTGTTGCACTGCCCTGTAGAAGCAAATGGAGGCGCCGGTCACGGACCTGCACTCCACTTTTAGTCTCTCATTCTGCTGACTCCTGGGGGTCCCAGCGGTCGGACACCCAGCGGCTTGTAACTTATTTCCTTATCCTGTGAATGATTTGTAAAGTGCTACGGAACATGATGGCGCTATATAAATAAAGATTATCATCATCGTCGGTAAGCTACCTTCTTAAGACCCCTCTCTACTTCTCGATTGCTGGGTGTCCTTAGGGGTATTAGCTTTATTTTTGTATTTCCTGTTTGTATACTTATTGTGCAACTTTTTCTTTTTTTTAAAAAAATATATAACTAAATATAAGTAAAAACCTATTTAAAAAATGACAAAAACAAAAAAATGGGCTTCTTCCAATGTTATAATAAGGTAGATACGGTTACCTTGCACATAAGTAACACACTGTATGCAGATATAACAAATAATGGCGCCCATGTAAATGAAGGTCTGCCCTGGGGCTGGGTCACACGTTCAGGATTATGGAGGCAATATATGAACCTGGGCCGGATTGGAGTCATATATATCCCTTCTCTTTATGATCCACACCTGGTTTTGTCTTCAGAAACTACAAATACCTGAACTTGTCTGAGAATTTGAGCAAAACCTGGAGGGAATTCCATAGACCATTCTAGCTTCTAATTCTACCGTATAGGACGGTCATTGTCTTTGACCTTTATGTAATGAGGAATTTTGACTTGTACTTCTCCCAAGTACAGGCTACATACCAGTATGTTTGTGCTTGTTTTCACCCGAAGTTGGGGGTCATTACATAAACACTGGATCCCGGTTATGGCATCATAAAAAGCCCCCGGCTGCAGTACTGAATGTGTACACTTGATGGCAGCACTTACCTGTAGCCTTTCAGGGGCAGATTGCTTATTGTTTGGATGCAGAGCCCAAAGTTTTGTTGTTTTGTTTGATTCTGTTGCAAATTAAGTAATTCATAAATAAATACGTATGTATCTATCTAATATATATCCTTCTATAATTTACCTATTTTTCTTCCTTGGTTGAACTTAATGGTTAAGTGTCTTTTTTTCAACCATATAAACTATGATACCTCGTTTGTGTCTCATATCTATCTTATTTTTTTTTATCAATGTCTTTATGCAAGGATATTTTGGTCTGCCCATTTTGCAGGTATATGATGGATAGATATGAGATAAAATACATGATGTGTAATAATAGTCACAGTTATTTATATAGCGGCATCATATTCTGCAGCGCTTTACAGATCATGGGGGACATATACTACGAAGACATTACAGAGTAATAGCATGATCATGTGAAACAATGGGAAGGAGGGCCCTGCTCGCAAGAGCTTACACTCAATGAATCAATAAAATGGAGTTTAAAGGAAAATGTTAAAATATGTAGAATACTCAGCACATGACTTAAGGAAACAGACAGCTCAGACAGGTCAATGAAAGAGGAAACGGAGTGTGAAATGATGCAGCAAGATTAAACGCAATACATATACCGTATATTCTGGAGTTTAAGCCGACTCTAGTATAAGCCGAGGCCTCTTATTTAACCACATAAAAATGGTAAAACTTATTGACTCTAGTATAAGCCTAAGGTGGGAAATGCAGCCACTACTCTTATATATAATGTCCAGGAGCAGCCTCCCCTCACTAATAAAATGTCCAGGAGCAGCCTCCCCTCACTAATAAAATGTCCAGCAGCAGCAGCCTCCCCTCACTAGTAAAATTTCCAGCAGCAGCCTCCCCTCATTTTCTTCCTGCGTCTATCGCTTCACGGCAGTGCAGACAGAGGCACCCGCACACACTATGACGTTTTTGGCCGGCAACACGTTGCGTCATAGTGAGTGCGCGCTCTGCCTGGACTGCCGGGAATCTGGAGCTGAGGGGAGGAGAAGAGGATAGTGTGGGGAGGGGGGATTGCCTGGAGGGCGAGTATACAATTTTTAAAAAATGTATTTTAGTATAAGCCGTTCGGCAATTTTTGTGCTGAAAAACTCGGCTTACACTTAAGTATATAGGGTAATAATGGTAGAATAAGATTCTGAAGGGGTGCGGTGTCATTTGTTATCAGGAAACTGAATAATGGCATCTTGATGTCAAGAAGCAGAAAGTAACAAACATTTCATTTAGGGATCCTTTAGAAATCCACTGTGCAGTTTGATATACATCAAAGACATCCACTCTTAAAGGGATCCTCTGCTTTTATAGAAAAATGTGAGCATACTATCCAATTCTTACACTTTTAGAAATGATAACTTATAGCTAAAAGCACCATCCCCCGCTTAACCCTTGCCTCACTGTGGGCCGAGCCCTATGTCAATAACTGCAGTTTTACATAAAACCTATTATACCTTATTACATATTTCCTATTGGTATTAAATAACCCTCTCAAAATTTCACATGACCCCCCCTATCACCTGTACATATAATAACCCATTGTTTGATGCAATAAGAATTTGTGTCATTTTGACCCCCTTTAAGGTCTCAGATATACTCATTGTATCGAGATTGTCCGTATTCATTTTTCTCCTCCAAGTAAATAGCAAATGTTATTTCCTTCCCGCAGTTGATAGATCCACAGATAAGTCATTATACAAAGAAAGACTTTCATTCGTTCTCCGGGATTTTTTGCATATTCTGTCCCTGTAATAATTCCCATGTGAGGCTCGCTCCGAGTGTAAGTGTCAAAGGTTTGTTCTTAGTGGCGCCTGAGGTGGAAGGAAATCTGGAAATGTCCTGATTGACACTTGTGGCTGCAGACAGAGAACATGTTGTAGGAACTTATAAGACATTCACGTCATTCACCTTACTTCACTTTTACTGCTTGTCTGTGAGGGTTTGTTTTTTATGATTGATTTCAGCTCCACGGAGATTGATGATCTGCTCCGGAAATCCACCAACTTACTTCTCACGAGAACCTTAAGCAGCTGTTTGCAAAACCTCATCAAAAAGCCTCATATCGGTCTGACGGAAGTAAGTAGTAACATGGATGGTGTGAATGATAACTAATAATAATAATTCCTTTATATAGTGCACACAGATTACGCAGCACTGCACAGAGCTTGTCATATCAGTCCCTGTCCCCATGGAGCTCACAATCTAATTATCCTACCAGTATGTTTTTGGAGTGTGGGAGGAAACCCACGCAAACACGGAGAGAATATAAAAACTCTTTGAAGATGTTGACCCTGGGATTTGAACCTAGGTCCCCAGCGCTGCAAGGCTGTAATGCTAACCACTAAGCCACCGTACTGCCCTACATGATCAAACTGGACCTGAAGTGTGTCCAGTAGATTGACATGTTTGTCTAGTATTGATATTAAGGCACAATGTATCCTCAAGATAATTGATTCATTTCAATCCCTGAAGGTCCCAGCTTTGGGGCCCTCTACAGTCAGGCTCCCATGTCCAAACTTTGGATGGAGCAGTGGTGGGACACACATAATACTGCTACATGACTGATTGAGATAATTAGGGACCCCCAGAGATCAAGCGCTTACGGTGTACAATGTGATTGTGGGATAACCTTGTGTTATCTAATTGGGACTACAAGTGGTGGTTATAATAATAATTCCTTTATTTACATAGCGCACACAGATAACGCAGCGCTGCACAGAGTTTGGCAAATCAGTCCCTGTCCCCATGGAGCTCACAATCTAATCATCCTACCAGTACGTTTTGGAGTGTGGGAGGACCCGGAGGAAACCCATGCAAACTCTTTGCAGATGTTGACCCAGGGACTTGAACTCAGGACCCCAGCGCTGCAAGGCTGTAGTCCTAACCACTGAGCCACCATGCAGGTCTTGTTCTACTGTAGTACAGCCTATTTTCTAGTATTGGATGCTGTTGAGAGGCCATTGATAGATTGACCATAAGGGGTCTCAAATGTAAGGATTGTCTATGATGAGACCCTTTAATGGCGTTTTCTGGGTGAATATCTCTAAATGACCTATCCATAGATGGTTAACACCCCCACTGATGATATCTTTTACACTACCGACGAAGTTGGAGTAGCCCGCTCCACCTGTAGTATAGCTGCTGTTGTGGGTCACTGCAGGCGCTGCTTTCTTGTACATCAATGAGAGTGGCGCCTGCGGTGAGCCAAGACCACCACTATCCCGTGGATGGAGCTATCACCTAGAAGGGTGCATTCTGTTTAATGCGGCTCATGAACACATTAGTGTCTGAATTAGCTCTTAATCTTACATTGAACCTGTAGAGCTATTTCCCCTGCAGTAGAGGAAGCTGTGTACGTCTGTGAGCATGGCTCGGAGCTGTATACACATATATATATAGCTGTGCAGTTTCCTGTAATGCAGTAATTGCCGTGTATTTCTCCGCTGTCTGTGAGAACAATACCTTAGAGTCAGGCGGGGCCGTGTCTTACAAACCTGTTACCTTTCTGCTTTGTAGCTGGTGCAGATCATCATAAACACCACACACCTGGAACAAGCCTGTAAATACCTGGAGGATTTTATTACTAATATCACAAATATCTCACCCGAAACCGTGCACACCACAAGACTTTACGGCCTGTCCACCTTCAAGGTAAGGTTTATGGGAATACTCCGCCTTGTGGTCCTCCCCAAATGTCTGATTTCACACGATCATTCCATATGTTACCTGCATTGAGACATTATATTGCCTATATAATATTAGGACATCTATAAGACCTCCTATATTGTTCTGAATAGTATATATTGACCTTATTATAGGCAAAGTAGTAGGTGCGCCCTCTTTTCTCAATTGGATCCTCAATGGCTTCATCCTGCCGATTCAGCACACATCTGTCCTATTTGCTGCGGTCCTAGCAGAGAGGATGAATAATGGCGTGACAGCAGCACTTTAGGCTTTGTTTTGTTTCCTGTGCATTATCGGGCGTCAGGAGGAGATGGCGTTGCGATGCGGTAAATACTTGTGTTTGTATACAAAATACAATGTGACGGAGCAATGGAGTCACCTGTAGGAGGAAGCAGAACAATGCTCCGCACATTGTGCTTGATCTGCAATTATAGTGTCTAAGGGAAACCACACACATAGCGGGTTATCTCATTAGTTGGTAGCTGTGTAGTATATGGGATTTATGACAATCGCATACACACATTGCAGAAGGAATCGGCAGTGGGATGCGGAATAATGGTCCACAGAATGTCATTTATCTGCTGAGGATCCCAGTGCAGAAATCAACATTTGTAATGTAATGGTTTGGCTTTGGTGGTTTTACCCCACCAAAGTACCAGCCCCCTCAGGTAGTGAGATGAAACGTCCTTTCTAGAATTTCCTCTTTTATATGAAATCTCATTCATTTACCTATAAAAAAAAAAAAAAACCTCCATCAATGTCGGGCAACTATGACTTCATTTTCACGAGAGGAGTCAAGTTTAGAGGTTGGAGGGGTAGTGTCAATCCAGAAGCCTTTACCTTCTGTTCTATAGCACCAAGAAACATGCTGCTGGTGTCATCTTAAAGATAAGGAGCTCCGATTTCATACCTCATTCCAGGCTTATGGTTCTGTAATCTGAAGAACTGGTAATATAGACAGTTAAAGCTCAAGTGCCTATTTTTTATCTGCAGCCTCCATTTCTGTAACTCAGAACCACAATCCTGATTCTTTAAAAGGACACTGTGTTTCTAGGTGCTATAGAAACAAGGACAGGGGCATCCGAAATGACACTCCCCCTGCAGCCTCTAAAAGCGACTTAGCTCAGGCAAAATCCTGACTCGGCTCATTTGCATATGAGGTTGGAGGAGATTTTTTTTTACTCTTCGGGAGAGAGTTATCTGGGCTGCACAAACCTCTTTGTTGATTTTGTGTCAGTCTGTAGTCTGTGAACCTTTTGATATCCATCAGTAATGTCTAAGGATGAAAGAAGGTATCGGCATGTTAACCAAGCCCCAGAAATAAGGAGGTATGTAACTCGCCTGCATGCAGAAAATGTATTCTGTACGCCCCTGCCAGGCTCCTTCTCTTGTGAACAAGCTTTTAGCAATGATGTATATTCAGCTCGCCAGTACTTATGGATAGGAGACTTGGCAGCGAGTTACTGCTCGCTGATGAATTGTCCACCAAGCGTCTCTGATGAGTTACAAGATTATATACATCTAAATAGAAAAGCTAAATTTCTATTTGTCATCAGGGAGAGGCGTCAAGAATTTACCAAAATATCCGACTTGATTTATTGTAATGGACAAGAGTGTAACCCGTGTACCCTTCTCTTCAGGATGCCAGGCATTCAGCCGAGGAGGAAATCTACACCAAACTCAACCAAAAAATTGATGAATTTGTCCAGCTGGCAGATTACGACTGGACGATGTCTGAGCCGGATGGGAGAGCCAGCGGGTACCTAATGGATCTGATCAATTTTTTACGAAGCACATTTCAAGTTTTCACTAACTTGCCTGTAAGTTTCTGGAAGTGGCTAATAATAATGGATGGAGGGAATGGGAGAGGTCACCCCTTGATGTAAGCAGTGCTGAAGCAGCTAACTGGGCCCCAATGCAAAATCTATACCAGGACCCCCAAATATAACGTTTTACTCTGAGCTGAGGTGTAACCTCCCGGAGCTTATGCTCTTGTCCGCCAGCTATTTACTTTCCTTGATAATAGAATATAATAATTTGGGATCCCTGTCATTAGCAAGTAACTGGCATATGGTTAACGGAACCATACAGAGGCGCCCCCTACTTAAGAACACCCGACTTACAGATGACCCCTAGTTACAAACAGACCTCTGGATGTTAGTAGCCTTGAGCTGCGATAATCATCTATAATAGTTATCAGAGTTGTCTGTAATGAAGATTTTTTTGTTATTCCTGGTTCTCATGACAATCCAACATTTTTAAAATCCAATTGTCACAAAGACCAAAAATGTTTTTGTCTGGAGCTAAAATTATAAATATTCAGTTCAGACTTACAGACAAATTCAACTTAAGAACAAACCTACAGGTATGTAACCCCGGGGACTGCCTGTATCACATTCATTGTGTTCAATCATGTGAAACCCGAAAGCTACATTGGCATTTTTTTCATCAGAATTGTTCATAGATTTATCTACGTTTTGCAGTCAGGACTTACTCAGATGTGACCTCAAACGAAAGACCCAACATAGTGCAGCAGGGTCACTATATACCGTGCCAGTGCACATGGCGCCGCTCCATGGTAGCATATGCGAGTGGGCGCATTCAGCCAGAACATAGCGATGAATTCCACAAACATATCTAGAGCCTGGCACCGGCTGGAAGACTTGATGGAAGTTTAGTTGGGGACTGTGGGTGGCAGCGCCAGTAGATCGGAGCAAGTGCCCACAGTTAGCAGAGGATTGTGTTGGGCGCTGTGATAAGAAAAACACACAAAGAAACTTATGGTAAATGACTGCAGAGCAAATATTCTGTGCTTGTAAATTCTCATCATACACGGTATTATTATTAATAAAAAAATTCACCTTTAGTTTTTTTCCAGCGAGACCTAACTATAATGCTCTGCAGGACCCTGTGAGTGTGTAATTGGGGCCGACAGGCGCATATTATCAATGAGCCCAGGGCCGAAGTCATGTCACGGTCCTCACCTAAAAACCTTTCCCTTAGGTCGCTGATCCGTCAACCACGTCGCCTCAACATTTACATTCAGTGTCATTCACTTATTCATCAATCTACCAATCAGTCTGTGTGACATCCACTGAAGCTTGTGTCTGGTTATATATGTATATGACACACACGTGTATATACATATACACACATTTTGGAGACAGAAATAAAACATTTCTACATTTACATTGACATCTGCAATGAGTTATGTCCATACAATGGCTAGATGGCTTGCCCTGTTATTAGAATTAAAGGGCTTTCTATATATTTCTCCCGGTCATATCTATACATCTATTTCATATCGATCTTGTACCATATATCTAATATTTATATGTCTATTTCATATCTTTCCATCCTTCCTATATTGTCCTCTTCTATGTAAATGTTATCACAGCTCTGGTTTAGTTTCTCCCCATTGTTGAAAGCGTTTTCTGTCAAATACCTCAATCATCGCCCGACTTCATAAACTCCATATAATTAACACTTATCCTCTTTGACCACCTCTAATTCTGTATAGTAATCCCCGGAGTGACGGCATATGTCTGGCTATAAAACACATTTGGTGCATTGAGCTAAAGATTATAGCTCATTAGTTTAGTTTTCAATAATCTCTCCAGATAGTGTACAAGCAGGCACAAAAATGTACACTAATGCCCATATCTATACTTAACCTCTAGATGAATGCACAAGGTAAGGGCGCCCATACAAGTAACGGCCTTATAAGTCTACTGATCATCTACTGATGCGTACTGATGATGTCACAGGTCTTTGATTAATCCTTAGAAATATAAATCTACCTCCTCCACGTTGGGAGAAGTCAGATTTAGGTACATTCACACGGCGGCCCCTCCTCCCTCCATAGAGAATAGTGGTGCACGGCCGCATGAACATGTTCTATCTTTTTGCGGTGTGCGGCCCGGATCTGCGCCGCGCCGCTATTGCCGTCCATGGGGACGTACATGCGGCCGCAAATTTGCGGCCGCATGTACGTCCCCGCAGACGGCCATGTGAATGTGCCCTTACAATTAAGACGTGTTTCAGGTAAGGATAAGTCATTGGTAACACATCTGACACCTGTTACCCCCACCAATCGGCTGACACTGGCATTGGCATAGAGTGGCGGTTCTTATACCTACGGATGATGACCAATCACTATCCTGGAAAACATTAAAGGAAATCTACCACCAGGATGAAGGATTGTAAACCAAGCACACTGACATACTGGTGTGTGCCCCCTCTGCCAGGATCTGCTCTTCTTTTTCCCTGGCTTTTACAAAAAAGGCTTTTAAAATTATTCAAACAAGAGTAGAAGGCTTCAGGTTCCATAGGTGTTAATGGCGCCTGGAGCCCCTCAGGCTCATTTGCATAATTTTAAAGCCTTTTTTCTTAAAAACCAGGCCATAAGAAGCTAAAAGAAGAGTGGATCCTGCCAGAGGGGGCACACCAGTATGTCGGTGTGCTTGGTTTACAATCCTTCATCCTGGTGGTAGATATTTATTATTTTTATGTTGAGCCCATTAAAGGACATCATCGAATCCAATTATTGGCGGCATACATACAGTAATGAGTGCAAATTCCTCTGACATGCCAGAAGTTTGCATGTCACAGGAAGCCCTGAGCCCTGCTGCCGGCTGGTCACGTGACCTGCGGCTCCTACAGGTGGAAGAGAAAGTTTACCAGGGTAAGTACAGTATGGATGACCCCCATTAGGGTATTGTGTTCACACTGTTAAACTCTCAAACTAGTGACTAACGCCTTTAAGTAGGTCTTGTGGGTCACCATTCTCCCGATCATGCAGGGTCTCTAGTATCCAGTAGAAATAGGATAAACCCCTTTATATGTCAATTATGATTGGAATAGGCACATTTAAAGCCCAAATGTATTGCCCAAAGTGAAGAACCCCTTGAAATAGTTCTTCATTACTTGTGCAGGGGCCCCCGGACCCAATTTACATGTATATGTAAATATGTAGAAAAATAGCAGAACCCCAGAGTATCTAATATAAAAAATCACATACCTTCCAAATATTCAGAAACGGAGAATAAAAACTCAAATTTGGATAATAAACCACACCTCTTGCCCTGCCCCTAACCACACCCATAGTGCTCCATTACACTTCAATAGCTTCCATTTTAGTGATCTCCTTGTATATATCTGCAGTCCCATGTAAAGCTATTAGCCAAGCTGCAAACTTTGCTCTGCTACATTGAATACATCAGGCCTTCTGCATCTGTAAGCTCCAATACTAATGAATAACCTGCTCTGATGCTTTTCTATTTCTGCTTCTAACATTTCTTTGCTATTTACATTTCTTCCTTTTTGTGTTTTCATCGCTCTGCTGCTTTCCCTTCAGAATAACAGCAATGACCATGGAGCAATGTCGGTAAGTAGCTGCCCGATCATCATTGTACATGTCTACTATAGATATAGTTATTTTCCAATAGGTTTATCTCCAAAAATCACAGGAACTATACTTTTGAGTCCCTTTTTAGAATATGGAATCCCAATAAACACTGTACAATAAGTAGGCTCCTTTGGTGTCCATCATTTTAAACACGTTTCAATGTCAAATTAGGCTTCCATTTTTTAAAATCTTAATCAAATACATTTCCAAAAACTACATAAGACATATATTTATTTCCCCAAGTGTAGAGGCTTCATAGAGAGTCAGCTATATAGTACAATGATCTTTTGTACTTTGTTTTAAAAAAATAAATAAATAAAAATTTCTCCAATGCTGGGTCAGCAAATGGAAATGCCTAAGAGTAAATCTCCTCCTCTCCGATTCTTGACATAAGTTACAAAGTGTAACAAAGGCACTTTAGATTTCAACAATGAAAAATACTTAGTTTCCATCTCACCTCAAGTACAAATAAATACACTTCTTAATGTTCAGTATCTGTCCAGAGAGAGAGAGCAGTAGAGGGAATAGGTAGCAGAATTGTATTCTTCATGTGCACTATATGGGAGACCGCATAGCATCTAGTCTCCACTCATCCCCTCAGCCAGAACTGAGAACTAGAGACCCCGGAATCGTAAGGCAGTTACAGATTTGGTAAACCAAAATAGGCATCTGCATACGGGCAATGGTTTATTAACCCAAATTCAACCAAGCCTTTCCAAACCCCTTTGAGAGAATGGTGGGGGTGGGGGGAATGTAATATTGGGGTTAACTGCACTCTCTTAGGACTAACACCAGGGCCATTATTCTTCAAGAGTAAGTCGGCCTTGATGTTTAAGTACCTGGGTCGGAGTGAGATCCTCGAGTTGCTTCTGCCATATCCAACCATTAACATTTAACCAGGGACATCCATCATGGCAGAATAATACATGTAGCGCCTGCATTCTAATACACTATAATCTATACCACATAGTGCTCACTGCTGTCCTCTGAGCTGTCCAAATTTCATAACTGCGTATACTGTAATGTATGTTACCGTCCCTTTAAATAGAGATTGTTTTCAAACTAGACACAAATGGCTCACACGACGGCGCAGATTTACTGCGGGTGGATCATATCTCATACATCATGTGTGTGTTATCTGACAGTATACATAGGGCACATGGGTTTCTGTAGAGCACAGGACGCTGCATTACTAAGTGCTGAATATTATGTTTATGGACCTAATTCCCTGGGGTCATTCTAGTGTTGCTTGCTATGTTTTTTTTCCGTTGATTTTATTTTGATCTAATGCATATCTCTTATAGTTCCACAATTTATAATATTTTCACCTACATATTATCTGGCAATAAACTTTAAATGAATAGCTAACTGCTGTTCCTTCCGACCTGTAGCCCCCCCCCCCCCCCCCAACCCTATACACATGCACACTTGGCATGGTCATTCATGCATGTTTTCTAAATGGAAAAGGGCACTTTTGGCAGTACCAAGTGTTATCATTATCCCCTATTCACAGGATAGGGTATAACAATCTGATTGGTGGAGGTCTGACTGCAGGGAAACCCGCCGATCACAAGATTAGGGGTTTTGCTCTCACTAATCGAATGGAGCAGAAGGTTGAGCATGCATCCTGCCGCTCCATTCAATTCTATGGAACCATCGGAAATCTCTGCCACTCTTAGACCGGTAGAATAAAATGTTGGGCAGTGCTTCCATCACGTATGGCAAGATGTTACCAAAAAACTCAACTCCTCCCAACATCGGCTGTCAGAAGGCCCCATGATTTGGTCGCACCAAAATGAGTGGGGTTGACAGATATTTATCTAATGCACCTGAATAAATTATTTGACTATGGTGTTTATTATTAAACTATTAAATGAGTAAAAAATAATAAAATAAAAAAAATAATTTAGTATTTCTAGATATTCTATATTGCGCATCCCTCCAGCAGCCATGAATATGGAAGCTTAGCATTTTCTCCAGGATGGGGAGTAATTTGCTGGGAATACAGTAAATGTCACCAGAGTAGAGAATGAATTATGAGGAATACAATGACCTTTCCCAGCCAGGCTCGGAGTGGGGTGTTTGCTTGTGCTTCAGCTCAGGTTTAATATTATGTGCTGATGAGAATGTGATAAAGCCGCCCGTACATATTTTAAGCATGACCAGAATGAATTACTGGCACAGGGAATCCTGTCATTACAAATCTCCACTTGCCTCTCTGTGGTTTGTCTAATCTTTCCGAGACTCACACTAGAACCTTAGAGATATTTTAACCTAATTACAATCTTTTATTTGTGGAGCGCAAGGTTATTTAGGCAGGAACGTGACCCTGGTGGAGCCCAGGAGGCTGCTGCGCCATCCTTCTTGTTACCGTCTTGAAGGAAGGGTTAAACGGTTTGATGCCTTCTCATCAGTAAATGAAGAACCTTATATCGGTTTATCAATTAGAATAAAAATTGCCATATTTTTTTTCTTTTCATTACTTGCAGATTTGCCAGTGCAACCACCGGCCACAAGTCTCTTTGTCAGCATGTGTCTCCAATTAGATTTTCATTTGATGCTACTTTGTTTTTGTCATAGGCAGATGTATTACTGCAGTATATACAACTAGCACAAAAGATTACGGAAATCAAAGTATTATATAATTTTATGTCAATTTTAACATCAGGCAAGGCTTACCTGAATATACCTAAAGGGATTGCCTAAATAACTCAATATCCAAATTATATTTCTTATATCTTCAATTGTTATTGATATGTTCAATACGTACAGATGGGCGCATTGGTAGACATGATATTTGGCCATTGTGTAGTAATACACAAAATATAAATTACTTTCCTTCTATCAGAACTCCCGGCAACGACTTTATACTTACAAGGATTGTCTAGCCACAGGCTAGGGAATAGCTTGCCGATTGGTAGAGGTCCAAGAGGTTGCCCCTCTACAAATCAAGAGAACGAATTTCCATTGTACGCAAAATTAATGTACGAGGTCGAGCATGTGCCGCACAACTACATTCAATGTCCATGGCACTGAAAGAAGTAATCACATACTACATTGTTTCCAAAAATATGAAAAGAACCGTAGGGCGTCTGTGCGACCAGCTAACACTGTTCAGTTAACAGTACAAGGGACCCCTGCTTTTGCGATCCGTGGGGATCCCACCAATTGGACCCCCACTTATAAATGAGTTATCTCCTATCCTGCAACAACAGTGCTCAACGGAAGTGCTCCTTTACTTCCATTTCAATATTACTTGGTCCCATAAAGAGATAGCTGGGCCTTCTGAAAATGGTAAGTTCTCTTAACAATTGTCCAATATGTATAGACAGCTTAATAGAAATGGGTAAGATTTTACCAAGAAAGTGCTGGACTGTCTTAATACCAAGTAAGAGAACACTTCTTGTGGGCCATTACTGGATGTTCTCCTTTTTATAGGATTATATATCATCCTCTTCTAAAGCCCAATCTGCCCAGAGAAGAAAAATTTGTACAGGATTAGTATATATTAGTATTAGTACAGGCAGTCCCCTACTTAAGAACACTCGACTTACATACAACCCCTAGTTACAAACGGACCTCTGGATATTGGCAATTTATTGTGCTTTAGTCCTAGGCTACAATAATCAGCTATAACCGTTATCAATGGTGTCTGTAATGAAGCTTTAGTGTTAATACTGATTCTTATGACAACCCAACATTTTTAAAATCCAATTGTCACAGAGACCAAAAAAGTTCTGGCTGGGATTACAATGATAAAATATACAGTTCCGACTTGCATACAAATTCAACTTAAGAACAAACCTACAGACCCTATCTTGTATGTAACCCGGGGACTGCCCGTATATATGTCCGGTAGACACCAATACTTTTTCTTACCGCTAAGACAGCATCTGTATTAGAAAAGAAAAAAACGCCACCCCATAGATTTTTTTTTTTTAGGAATCCTGGATAGTTTTTGTACAAAATGTTCTTCAGTATAACTATAGGAAAACACATTAAATAAATTTTAGTACAACTTCCATTATTGTCCGCAGAGTCTTCCTGTGATGTATGCAGATTCGTTGGCCTTAGGGTAACCTTTCCCTCAAAATAACATGGCCATTGTTATGTTAAATAAAGTTCTAAAAAAAAGATCCAAACTTTCAATCATGGCCCTACCTAGAAGGTTTCAAAAAGTTACATGTCCCAAAGATCCCAATTTCTACATGGGCCTTAAAGTTAGTTTATTTTACGTTACCTTCATGATATATTTATGTGTTGTATTTAATATCATTTGGACACTTAAGTTGTTGTTTTGTTTTTTAAAGAAATTGTACATTGTAAAATGTACAATTGTAATTTTTGGGTTTAAGATTTTGTTAAAAAGACAAATGTAACATAAGAGGATAGTAAGTAAAAAGAATGTTGATTAAATTGTGGTGGCATAAATGTAAATATTCTGAATATTGTGTACATTTATTTAAGATTATTGAGTGATTATTCACAACTCTAATATATCATATTATATATATGAGATTTTGGTTTGCTTTTAATGTAACATTATTTTGGGATGCTCTTTTAGCTCTTGTGTTATTTTTCCTTAAGGTAGGGGGTTGGTTATTTGTGTTGGGTCATTGTTTCTTTGATTGGCAGTAAGAGCCTTATTTCACAGCTTGTAGTAAAAAGCCAGTGGGTAAAGGATGACCCACCTCGAGGAGCTAAATTCAGAAGCTGTCAATCAGCAAAAAGTTAAAGAATAGAGCCCCTCACTGTTCTCCCCCAAATGTCGCCTCATGCTGTCCTTGATTGGCACAGTCTGGCAGGTAGGATGGATGAATCTGTCACCGGCTGGTTAATTGTGTTGCCGATTTTCAGTCCGACATCAAGTCTTTGAGTAGTAAGTAGCTCAATGCAAAACAAATTAGCAGATTGTAGTCATATTTCTCATCCTATGTGCCCTGACTTTCCTGAATGCAGTCCATAAATCATAGTGACTGACACACTTGTGAATGATGAAAGCTGCTTTTGAGCGTGAATCGAGAGAGCGTGGAGACCAGTAACGGGACGGTGGCATGGAAGGATGCATATGGCTGACCTTTTGGGAATTTTCTGAGAGCTTATGTCTCCTGACCACAATTGTTCTGGGAATGAAAGCTTTTTGGCCACTATAGAGAGGACTGAGAGTGTCAGCAGATTCCCTTTTTCCAGATTCCTTTGAAATATTAGAACCTAGTCGAAGGGGTTTCTTTCTATATAACAACTGGAGCTTCTGCTTTACTGGAGGAAACTATAGGACATGGTAAACAGGTGCCATCAATCATGAATGGGAAACATTGGGGGTCTGTGTAATTGGTAATATATTGCTTTCAGACTAGTTGTATTGACTACGTTTCACTTTGAAAACAGAAATTTTACCCTCATGCATCGGGAAGCAGATTTAATCTTTGCATCCATTTAATACTTGGATCTAAACTTCCACTTGTGTTGCTGTATACCAATTCATACAGGGAACCACAAATCTGGTATAATGCGTGCTAAAAATGCACCCAGTACCACATTTTTAAAGTATTTTAGATATTTTTCGGTCTTGCTCTAAAAGGGGCACGGCTTAACAGGGAAATCGGTGAAGTGTGGACCAAAAAAAAAGGACGACAACTAATCAAAGGGGGTAAAACATCTCAAAGAGGTTGTCCAGGTTTATTATTTTTCAGGTTAATTTACAAAATAATAAATGTATAGTGTTTTTTGTGCCGATTTTTCTTTCTTACATATATCTACGTTCCGTCATTTACATGGATAACTGTATATCTACTGCAAAATAACCCTTGTAGTCAGGGCCTGTGTGGCCCCTCCTGGAGAGCTTTCCTCCTGATAGAAAGTGGAAATAGGAATAATTCTGGAGAACTGTGTAAATGTATATTCAGTGCAGAAATATCTGCAATTGTTTTATATATTTAAAAAGGGGGAATCCAGAATTTCTTGCATTGGACTTGCATTTTCTCCTTGCAGATAAGCATCGAAAAGTTCCTGGTAGTGGGTACTTTTTTTTTTTTAACCTACTTTAGCCTAGTTTGAGGTTGAGCTAAAGTAGTTGTATAGGGGCACATAGTAGTCCAACCTACACAAACTGCGTCAAAGTAACTAAAGCCGGTTGCCCACAAGCAGGTTTGGTCCAAGAAACAACCGGACTGAACTGAATGAATGCTGAGTTCAGTTCATTCATTGGTGATTTTTTTTCGTCGGAACTTGCTTGTGAGCAACAGTTTAATAGAGTCGTATTCAGATATCTAAAAAAAAAAAGAGAACTTGGCAAAATAAAAGGGGTTGTCTGGGCTTTTAATTAAATTATACAAGGCTTGGGGGGCTATGTAAACAATAATAATCTTATATTCACCTCCCATTCACCCCATGCTCCGCCCATCACCGCTGGTCTCAGTTTACAGAGGACGGCGCTTCTATTGAGACCTCTGTCATAAACCTGCTACAGCATCCGTTTCCATGTATAGCCGGCGCGTGGCAGTGGTCGGAAAACACCGACCTCTGTAATAAACAGGAGCCAATAGTAACGAGTGATGCAGCGGGTGAAAGGGAGCACAGGGGGAGGTAAGTATAAGATGTCGATTATTATAGCCTCCCACAGCTTATATAATTTTTTTCAAAAAACCCAGACAAACCCATCAAATGTGTCACTAGAGAATCCAACTTGTCATTTGCTTCCGAGAAACAGGAATCCAGCAGAATTTAGATTTGCAGAGATTGCAAGAGTCTCATGAATGTTGGATCCATGAATTATTACTCCCTTTGTGATGAACTTGTGCATTTGGGTCGAGGTTATGTTGCACTATTATGGGAAGTCTTCTTCAACACGTGGCATGTCATCATCATAATAATAATTGTCCCTTAACTCCTTTGTGTTAGGGGAGGCACTCCGGCTCTACATGTGATTAATAGTGCAGAGGCTGGAAGGGTCCAGCGCTGAAATCCAACCATCAATCACTGACATAGAAGTTGGAGTCTTAGAACAATAGTATTGTTCATGCATTAAAATAAAGAAAAAACACCATATAAGAGCAATAATAGCACAAAGACCTGTAATGGGACTGATGACAAAATCACCCGGATATATTACTAAACTCCCACAGTTTGCTAAATATTTAGAGAGACCATTGCGACTTTGTTCAGTTTTACTCAGAATCACTATCAAGGAATTGAGTTAAAAAAAATTATATACATATTAATTACCCCCTCTTACCAAAAAGTTATATCTGCAATTCATCCCCACCCACTTTAACAGAACTGAACTGCAATTTAAGTCATTGATAATGCATAAATCAGATCTCACCAAAACAAAATCCAGTATTGAGTACACACACACACGCACACGCGCGGTAGTAGAAAAAAGTCGATCCTTGTATTGCATCAAATGCGACATGTTCGGCCCTGTAAGAGCCTTTCTTAAGACACAGACACACACACCTTTTAAATTCTATGTTATTTTACCAATTACAAGTTTTTAACCAACAACCTTTTTTTCTAGATCTCTGCTTGCTGTCATTCACAGGAAGTTTTGTTGTTTACTTTCCGTGGATAAAAAAAACAGGTCCACGACTCGTTATATATCAGAGAGTAATCAGGGTGCTGTCACACGTCGCGTTTACTGCATGCGTTTAAAAACGCATTGCTACAGCTGAAGGGATATTTCCCTAATTAAACAGCTGTTAACGCTTGCATTTACAAAACGCATGTGTTAACCGCGATGTTAACGCATGTGTTAACAATGTGTTAACAACAGCATACCTTAACCGCGATGTTAACGCATGCGTTAACGCTTGCGTTTTGTAAATGCAAGCGTTAACAGCTGTTTAATTAGGGAAATATCCCTTCAGCTGTAGCAATGCGTTTTTAAACACATGCAGTAAACGCAACGTGTGACAGCACCCTCAGAGTTGTGTGTTATAATGAGCCCTGCATCTGTGTGCATCACTATGGACAGAGGAAGTAATCAATGAAGCCTCTTATAGAATGACAGCAAGCAGAGATCTAGAAAACAAAGATGAATTGATACAGAAATTGTATTGGGAATTTGGAACTTTTCACAACAAGAAAAAATAAAAATAATAATACTTTATTTATATAGCACACACAGATTATGCAGCGCTGCACAGAGCTTGCCAAATCAGTCCCTGTCCCCAATGGGGCTCACAATCTAATCAACCTACCAGTATGTATTGGAGTGTGGGAGGAAACCGAAGGAAACCCAAGCAAACACAGAGACAACATACAAACTCTATGCAGCTGTGGACCCTGAGACTTGAACCCAGGTTCCCAGCACTGCAAGGCTGTAATGATAACCACGGAGCCACCATGCTGCCCTTACATTTATTTTCTGTAAGCAACCAACCCCTTTAAGTAGTTTTTTTTTAGGCTAAAAATATTGATGGCCAATTAGATTTGATTGGCGGTGGTCTGTTACCCAGCACCCAAACAGATCAGCTGATAAACAGACATAACAGCTCTGGTCTCCAGAGGAGTAGGTAATATGGGTAGCACACCAGTTGCTCAATAACGCTTAAGGCTTCAAGCATAACTCATGTACAGTTATTGCCATATATCACATTTCTATGCTTTGACCTTCCATTTGGAACTTGAGATTAGTCATGGGTTCTGTTGAAAAATATTACCATTGTCCTGTGTCACGGAATGGGTCAGAACCATGGAAATGTAACTTTCCAAAAAGTTTCTTTTCCTCCTCTAATGACTTGAAGTTTTTTTTTTCATCCGCCTGAGTTGAAAAAGGAAAACAAAGTGTTTGTTAGAATTTCTCTTGACAACCTATTTGTCAGCCCATACAGTTATTTCATTATCATTGCAGAACAAATAGGAGCCGGCGCTTATTTAATGGAGCAGTACATTAAACCAAAATGCACTAGTTGTTCCATTAAATCAAAATGGCACCGCCATTAGGTATCTCAGACATATTACATTGTAATTAAATGAACTGTGGACCATTGATTTTTCTTTCCTTTTTTTTGGCTTTTGTTCCCTGCATACGTTGATACGGTTCTGCGGGGGGAGCGATGGCACATGTCTCCCTGTAATAACCATTTACTTCATGTTGTTATTGTCCCTACATTCCTTATGATGGGGTTCCAGGGAGGAGGAGACGTGTGATTTTAGAAGAACCTTCGTTCTCATGGTGGATTAGCTAGGCTTGTTTAACCAGTAGACTTGTGACAGCTAGTAAATTTCCAAACTGGGAGCTCTGGAAAAATGTGTTTGCTGCCATTGATATTTTAGGAACACATAAAGTCGTTACTGACATCAAATGGGCATTTATTTTTTTTTCATTTTAATAAATTGGTCTGTCCATTCAAAAGTTATGGCCCTGAAAGTTTAGGTCATAATGGTCAATTCAGTATTGTGGTATGGAAATGGACCCGTAGAGCAGAACCTGGTGCACTTCAATAAGTAATGAGACCACCCTTGTGGCACTTCCCAGCTGATATGCGTAAAGTTAAAGAAAATCTATCACCATAACTCCATCATGATAAACCAGTGGCACTTACTCAATGCAAATTGTATGGTAACCTTCCTATATTTGTTATCCATTGCCTCCTTCCTCCAGAAATCAAGTTTTAGAATTATGCTAATGAGCATGATGGGATCTAGAAGGAGTCACCAGAGCCCCAACTTGATGTTGCTTTATAGGCTGTGCATTAGCATAACTTTAAACATTTTCCATGGAAGGAGGCCAAGGATAACTAATATAAGATAACCAAAGTCACAGAGCCTGGATCTATGAGTAATGTCCCTGGTTTATCATGATGGATTTTGATGGGAGGTTTCCTTTAACTTTCTCAGTAACAAAGGCACTGTACAAAGTGAAAATGGAATAGGATTTTCCTATTTCCTTCTGTTATGTATAGATACCAAATAGAAATTTAATATTTTTGTAGTTCAAAATGTTTCCTGTCACCAGAATTTTACCTCTCACACCAGTAATACCTTTTGGTAAAGGGTTGAAACTCTTGTCACCTAAAATGATCTGCCAGTGAGGCACTGTATCTTAATAACAGCCATTTTTGATATGCAAAAGAGTATAGATGAGTTATATTCTCAAAAGAAGAGTCACATATTTTTTCCAGGAAGCCAGTGAGCCCCGCCTCCTTCTTTTGATGGACAGCTCAGTGTCTACAAAACTCAGCCTGAGCCGACAGGAGACATTAATGCACCACTCGGACCTATCATGAAAAAACCACTGCTACCAGTCTCTACTACTACAGTTGTGGTGCCTGTGTGGTGTCTGGTTTGGGGCATGGATCAAATATTAGTTTTTGGCAAAGTTGTTTTGATTGTTAAATAATGTATTTATTCTGTTTATTGTAGGGAAAGGTTGCCCAGACCGCGTGCATGTCGGCCTGCAAGCACATTTCCACTTCGCTTACACAGATGCTGCTGGACAGTGAGCTGAAGCAGATCAGTATGGGAGCCATTCAGCAATTCAACCTAGATGTTATCCAGTGTGAATGTGAGTAGTCCTATAGATCTCATCTCTTATATGTTACATTGTTACTGATTACTCTTGTGTATAGTCTTTTCACGGTTGTCACCTGTGCTCCCCTCCCAGCACCGCCCCATTCAAGGGACTTTTCCTTACACTTTCGTGCAATCCTGTCTGAGCTCTACTAGCAATTCTACAATATCTACTCCCCATGACTTAATTGACACTGTGATATGCATTGTCTGACACCCCATATAGTGTACTGGTAAATACTGCAGTATATACGTAAAAATAAAGCAAAACCAGTGGTCCAAGTACAAGGTAGTGAAATCATTGTAGGTTTTGAGTCCATATCGTAAAGTAGTACAGGGAAGTAAATTATAAATTCATAATTGAAAACTGCCAAAGAGAAGGAAGAAGGGAAAACTGGGTAAAATCACTATGGATGATTGAAAAGTGGTAGAGCGGATGGAGTCTAATTTTGAAGTCTATGGATCAAAGAAGAGAACATTTGTGAGGTGTTGATTAAATACATGAAAGGATCCCAGAGGGCAGAGCTTTTGATATCTTCTGGCAAGCCCATGGGGCCAATCGGATGATGGCTGCTGGTAATGTAGGGAGTTTTACCTGGAGTGGAGGTCCTTTTAGGCTGGTGTATTTATGGTTAGGATCGGCTTGTTGGATGTAGCAAAAACCATCTCTTTATCTTTATGACTCCATAAAAAACCTTAATTGTGTGAACACAATCTTCCATGGGCAGGTGAATTGGTTTCATAGGAGGTGATTGACGTTGAGGTTTGACTGAGCAATCGTTCTTCCCAAACCTCTCATGTAGTTAAGGGGATCTCAAATTATATGGTCGCCTCTGTACATTATGGAGGACAAAGTTTCTAGACACCCGGAGTCGTCAAATGTTGTGGTTCTGTATGCAATCACCCATGTAATTTTGGGTTTCACATAGCCCTATCAGTACCTTGTTCTCTCCATCACTGGATATACTGGGGGTTTGGTCTCCTGACATTCAGACACATTATCATTTTCTTAAAGATAAAGGCAAAAATAACTGGTTTCCAATGTCATCGATAATTTCGTACATGTTTGAAAAATTTAGACATTTTTTGACGATTCCAAACTTGCCTCTTAATATATAATAATCTGTTTGTTTGTCCCGGTCTACATACTAGTAACAATTGCCTTGCCGTACTGGGTTCCCAGGCCAACATCTGCATTGAGTTTGTGTTCTCCATGAATGGGTTTCTCTGAATACTGCAAATTCTCAACCCTTTTCAACAATATACTGAAAGGTCAATGGGTATCCTAGGAAAACTGCCCCTAGTGTAATAAAGTAAGTTTTAGGACTTTACATTGTGTACATTCCAGGATGTGCCGAATGAATATTATTTATCGTGTGCTGGTGCTACCTGTTTGTTATATACTAATAGTTGATGTAACACACTGTGTCAGCGTATATTCTCCAAGGGAATGCAACTCCAGAGTCGAGGTCTCGGATTCTCTCCAGGCATCACATTAATGAAATATGCCATTAAAGGGAATGTAGATATAGTATATGGGACAGCCAAGGGAGTATCGTCATCTACACTCCAAAGTTTTCCCGACAGTGCCATCGGCCTGTCATGACATCGACACGTTGAGTGCCCTCATTAGACGCACGTTTCCAGACAGGCTGGCGACTCTTGTGGTCAACGATTGGGGTTAGAGGCCACCGTGTGTGGGTGGAACTCAACGTTCAACAAATATTTAGCTTTTTTTCTTATATTGTTGCCTAATAATGTCAGTAAGTTTGTTTCTTGACTAATGACCAGCATTGTACAAGAAGAATTTAAGAGCTAGGCTGAGATATTTGTCCTGAAAGACCCTGAACCTGTATCCTATGACATCAGAACTAATTCAATGGACTTTTTTACATGCTGCAAAGTCAGTAACATTAATGTCAGGTCACACTGTATTTGGTGTATATTTGTGTAACTTTCCAACACCTATCATTTAAACTATCATCTTAGTATCATAGGATATAAGGCTGGAAAAAGATGCAAGTCCATCAAGTCCAACCTTAAAGAATTAAACAAATGTCTTTACCCCAAAACCCCTTATATTTTTGCTCTCCAGAAAGTCATCCAGGCCTCTCTTGAACCTGTACATAGAGTCCGCCATAACAACCTCCTGCGGCAGAGAGTTCCATAGTCTCACTGCTCTTACAGTAAAGAACCTTTGTCTATGGTGATGGTAGAATCGCCTCTCCTCTAGGCGTAGAGGATGCCCCCTTGTCCTGGTCACAGGCCGAGGTATAAAAAGATCTTTGGAGAGATCCGGTCTCCCCTCAGCAGTCTTTATCTAAACGGAATAATCCCAAATTTTGTAATCTGTCAGTGTATTCTAGACCCCCCATTCCCCTAATAGTCCTGGTTGCTCTCCAGTTTTACTATGTCCTTTTTATATACTGTACACAATATTCCATGTGTGGTCAGACCAGTAATTTGTATAAGTGAAAAACTATGTCCTTATCTTGAGAATCTATTCCTCTCTTGATACATCCCATCATTTTATTTGCTTTAGCAGCAGCTTAGGCCTCAGTATTAATTACTTTACACAGCTTAGTATCATCTGCAAATATTGAACCTTGACTGGGTAAACTCTCTATGAGGTCATTAATCAAAATATGAAAAAGAAGTGGCCCCAACACTGACCCCTGTGGCACTCCACTGGTAACATCAACCTAATCTGAGAATGTGCCATTAATGATGACCCTCTGTTTTCTACAGATTATTAATTTGGGTAATTATTTACCCAAATACATAGATTTCCCCTAGTCCCAGCAGTCTCATTTTATGTACCAACCTTTTATGCGGCACGGTACAACATCCACAACCTCCCCCAGGTACAGTCTGCAACTTACCTCCTTATAGAAGCCAATCAGACTTCAAACTAACCCACTAATTTATCTGTGAAATATGCTATTATACAGCAGTACAACTATCCCTATATTGTTCCTCCCCATGCCTGTAAAGTCTGTCCGTAAGGTTGAACCATCTATGCAAATGACTCCATACCAATCCGATCATTCTCTTTCCTTTAAGTTGACTCCATTCATGATGTTCTAGCTCCAGTTTCCAGATTGACAAGGGGTGTGCTTTCTTTTCAGCGTTCTCAACTACCTCATTCCCCCCTCCCTCAGGAATGAGAGAGATGCTGACTGTGTGTGACACACTGAAGAGAATTCTTGAGGGTTAGGGAAAAGGCAAGTTGCTTTTTCCTTTGCGAGTCATACAAAGCCAGCATCTCGCTTATTCGTAAAGGAAAAGGGAATGGGATTCTGAACTGAGAGACTCGGGTGAAGAGAAAGCAGGCCCCAGGAAGCTGGAAGAACATGAATATACATAGATAGGGAGTCAACTTTACAAACCGAATGTGGAACTTTACAGGAGTGGGAAGGAACAATATAAGGATAGTAGTACTGCTGTAAAACAGCTGTGCAACAGAACTTAAATATGTTAAGTTCTTGTAGGTGAGTTTAACTGACAGGTTCCCTTTAAATTTACGGCAATAATTTGCAGCACTATTTTGGCCTGTTCTCCTTCTCATCTGATAACTATCCGTTATGCCAGGTTCTGGTGCATTTAGCTTTGTGAACCTGCCCAATCAAGTGATCTAGTACACAGAATCCCGGAAATAAGGTTCTGTTAATTACGTTTTCTTCTGTAGGCCTAAGGAGATGTACACGCAGATACTCCTTCCTGATGTATACCTCTGATGTAGCCAAAAACCACACCTGCACGGAACTTAAATGTGACCCCGCAAGCTATCTGCATTGAGCTAGTATTTTCTCTCTTTGCGTACATGGATGTCCACCCAATTCTTGCCACAATGCAAAAATACAATAAAGAGATCAATTTGCAACCATTTCCTCCAAGATTATGAATAACAGAATTTCACATACCCCAAAATCCACCCCTTTAATTACTTTGTCAGTGTGATACACAGTATTTAATGAGAAGAGAATGACAGTGCGTACTCCTCGCAGAGAACTTCAGTATTGAGCCAAATACAGAGTTTTCTTAGGATCCAGCCAATAAATATAACATAGCAGGCAGTCGGCATCTTCTCTGACTTGTATGCCTCATCAAAATGCGATGGCTCCATACCGCGGCTTCATTAAAAACATTATTTTTTTTCAAAAATCCATCTTACGAAGCGCTAATTGACACATGACTGATTGTCGATGGCCATATGGACCGTTCAGAGACAAATAACATCTTTCAATATCAGCAATATGCTTCAATAATTGCTGGTAATTGAGTACAGCTAGATGTATGTTGCCCGTTATCTGGCCGTATTCCCTTACCAAGTGTCGGAAAGAACAAAATACAAGGAAGAGCTCGGCATTGTTCTAATGACACCTCATTGTAAAGCTCGAGGATGGTCACACTGGAGCAGATCTGGATCTAAAAGCGGCTTTTATTGTTGGGTTTCATTCATAAGGTCTGTCAGGCACATTCTGTGCATCCCTGTGTTCCTCGTGATTTATAACCTTTCTCATCGGCCTCCTCCAGCTTTTCTCCTTTGACATTTTGGGATTAATGGCTACAATGGTGACAGTTCCATTAGCACTCAGAGTGTGCAAATAACTCACAAATGGCAGGTAGCTTCCTACTGTATTGATAAATGGGTTTTTAGGTTTTACAGACGCAGGAGGGGAGGTGTGTTCTACAACATCCTACATTTCATGTGCAGGCTCTAATGACTGCTCAACTGGGGTTTCTTAGCATTATTTTTTTCTGCGTCTAATACCATTAGATAGATTTTATTCGGAGTTGATATCTTTACATATCACTAACGCAAGCCGTAGGCGTTAAGAAGAGTTTTTGTACTCTCATAATTTTTTTTTTTTAAACAAATTTATGAAATTTATTGATGCACAATCATATTCCTCATACACTGTGTCTCCACATAGTAAACCTGCGTTTAACTTTAAAAGTGGGGTGAGAAGCCGTGGGATTTTGTTTAGTTCCAAACCTAAATTTGGAAAATCAAAACTACCCACTACTTGTCCAAAGGTTGCACTTGGTATTGCATCTCAACGTACTCCGATGGTGGGTAGGGAAAAGAGTGGCAACCCCTTTAAGGTAACCATAACATTGGGCCAATTTTCCAATTTAAGAAGGACCATCTGACGATCCTAAGTGGATGGGGGTTCTCTTGAAGGAAGGATTAGATATGATTTATTTCCCAGGGAAATTAAGGATCAGGGATATAAAGAGAGGCTTCTAAATGGGGTACCCCACTATATGGTATCCATATATTCTAATATTATCACATATGGACCGCAATGATGTACAGACAGTCCCCGGGTTACATACAAGTATAAGTGTGGAGAAAGCCACAGCACTCGGTACGGTTCAATTCCAAGTCGTCTTTATTATAGCATCATCAGGCATAAAATTGCAACGTTTCGATTCCAGATGAATCTTTCGCAAGCATGATTCATCTGGAATCGAAACGTTGCAATTTTATGCCTGATGATGTTATAATAAAGACGACTTGGAATTGAACCGTACCGAATGCTGTGGCTTTCTCCACACTGTCTATGGGACTCTGAGCACCGGATCCCCAGCTGCGAGCACCACCCAAATCTCCTAGGAGTATCCAGGATTGCTGTCCTTTCTTCTCTTTTCCGGATTACATACAAGATATTGGGACTCATTTACTAAGGGTCGCACTGCTCACTTTTGTCGGACTGTTCGGCTTTTTCGGGGATTACACGGCTTGCACAGATATTTAACAGGTGTCTGCAATGGGATTTTGGCACATGCAATCGCTTTTTGGTGCAGCTGTGCTGGCTTTCATGCGATAGAAGTCAGTCGGATCGTGACGTCGGTCGACGATCCGACTGATTTGGCAGAGTGCAGGATTTTGCATTCAAATTGTGTCGCAAGCCCATGCATCACTAAAAAGAAGGTGAACTCCGGTGGAACTGAGTGGGAAAGCGACACATGCACGATATCGGGCGCACGATCTTAGTGAATCACGGCACAGTGTATTATCGTCAGACAGTGCACCTCCAGCGGACTGTTAAGTAAATGAGCCCCATGGTCTTAAGTCTTGTACTTGAATTTTGAATTGTTGAATTTGTATGTAAGTTGGAACAGGTATATTTTATAATTGTAACAACAGAAAAAAAAAATTTGTCCCAGTAACAATTGGATTTTCAAAGTTTTTTACCATCATGGGAGCAAAATTTTCAATAAAACTTCATTACAGACACCTTACAGCTGATCATTGTAGCCTGGGAATAAAGTAACATCCAGAGAGCTTCACCAGAGATCAAGGTGGGCAGAGGGGTCCGTCTGTAACTAGGGGTCGGGTGTCTTTAATTCGGGGGACCACCTGTAATTTACGTTTTACTATATTCCAATTTTCCCATCTACCTTTATCATTGAAAACTTATCTGCACAAAAGTAAGTATTCTCTAGTCTCCCACTTTGTTTTCCGAAAATGTCATTCTCTCCCGATCTCCAAATTTATGATGACTTGCCAGAGTGCATTATACATTACAAGTCAAAGCAAGGGGATAAAATATGACACTCCAAACTGGATGCCATGATTTACAACGTGTTGTGATGGCATTCATAAGGGCAGGAGTGTAGTGTAAAGAATAAATTAGGCACAGCCATGTGTATGGGGGAGATCACATGATTAGTCCCTCCCGAGGGTAGGATATACGGCAGATAGGATGCACTGTTGTCTTCCAGGTGTCCCGTAAAACTTGGTTCCTTCTCGGTTTACTACTGCTGTGCTCCTCTGCAGAGGTTTATTACTGGCAGAGAGGATGAATCTGATAGCTCTGCGGTACAGAGGTAGCGGCTGCCGGATGTCCATGTGCACTTGTTTTTCTTTCAAAAACTTGGAAGTGGTCCAGGGATGCAAAACACTGTCATGTATTTAAATGTACAGACAACACAAGAATGGTAGAATTTTGTATTATTTGTAGATTTGTGACCCCCATCGTGCCCCCTTTATGTACTGGATGGTAATAGATTCATCTTCCACTAACTAGACGTTAGCAATTGTATTTCCGGAAAAACTTATAATCTAACTATTATCCTTCAGTGCTATCTTTATGCTCCTGGATTAGATCATGATCCGAAGTTATGATCAAACCACTAAGAGCACCAAGGCAGGGTAGCTCTTCTTTTGGTCCTACAAGTATAGTTCTGCATGTACAGATAATCTGATCAGTTCATTGAAAAATTTCCAGGAGAAATAACAGAAATGTTACAAAACAGAGAAAATAAAAACTGCTGCATGATTCATATTTTATGGTTGATCTGAATATCTACCAAAATAGACCTGCAATGATTCATGGATGTAGCCATCATCCCTATAGGTGCCAGTCCTTCAGTACTGTGCTTATGCTGTAGAGGTATTTAAAAAAAAAAAAAATTCTAAGCAAATTCCAGGTGGAGTTGCTCTTGAAGGAGTGGCCAGAGATTGTGGGTTACAGACCTAAGCAGAGGGTTTCTATGGCCAATGCTGTTCCTTTTGGACATGGATGGGTCTATATATATATGATATATATATCTCGAGGTTCTTGGAAGGAAGGAGCTCCTTCTCATGACTAACTACACTGGTTGGTATGTACAAGAAAGATGTGAAGAATCCACCATCCTAAAATTAATTCTAAAACATTACCGTCTACTACACAACCCGTGCTCTTCGATCTGCAAGTGATTTTAGTCTGATAGTCCAGGGTAGGGCATTCATGAGAATTAGCTAATACCTAACCTCCAAAAATGATCTCAAAACTGATCTTAAAACTCAGCTTTTTTTGGGCAAGCCTATCACATTCCCCAACTGCATGAAACTCTCATTATTAGCACATCCTGTGCACTCTTTCCATCTGTTATCCAGTGGGCACCAAATACCAAGCTCCGGGCTTCTCTGCATTTCCATTGACCTTGGACTCTGTATATAAGAAGGTGGCTGATGATTGGCTCAGGCAGCATTTTTATTTATTAAATTATTTTTATTCTGGTCCGTTATAAGGAATATCTGTACCATTATACAAGCAGGTATACCTGTTGTGTCACCCCCTATTACCTGACTGTAAGCACTTGCTTAGTCTCTCACACGGTCTGCTGGGATTTTGATTCACTCTTCTTCCAGTCTCTTCCACAGTTCTGTGATTATTGTGGGTTTCTTGGCCATAACTTTGTCACCAAGGATTTTCCAGAGGTTCTCTATTGGGTTTGGATCAGACTGAGGCCATTTCATTGTTTTCTGCTTCAAGAATCTGCTTTACCATTTTGCTGCATGACTGGGTACATTTCCCTGCATGAAAATTGCTGGCTTATTGAATAAAGAATTCAAGGAAGGATCCACATGTTGTTGACGAAGGTTTTGATACACACTTGCATTCCCTCTGCCATGTAGCTGCATGAGAGGTCCAACTCCTGCTGCAGAAAACATTCCCCAATCCATGACTCTTTGTCCACCACCTTTCGATGACTTCTTTAAACACTTTGGGTTCAGTCTTTTCTTAGATTGTCAATGAACATAATGTCACTCATCAGATCCAAATAAAGTAAACTGAACTGTCCACCATTTTTTCTCTGTCCACACAACATGCTTCTCAGCAAAGTTGAGTCTAGCATTTTGATTTTTTTCAGCTAATGAGAGGTTTGGTCACTGCAGAGTGGTGTTTCAGTCCATATTCTCTTAAATGTTGAGACACTTTGGGGCAGATTTACTTACCCGGTCCTGTCACAATCCCGCGGTGCGTTACCGCCATTCACTAAGCTCGTGCGTCCAATTTCCTGCATGTGTCGCTTTCGGAGTTCACCTTCTTGTTCCTGGTGCATGTGAGTGCTTGATCTTGCGACACAATTTTGTTTTTAAATTCCGCGGTTTGTCCGAATCCGTCGGGTTGTCCCCCGATTTCTGCCGCATGTAAGCCAGCGCCGATCGCCACAATCCGATCGCATGTGTCAAAGACACAAAACGGAAATAATCGTGAAACCTGATGAAAGTCCGCCGTTTGGACCCTTAGTAAATGTGCCCCTTTATGACAAGACTGATCCTTACCTTGTTTCACACTGAATCGGCGAGCCAATCCAGCAGCAGTGTTGCAACGATTACCCATGGAGATTCTCCGCATTATCCTGTCCTCTCTTGCATTTGTGTTTTGAGGGTGACTAACATTCTTGGGAGACTTGAATGTATTGTAAAGTTGTAAAGATGCAATATTCTAGAAATCACAGACTTGGAACAACCAACTTCTCTTGCTATGGCTGATGGGGGTCACCCCTTTGGCCTTTACCTGGACACGCTGCTGCCAAAGGGTTTTGGTCACTTTGGAACAGCACAACATTTTTGCAAAGTCAGACTGCAGACTGAAAGTTAAAGCCAGTTACATCGGGTTTGTCAGATAATTAAAGGAAACCTCCCACCACGGATCTACCTATTAAGGTAGATCCGTTGGCAGGTTCATCTAGTAGGATAACCCTTTTTCCCTGCTATCTTTTACAATATTTAATTGCCCTAATATGCAAATTAACCAAAGAGGCTACTGGGTCGTGGTGTAGCCATAGCTGAGGCCACACGGCATATCTACTCCATGCCCATCTTCAGTGAGCAACTCCTCTTAGCTGCGCACACTGGTCACAGGCCGACAGCTGTGTGGTCTTGGCTCCAAAGCAGGAGCTACTGTGCAAGTGCCTAACCTGGCTTTGCGGACGAGTGTGTGCAGCTACGAGGAGCTTGGTAAGCAGATCGCATGAGGCTACTGGGGCGTGGAGTAGCCATGTTGTGTAGCCTCAGCTCTGGCTACTCCACGCCCCAGTAGCCTCTTTAATATTGCTAATATGCAAATTCACCAAACATTCTAAAAGATAAGGGGAACTAAAGGATTAGCCCTAAAAAGTGTTATCCTACTATAGATTAGCTGAACCTGCCATTGGGTAAATTAGAACGGATTAACACCAATAACTTGCAGGTAGCTGAAAGTGTTCTCTAATTTTGAACAGTTTTCTTTTCAAATGATCTACTTTGTATATATTCTAAAGTACAGAATAAAAATGTAATCTATGAAATCAGCTTAAAATACTGCCATTTTACTCAGTATTTATTAACATAGGACTACACAATGACCCGGACATTTAACAAATCTAGGAAATTGAGATTTGAGGATAAGTATACACCCCACCGTGTATACTTATCCTGTTTCCGTTATATATTGTTTCCCAATATTGCAGCTGTCCAGTGCTGTCCTGTCCGGGGAACCGCGCTACATCACAACTAAGGTTGGTCCATTTTCTTGAGGCATCCCAAGATAGATTGTCTTGTCTTTGTGAACAGAGACTTATCCGCCAGTGTTAGACGGACGCAATGGAAAGTAAAGATATTTAGAAGAGTGCACTTAGCCGGTGTATTATGGACAGTTCCACATTTGACAGCTCCTACAATATGGTTAATCCATGCGCATATATAACTTCTCTTTAAAGTTTTTATTTTTCCTAAAGAAATGACAAATCACTCTCTCCAGACATGTCTATGGTGACATCCACTTTAGATGTAGAGAATAGCATTCCAGGCCGGTGCTTAGAGGCTTACACTTGATGTGTGCACGCCAGGCTCACTCCCACCTCTTTATAATGGTCGTCTCACCAGAGGTAGACTTTTCCACGGAGGAGAAGACGCTAGAACAAAAGCAGATGTTTAAAATATGTTGACAGCTTTGGAATTAGTAACATTCAGAGTCGTCCTGTAATCATTGCCCTCGGGGCACGGGTAAGCCCTCTCCATGATCATAGCGTGTTGCATGTTTTGGGAATTAAGGCAGAGAAGCTCTTAAAAAGGTAATGTAATTGAGAGAAAGAAAGGTGCGCGAGTGACACGTTAAGAATACAGATTTAAAGGGCAAGAAGTAGTAATTGAAGGGGGTTTTACGAGTGGCTCACAACAAAATGAACTTAAGAAAAGAGTCACACAGAAAGTGGTTTTTATGAAATATTGTAAATAACAATTACAATAATTGTCTCGGGTTTGATACTTTCAGGGTTTACAACAATACCACCCCAAGTCATTTCACTTGGACTAGATCGGACTTGTTCGCATACGGGAGGAGCTGCTTACGTGCTCCTGGTCTCATTCACATTGGCTGCACATAGTGGGAATTGTAGTCAGTATGGCAGAATGATCTATTCTCATGTCATATTTACAGTTATACAATATGTATTACCAGCTTCTCTCTACTCCATATGTCTTGTACAGATAGGAAACTACATACAATCTGCTCCTCCTGCTCTATAACATGCTGCCTGCAAATAGACACTATGTACAATCTGTTATGCTCCTCCTGCTCTATAACATGCTACCTGCAGATATGACAGTATGTAAAGTCTATTCAGCTCCAGCTGTTCTATAACATGCTGCCTGCAGATAGGACACTATTCACAATCTGTTCAGCTCCCCCTGCTCTGTAACATGCTGCCTGCAGATATGACAGTATATACACAATATTCAGCTTCTCCTGTTCTATAATGTCCTGCTTTCAGGTAGGACACAATGTACAATCTGCTCACCTCCTCCTGCTCTATAACCTTCTGTCTACAGATAGGAAACTATGTACAAATTGATCTGCCTATATTTTTAAATTACATTATTGTGAACCAACTCCATAAGAAGTTGGCTGGCACCAAATCAGCTTCATGTGAGATTGTTCTAGTCTGTACCCTTGTTCACCATTATTATGCCCAACCCTTAAAAGGAACTGTGGTGGGCTGCTCCAAGCCTGTGAGTATGTTGGTATCTTATAATGATTATGGTAATCAGTACTATGTATTAATCTTATCATGGTTGTACCTTAACAAATTTGCATTTACATTTGCCTTTCTAGTGTTTGCCAGTTCTGATCCTGTGCCCGGATTCCAAGAAGATACATTGCAGTTAGCATTCATTGACCTAAGACAAGTAAGACCTTTTTTAATGGATTTCTTATGTCATTTATTGGGTTTTTATTTGTGTTCAACTCTATAGTGCATTTTGTTGACCAACCCTCCAAAAATGTGATTGGTAGGCGTCCACCATGCAGCGCTCCTGATGTTCATTTTAAAGAGACCACAACCATGGAGTTGCTTCGCTTCTGACCAGGGAACAATACTATTCATTTCATAGTGGCTGTGCTTGGTATTGCAGTACAGCCTCACTACCTGTTGTTGAAGCCCCTGATATCCTAAGGTTATGTGTTTGCTGAACTAAATCTTGGCATATCCCTTTAAGTTTGAATGGTACACACAAGTGAATAATTTACTATAATGGACGATTTATTTTATAGACTTTAGTTTTTTTATATTGTTTTTGTAGCTTCCGCCAAAAGCAGACTATTTGTATGCATTAGGATAACATGTTCTTATATGAAGTTCAATCCAGTACAGGCAGTCCCCGGGTTACCTACAAGGTTCTGTAGGTTTGTTCTCAAGTTGAATTTGTATGTAGGTCGGAACCGTATACTTTATAATTGTAACCACAGCCAATGTATTTTTTGATCTCTTTGACAATTGGATTGTCATCAGATTAACAATAAAGCTTAATTGCAGACACCTTTAATAACGGTTATAGATGTTTATTGTATCCTATGGCTAAAGTGCAGTAAATTACCAACATCCAGAGGTCTGTTTGTAACTAGGGGTGGTCTGTAAGTTGGGTGTTCTTAAGTAGGGGGCCGCCTGTAGACATAGTATGGAGGGCGTCCACTTCCAGCTATGTGTGACGTATGGGTGATACGCTAATACTCATCAGTATATAGAACAGTTACCCGCAACCTTTCTTTAAGGGAGAAATTGACACCGCATCTCGGGGAAAAAAAAACCCTAGCTTTACAAACACTTAAGTTACATCATTAAGAGCCCCCTGGGTTTTATCGGGTCTAGTGTCGAGGGTTAGCGAAATTATTTTTCTCCCCTGAGCCTTGTAGTCTGAAATGAGAAACTCGACGTAGAGGAAAAATCTGGTGGAAAGGTTACCGCTTCCAAAATGGATCACAAAGTAAGAACATTGGACAAATACCTCGGCTTTTACAATATTACTGTGTCTATATTCCCGGATATTCGGGATGGTCTTTTTCCTGGGGCTGCTTGGTGTAAAGACAACATCATTACAGTCACTTTTTTCATTAAATCATGCATTGACGACTTCTGCAACTCATACCAACTGTCTCATAACAATCTCTCAGAACAATCTGCATCCATTGTTAATGCTGCAGGGGCAGATTTATCAAACATTTCTATAAGTAAGTTGGACAGTCTTGTACTGAACCAGATTTATCATAGTCTATATATCTGTATTATATGACTGCCTAGTATAACATATACTCTTATATACTAACATCTCTTATTTGTTGGCTTAGTTTATGCTATAAATATGCACCAAAATGATGTGGCATTGGCATAATTTTTTTTTTCACACGTACCATTTCCTACAAAGCGTTCCCACTTTAGCTAGCCCGCACCAGTTTGTTGTACTAGTCGTGAAACTCTTTAAAACTCTAGATAAATGTGACGCAAGGCATCTAAGATAGTTTATTGGTGTTTATTGGTGCTGTCGAAAACTGATTGATAAATCTGTGTCTTCCAAGAGACTGGGCAGATTTATCCATTTATGGCCTCCACCCCGCATCACTGCGCATGCAGAAGGGGAAAAACCGCTCATGCTCAGTGTGGAGGTGGAGGCCGCGGACCACTCAAATGCTCAGTGCGCATAAAACTTAAGCGCAAGAATTCGGCTAGAGACAGCCAAGTGAGATATTGGAAAGAGGAGAAACCGATAACGTGCTGAGTATACGCCCAGTCCAACTCGCTGGATTCAAAGTTCATTTTCTCCACTTGTTACCATTGATCAACTTAGTTTAAAAAAAATTGTCTAGAGCACCAATTCCAGTATTTGCTCTACCCCAGAAGTTATTGCAAATTATTAGACACACAATATTTCTCTAAAAATGATCATACACATAAAACAATGTCATCAAATCTAATATTACATTAAATGTTACATAATTTTGCATAAAAAGTCTTATACTTGCCTTTTTTATATGGATCCTTTAGCAATATGTAGTTGGAGGATTTTCATCTGTTGCAGAGTTCAATTTGTGTTCAAGTTTATACAGATCATACTCTGTGTAGTAAAAGAGTATCTGTATTTGACTTGTACATCTCTTTACTTCCGGCCCCAATTATTGTATAGATTCAGGATGTTGTACTTGCCAAAATTACAAAGTCCAAAAAAATGTACAGAAAATGATCCCACTTTATGTAATGTGGATGATTACAGAACGCTGGCCATCAAGTGTGTTTGGCATTCTAAATGTGTGTCTGCGCATGCGCAGTAATCTCCTTGTTACTGATCAGCTATTGAAAAAGGAGGGAGAACCTCTGAAACGCGTTTAGGTGAAATCCCAAGTGTGACCCATAACGATACATAGTGTGTACTTTACCGTTTGGACTGTAAATCACGAGTTTCTTGAAAAACAGTGACGAAAATTATACAGCTTCAATGTTTATAATCAGGGAAAAAAAATGGAGCTTCGTGAAACCAATATGATATTCCACAAAATCGATAAGGGCTATGGAGGGTCTCAGTTATGAGGAAATATTAAGAACAACTAGATTTATTTAGTCTGGAAGAGACAACTACAAGGGGACATGATTGATATATATGAGTTATATAAATACATGAATGTATTGGTGGTAATATGGTGGTAATTTGTTTCAGATTACGGTAAATCAAATTAAAAGACAAGGGGGCACTGTCTCCGTTTGGAGAAATCAAGGTTTAATCAACAGAGGCGACAGGGGTTTCTTACTATGAGAACTGTGAATCTGTGGAATAGCCTGCCTCAGGCGCTGGTCACAGCAGGGACAGCAAAGAGCTTCAAGAAGGGTCTAGATGCCATTGATGGTTATGTTGTATAGAATTGTTTCCCCTAAATCTCTTCCTCATCCAATCCCTTCTCTTCCTTGGTTGAACTTGAATGTGTCATGTGGCATGTGTCTTTTTTCAACCCTATAAACTATGATACTATGAATAAAGTAAGTGCTTACTAACAAGGAGAATACTGCATTTAGAACGCCAAGACTAAAGATCGATGCCGAACATGCTTGATGGGCAGCGTTCTGTGAGCAAGCATCCACATTACATAAAGTGGGATAATTTCATTAACAATTTATAACACAGATGGTTTGGCCGGGAGGGTCTAGGGGGCCAATGGTTACCCAAACCACCCACTTAATTATATACCTTCACCCATTAAATCCTTGTACATCTGTTTTCAATAGACATGTACACAAAAGCCATGTAAGGACCTTTAAAAGGCCCTCTAAAGGTCCAGAAGCCGCAGATGTAATCTGGCATAATCAGAAAGCCAATTCTAGTACCATGTGTAGGAAGTGAATTCCAGACTTGTAGGGACTATAATATTCATACAGCGCCATGGGAGGCTTAATCTGCCCCTGGATAATTTTATATATATTCTTTGGACCAATATGTAATTTTGCCAAGTGCAACTTTGTCAATCTTTACAATAATTGGAGCTGGAAATAAAGTGATTTATAAGTCAAATACAGATACACAGTGTAGTAAAAGAGTATGGTCTGTATTATCTTGAACACAAATTGTACTCTGCAACAGTTGAATATCAGCCATAAAGTACGTCTAGATAGTCTTAAACTTCTCCAGGTGCAGTATAAGACTGTCGAGTCTGTGCACTGCCGTACTTTGAGACCCTTTTGATAAATCTGCCCCATTATGTCCAGCACATACAGCCATGTGGCTCATCAGAGTATGGCAGAGGTCACTAATAGGGATTGTACAGGATCTAGATTGAGAATGACTTCCCCTACCAACCTAGTCAGAAGCGGGGAACCATCATCTTGTGTGAGTAATAGGGGGCCCTAAATGGTGCGGCATTTTATAATCTTTCTAATCCTTTGTTCCCTGAGAAGATAAATAGTGGCCTAATGCATCTGACAGCACCTTACTCCCCATTCAGAACACGTGCACACTCGGCTAAGTTGAGAATGTGTACATGAGGCAGCTGGAAAAAATGACTGTCGGCCAAAAGCTAACTAGTATGTATAGCCATCTTAAAGGGGTGCTTCCCCATGAAGCCAATGAAGAATGTGTGTACTTTATCTCAGACATTACACAAGCACTTCCAGTTCCTGCTCCCGTGCCCAGGCAGGAAATACTGTAGTCTCCTCTGCTACAGGATGTCACTTCCCCTGATGTCATAAGAGATGTCCTATAGTCTGAGGAGGATAGGCATTGACCCCCTGGAGAGACCCCCACCAGAAGACCAGAAGTACAGGTGCGATGTGTGAGACGAGAGTGGACCAAGGTGTGTTTGTTTTGGTTTTTTTTGCTACCCCTTCTACCCCAAGGTGGCTTCTAAAATCCCTGGAAAACCCTTTCAACAAGCCACGCACCCGGGTGTCCTACATCTCAGGACAGATCCTTAAGCCAGGATCAACAACCTTTTAACTGGTATCAGAATCCCCACAATAACATTGAGAAACCAACTCAATGTAGAATTTCAGTAAACTGGGAATGTTCCCAAAGTTGCCGTCTATAGAAATGTCTGTCTGCTATGGAAACGTGGAATGTTGTGTTGTTGTTGGGCTCATGGCTGGGGATGTCCCATTGATAAGATCTCCATATCATCATGCTATTTCACCACACAGCCGCCTTGTGTTTGTTTTTGTGACGCACTCACAGTAATACGCTGAATGACAGCTTTTTCTTCCAGTGTTTGTAGGAAAGTAACTGAGCCTTTTCCTTTTGTGAAATTCCTCAGAAAAAGGTCAAGCTTCTGTTTTTTTTGGTCTAAAATGTGATACTCTTGCACGGTTCTAGCATATGAAAGATAAGGAAGTTGGTCCAGTAGCTGAGGGTTTACCTGCCCACCCGGACAGCGCCCCAGGGTCAGGCCCCTGATGTGTCCTGCTCCGCTCAAAGAAGCTGATGACAGGTAGAGGCTGATAGCGATGAGCGTCTGAGCATCCAGGCCACAGAGCAGGAGGTTTGGGACTTTGGCAGACACCACAGCTCAACATCAGATCAGCAGGATTGCCCTTCATTTTTTTTTAAAGAATACTTGACCTGTAAATGAAACAGTTTGATCTTACTGCCAATCACCGGATAGTTAATGGAAGCCAGTTATCTCAACAATCTGACTTATGTTAATACTAGACGCATTCTCTAAAGCTAGTGGTCTAGTGGAGCATCTTATATATTCCATACACTAGTACTCAGTCATCCAGCATTACATCATCAGTGCTATCGTCGTGACATGTCACAACCCTTCCAATACAGTTTAGGTGTAGAGAAGGTTCCTGCAGACCCAGTTGACCCAAACCATGACTTAGTCAGCATTCCCCAGATGATTTATACTGAAAGCACGGCACCACACGGAATCTAAAAAAATGGTGCATTATATCATCTGGTACAAATTTTTTTTTTAACCAAATGATATAAATGATAAATGATATAGTAGAGACAGATAGATAGCGTCCAGCTTAGATACAAAACACATTACACAGAGTGGTGAACATAGAATTAGAACGACATTGGTCAGATAATACATCAAGTATGAGGCAGAAGTTCCATAGGAATGGGGTAGCCAATAGTTTGGTGGTGGAAATTGTATAGGCATGGGGTAGATATGTAGCATAAATAGGTATGGGGCAAATATTAATCATGTTGTGTGGTTGAAATGAGATATGGGGTAGATACGTATTAGATAAATAAGTTATAGAAGGAAATGATATTGCTATAAAAACAAGACTCTTCCTTGGTTATCGCACTGTGCTGGAGAGTCTTAACATTACAAGGTTCTCGCTTCCAGGAATGATTGATACTAGATCCATATGATCCTGCTATAATGCTGGGTCACCTTTGAAATTCCATTCCAGCTCTTTCTTCATGTCATTCTATAAAAAATTCCTTCTTGCGTACTCATCTGAGGGCTTGAGCAAGGAAATCCTTATTTTTTTTTTCTTATTTATCAGAGCACAGACTATCTGAAAGTGTTTTCTTTTACCCTAATCTCCACATTTGGAAATAATCCCCATCATTTCAAGCTTCCAGCTGCTGCACTCGGAAAATGAGTGTTTGTTCTGGGGAGCCTTTCACATCTTCTGGTGTTAAGGTCAATGTACGGACCTTAACACATTTGAGAAGTTGTAATTGATCTCAGGAGATGGAGTGAACTCCAAGGAATGTCTGCTGGCCACTGCTCCACTTGGATTCTCTTCCCAATTAGTGCTCTTTTTTCACACCTTCTTGGAGGACCCAAGAAATTTTGGTAGCCTACAGATTTTAATCGTTCCTGATCTGACCTAAAAAGGTGTGACTTTACTCCAGATGTTTTTTTTCAAACTTGCCAAAAAGTTGTAGACTTACCGGTACACAAGAACAGAGGAGATTTGGAGACTTGCCCTTGATTTACTGTATTTCTTCAATTCATCCACAAATATCACCTACATTGAAACGTGTAAGAAAGTGCCAGTAAATATGCAGCCCGTTCCTCTTGTCTTTAAATAGTAACTGTCTAATTTACAGATTTTCGAGGATATCCTCACATAGATATTGTTCATAAACTCACATCAAGATTTTCTAGCATTATTTCAAAATTGTGTGGATTAAATCATTCAACTCATTCCACCATTTTGGAATAAATTTTTGGTTTAGTACGAGTCAGTAATAATGTACCGACTACTAGTAGTTTTAATAATATAATTTTATGTTACAAGGAAGCAGTCAGTGACGTAGGCAAAGTTGTAAAGTGAAAAAGATGTTTGGCTTTCCGATTTTACCTGCTGCATCCAGGGAAAGGCCTGTCCATTTCACAGTAGGGATTATAATCTCATCTTTTTTATGTGATGTTTGTTTGCCATGAGTATAGGCAAGCCGGCCAACAAATCTCGACTGAAATATGAAGTTGTAGAATGCTATTCTCTACCCTGCTCGAGGCCTCTTGAGGTTACTATTGGATGGAAGAGTTTTTTGGGTACATGTGCTATGGACACTTTAACTCACTGAATACCAATTGGTATTTAGTATGTACCATTTTCAGCATTGTCTTATTAGGAGTTACCCCAGTGCAGCTATAGATTAATACTAATCCTAATTAATCCTATTCCCCAAATCAACTACAGGTCCTTATGGACTTGTAGTTTAGGTTCCCAAATTGACCTGTATGAGATTTGTATGTGGGCGCAATGTTAAATAACAAACGTTAATACTTGCCTAAATGTGAGTCTGATCACATGTGAAGATCTCTGTACCGACACCTCCTCTTGCATTTCTTCAAAGAAGGAGAGATAATTCCCAAGCTTCATTGCACATGTGACCTACAATGCTTGCACAGTTAAGACGACCGGTGAAGTCTTTTTGAAGTCTTTAAATGTAATTGCTCCTCACATCATTATGTAGGAAGTGAAGCTGGAACAGTGGGGCACTTAACTACCCACAGCTCCTTATGGACAAACTTCCCCTACAGGTTCCCTTTAAGCCTGGATGTGGTATGCCATCACCAATTGCTCTGACATTCGGTGTCGAGATCATCAGACAGAGTAGTATAAAATGTTTGGTTTTGTTAATGCACCCAATGAGAGAAGAATCTTGGACTGTCAGACTCCAGGGATAGTGGACCCACTGGACCACCACGGACGATGATGTAAGCTGACACCTGGGACCGGAATCTAAGTGGTACCTGGTTTTCACCAGAGCCTGTCGCAAAGCGGGTTAGACTTGCTGCGGTGTGGTACCACCAGGTCGTTCCACAGGAGCAACTTTGTTCATGGTGGCAGCCAAGGCAAGGTACAAGAACGTTGCGCAGAATCGTAGTCGGGGACAGACAGGACTTCAGGACGGGCAACACGGGATCAGAGTTGAGAAGGTAGCAACAGTTCAAGGCAGGCAGAACAGGATCAAAGTCAATAAAGGAACCGGGGTCACTATGGGAATTCAGAATACTAGCACAGGGCATAAGACAAGCTTTCTCAAAGGCACAATGATCTGGCAGGGTTTGTAGGGAGAGGCTGGATTCTAAAGGATTCTGGGTAAATACTCTGAAGCTGGTTCACGCGAGCCCTAGGAGTCAGAGATGCGCGGATGGCTGCCGGACCGGAAGCAGGGACGAGGATAGGTGAGTGATGGGGGTGCCGCGCCGGAACACTGAGAAGGGCACAGGTTGTCCATTGGAGCCTATGGGTGGTTTTATGTCCCAGATTTCCCTGATAGGCCTTTAAGATACAATTGCCCCATTTTCTGATTGAAAGTCACTAATGTATTGGGCCAAGTTTGCAAATTTTCTTGCCCTTCCAACAGGATTACCCATATGTAGATAGCATTAGCCATATGGAAAAACCACCACACTGCAGAGCCCTCTATGTGGAAGACTAAGGTATAGGTGTAAATACTGAAACAAAATTCCCTTCCTTTGTTTATTCTACATGAGAACTTGACAGAGGAGATCAGATTTCCATGTCGAGCAGACAGCTTAATGATTTCCTGCTGGACAGTTTCTTGACATGTAGAGATTTTGAGGGGATTGGAACATGTTACAGTTTCTTTGATATGAAGAGTATAATGTTCGAGACTTGTCCAGCAGTTGTCACTTCACAAGTAGCGAGCACTCAACTTCAAGGCGTCCTGTCTGGTCGTGGCTTGGCGTGATCATCTCTTCAGGGCAGGTTTCTAACATCTGGACATTTTTCAGCGATTCGGATACTTTTTCAGGAAGACTACCTTGTTTTCTTTTTTTTTAATAAATATTGTCGCATGGCATTTTTAAGCAAGGTCTTTCTGCCGCCACCTTTGATGTTTCGCATGTGCGTCATTCACTTGAAAGATAAGGTAACATTTGGCAATGATGTAGCTGGATCATATTTAGGATGTGATTCCATAATTCAGGCTACATTCACATGATGTTTGTGGTGTATGCATATGGATGGGGGTAGATATAACCTGTATGGGGGTGAACAAGTTCATAGTGTATATTTCTATGACATATGCCACCTTCAGTTTTTGCCTTTGTAACTTTTATATTATTAAAAAGTGAGACTGACAATGGACCTGAAGAAAAAAATTGTTTTTATGGTAACTTGTAGCATGGAATTACACATATGTTCTTTACTGGAGCTGAAGGCTTTCACCGAGTGCAGGTCATGATCTACTCAGGTAGCCACAAGTCCTGAAGGGACAGCATTTTGGGGGGGGGGGGGGAGGGGGGAGAGAAAGAAATTCTATACTTAACCTTCTGGTGGACGTTTCCGCCTCCCGCGATTACCCACATGACTGCCGAGGACAGGGTTTAGTGCATGTGCCATTACCAACAGCCCATCAGAGGAAGATTAGAGTAGATTCCACATAGAGGGTTCAACTTTCGAGTTTTCTTCCATCTCACCAGAGGGGAGATTTCTGCAAAAGCAGAAGACCCCTTTCAGTGAAGGCTCCATACAGCTCTTAAGTTCTGGGCCGTAGCACCATTGATTTTGTTTGTTGTCCCAATGCAGCCCAAATTGAATAATGGTTTGACCGCTCTATTGCTGATCTTTGTGTCAGAGTACCAGACTATGCTCTACTTTCTGTCCGACCCCTACATATTGCTAATCGACTTTAATAGGTTACAGAAGGAAGAGAACATAGAGACAAGATCAGACTACATCCGATTTGTAGTCTGTTACCGTGGAGAAATCTAGGAGCTGTTGGCAGAAGATTTTCATCACACTGTGCAAAGTTTTCAATTTTCTCAGCACAATGTGCTAGTTATCTGCTCATTAGCACATTGTTACATTTAACTATTAAAGTTACAATAGTGACATACACATATGGAGCGATTAGGTCAACCCGACAGATGCAAGCGGGTCAGTGCTGAGAGCAGAGAACACTACGTTATAAGAGTAAATTACATGTCACCTCTATGAATGTGCTAGTAACTAGCTGGGGATGGATATCGTAGAGCTGATTAAATATTCACCGTATGTTACACCAATGGAGAGCAGTAAAACTGTGTTCTCTGTAATAAATAATGGCGCTGAGGAGCAGTATTAAATCACCATGAAACACGTGTTTCTTGTAAACTGATAGAATTAATGACACAGCAAGAAGGAGCTAGGTGGGGAAATATATGGAGGCCAGTGTCCTAAGTTATCGGATTGTCCGCACCTAAAAAATGCAGGATTAATTCACTAGGCGAGTCTTGTCATGGCTTCAAGCGATTGTGGCATCACAAATCCAAACTTATTGAACTTATTAGAACCTATTCCTTATCAATTTAGGAGATATTTTACACATACTATCCCCCTCGAGCCCCTTACATTATAACTGTTTTATTCACAAATCTTGTCAAGGACCAAGGTCTCGTGTACACAAGCATGTGCGCATATAGTGGCAAACAGACCAGATGACCACAATAAAGACTGCCCTATTCCAGCCCATGTTTCTGGAAGGGGCAGACGCTTACACACACACACAAGGCTGTGCCTGTGTGTATGAGCCCCTAGAAGTGAATTTATCAGTTTCCTGGGTTATTGTGGCCTGTGATATGCACAGGTTAGTGTGCATGGGGTCTTAGAGCAAGGTGATGGAACAAGATGGGCTCTTTATTCACTCTAACACCTGAGACTTGAGCTGTAACAAGTAATGGGCCAGTCAGTTATCCATATATAAAAGGCCAGAACTTTAAAAGAAAATCAACCATAAAAGTCAAGCTTGGAAAAACCCAGTGCTACAGCTTCAATGTGCAAGAGCACTTCCCCCTACTACCTAGTGAGATTACATCAGGCAGAGGGAGGAGAGACCGGGTACAGCACAGAGCGGCTCTGGTAATGCCAGGACACTTCTGGCTTATTAGCAAGATTTTAGAAGGAGGAGGCCATGGATAACACATATAAGAAGATCACCAGAGACATGGTATTAACCAATGGTCTCCTGCTAGGTACAATCCTACGTCCCAGTTCCTGCACCAATTTTTGCTTACTGGTCACACAGAAAATAGTACAACAAGAGCATATAGACCCTGGTGGGTGGAGAACCTGATTATCACCTACTTTGCCAAGATGCCACGATGCCGTTATCTGTTGCCAGTAACAGTATATATTGCATTTCTCCTGAAGTAACCCAAAACCATACAAACTTGCAAAATTACCAAACAAAAAATTTTTCACATAATGTTGTCTTGAAATATTTAAAGGAAACCATGAGTTTGGCTATCCCTAATATACCAGAGGTATTGGTTTTAGGTATTATGGAGGATTTGATAGGCCCTGGGTACAAAAAACACTGCATTTCTATATGTGGCCAGATACCTATTGATATTAGGGTGGAAATCCCATAGAGCTCCATCGATAAATGAATGGGTAAATTAAACTGGAAAAATTAAAAAAAGTTTGAAAAAATTAAATTTTGTGAGAGGAGGAAAGGGGATTTATGGCGTAAGAAATGGTTGGTAGATGAGTGAAAGGGGGAAAAGGGTAAGCTGGAAAAAAGGGGAAAAGAAAAAGGAAAAGTTGTGTTTTTTTTTTTTTTTTTATATATGACCGGGGAGGGGCAGGATGGTGGTAGGAGGGAGGGTGATGTAAGGATATATATTGGTTGATGTACAATGTCATCCTATTTAATATTTACAATGTGTAATATACAAAAAATTAATAAAGACATTTTTTAAAAAACTCCTGTCCTCAGCAATTGATTTAACCCCTTCCCGACGCATGGAGAGGGCTCGCGGGCCGAGCCCTCTCCATAGCCGGTAAGTCTTTGCTGCATATTGCAGCAAAGGCTTACCGGTAACAAAGGCTAGCACCGATCGCGGGTGCTTTCACGGCGATCGCCGCCGGCAATGCTGCCGGAGGCTTCAAAAAGATGGCGCCACATGGGCCGCCACGGTGAGCGGTGATCCGTTGCCATTACAGCTTCGGGTCTCACGAAGGCCCGAAGCTGTCTCATTTTAACCCTTTCATTACAATGTGCTATCAGCACATTGTAATGAATGAGGAGTAAAATCCCCATATACTGCCATATTGCAGTATGGCAGTATATGGTAGGATCGATTAGACAACCTAGGGTTAAAGTACCCTAGGGAGTCTGAAAAATAGTAAAAGTATATACAAATTTGGTATCCACGTAATTGTAGCAACCCAAAGAATAAAGTAGTGAAAGCTGTAAAATCCAAGCCCACAAGAAAACGTTGCAAATGTGTTTTTTCACCATTTTCACTGCATTTGGAATTTTTTTCCCGCCTCCCAGTACGCGCCATGGAATATTAAATACCGTCACTACGAAGTGCAATTTGTTACGCAGAAAATAAGCCATAACAGAGCTATGTGGAAAAATAAAAAAGTTATAGATTTTTGAAGGTGGGGAGTGAAAAATGGAAGTGAAAAAACTAAAAAAGGCCAAGTCGTTAAGGGGTTAATAAATCACTACTAATCTATTTTCAGGCAGTGTAACACCTTCTAGTTATTGTTTCTTCCATGACCCAGTGTTGTGGCCTCATGCAAAAAATTCACTTTGAAGTGAGGTGGAAATTAGTGGAATAAAGTCAAGGAGGCGGAGAGTTTACAGATGAAGTCAAGGTGGGGAGTTCTGAACGCCTCCTCTGTGATTGACATTGTGCATTGGACTTCAGGAGATCTGGATAGTGATGTCTCTGGATGTAGGACCTTCTGAGGAAGAGAGCTTGACTTCTGTGTTAAACTCTCTGCCTCCTTGACTTTATACAACCAATTTACATCTCGCTTCAAAGTTGAACGATGCCACCACACAGGGTCATTAACCCCTTAACGCTCTGCGCCGTAGCTCTACGGCGCAGAGGTATAAGGGATGTATGAAGAGGGCTCACGGGCTGAGTCCTCTTCATACAGAGGTGGGGGTTTTTGCATTTTGCACAAAACCCCCACCGCTAATAACCGCGGTCGGTGCCTGCACCGATCGCGGCTATTAACCCCCTAAACGCCGCCGGCAAAGTCGCCGGCGGCGTTTAAAAGACGGCGGCGCGCGGGCGCCGCCATCTTTTTTTCGATCGCCACGCCCCCGAACGTCATCGGGGGGCGGCGATCGGTTGCCATGGTAGCCTCGTGTCTTCTTTTGACACGAGGCTATCTGGCAGCTGCATATTCGTTACAATGAGCCAGTGGCTCATTGTAATGAATGTGCTGCAAAAATGCCATATATTGCAATACTGTAGTATTGCAGTATATGGTAGCAGCGATCTGACCATCTAGGGTTAATGTACCCTAGATGGTCTAAAAGATAGTGGAAAAAAAAAGAAAAAAAAAAGTTTAAAAAATAAAAAAAATCAATAAAATATTAAAAGTTCAAATCACCCCCCTTTCCCTAGAACGGATATAAAACATAACAAACAGTAAAAATCACAAACATATTAGGTATCGCCGCGTCCCAAAATGCCCGACCTATCAAAATATAAAAACGGTTACGGCCGGCGGTGACCTCCGAGGCGGGAAATGGCGCCCAAATGTCCGAAATGCGACTTTTACACCTTTTTACATAACATAAAAAATGAAATAAAAAATGATCAAAATGTCGCACAGACCTCAAAATGGTAGCAATGAAAACGTCGCCTCATTTCGCAAAAAATGACCCCTCACACATCTCCGTGCGCCAAAGTATGAAAAAGTTATTAGCGTCAGAAGATGGCAAAAAAAAATTTTTCTTTTTTGTACACATTCGTTTAATTTTTGAAAATGTATTAAAACACAATAAAACCTATATAAATTTGGTATCACCGCGATCGCACCGAACCAAAGAATAAAGTAGGCATGTTATTTGGAGCGAAGAGTGAAAGTCGTAAAAACTGAGCCCACAAGAACGTGACGCACGTGCGGTTTTTTTTCAATTTTTCCACATTTGGAATTTTTTTTCAGCTTCGCAGTACACGGCATGTTAAAATAAATAACATTGCGGGAAAGTAAAATTCGTTACGCACAAAATAAGCCCTCACACAGGTCTGTACACGGAAAAATGAAAAAGTTAGGGATTTTTGAAGTTGGAGAGCGAGAAATGAGCCGAAAAACCCTCCGTCCTTAAAGGGTTAAAGAAACATGTTCCAGAATGTGTTCAGTTGCATGACAACATGTTGCCAGTGGTTTATTAGGTCAATTTCCGCTGACAGGTTCCCTTTAACCACAATCAAACTGGTCATACATTATGCATTTCAAATAGTTGTGGATCAATGCGCTCTTTGTTGATCAGTGAACACAAAGCCACAATAATTTTTTCAGGATTAGGCTTCTATCGAGGAGTATATCTTTTATTTGAAAGACTCTCCAAATACAACCGCACAAAAAAAAAAAAAAAAAAAAATCTAACAGATCACCTTTTTTGGTGGCCCCTTGCCTTTGGGCAGACAACCTCTTTGTTTCACTACACATTGTCAACGGTCGTCAGAAAATTGTCTGCCTTTTTGGCTGTCCGAAATCTCTAGTAGATGGATAGCTTGAGAACTGAAGGTGCAATTATTTTGCAGACCTGCTTGCAGGTCTAGTATTTCCCGACAGACACAATTCAGTGTTTTTCAGTCGAGGTCAGAATGTGGGTAACGGAAGCCTGGAACCAGTTAGCATCTTGGTTAGCTGCTCCATCAGCGCTGTGTGTGAATTCCCATCTCAGCAGGTAAGGTATTTAACTCACACATCACTGTCTGAGCCGAGTATTTCCCATACGTTCGTAAACCGTATGTAACATTTTAGGAGCACTTTGTAAGAAAACAAGTTAACGTGCTTCATGAATGTGAATGCTGAAAAATTTCTAATTTTTAGGCACATCATTTATTTTGTTCCTCTTGATTTTGCCTGTATCTAATACACCATATATGACTTCTGGGTGCATTTCAATGTCAAAATTACGGTCTCTGAGCTGTGATTAACGGTAAGATGACCTCTTGATGGCTGCCGTAGACATACATCAGTATCATAACAATACTCTCTGTACGCATACGGGTGGGGGGGTAATCAGGTGAGAAGTCACATCTCCTTAGGAAATCGGGAACATGTAGGATGTGGGTTTTTGTCCAGTTATCAAAATAGGGTCATACCGGTAACTTCTGCCAATTGTTTCCCAATCCAATCTACACCCCATAACTTTCAGAGAAAGATAAGGTCTTAACGAAACTTGGTCCATCCAATGTCTTAATTCAGCAACAACCATCTGCTTTAGAGCTGCATTTCTTGAACCCGCCAGAGGAAATTATTCAGGGGACTCACTTTCCATCAACAAAGGAACCTAGCACCTTCACATAGCACATCAATGTACAATACATGGACCAGCAAGTTATTGGCCCTGGAGTCGTATCCAAAAAAGATCTCAATAATTGTCTTAATTGACAATTTCAGGAGGATACAGGAGTGTAGCACCGCTGATGGCAGACATGGGAGGAAGAAAGTAGAAATTGATGTATTTTAGCATAGCAGTCCAATATTTGATCGTTCCATTCACAAGAAATTTGACATGACTTGCCTTGCCTCCAATTTCGAGGCGCTCTCATGACACTACTCCATGGCAGTACTGCATACGTTACTCTTTAAGCCATGCTAAATTTATACAGACAAATCGCTCTATCTGGATGATATTAGGCTGTGGCTAGAAAAATATGCAGAAATTGTTCTCCAAGATGAAGGAAGCCATGTACAAACCAATCAATGTGAATGTCAACTTAGAACAGCCCTGTGATCAGATTGGACTACTGGGACGATCGGATTACTAATGATTGATGAGAAACTTGCTTTGGTCAAGAAAAGAGGCTGCCGGCAGATCATTTTTTTTGCATTTGATTTTCTTGTAAAGCTCCTATAACCACATTTCAAAGTGCAACCATGCGCAAGTGAAGAAATGTATGGCCATGAAGCGTTCTGACTTAAGCTGAGTGTTCCCAGTAAAGCTTGGTGTTGACTTTCTCCAGAATGGTGGACAATTTGTCCAGTATAAGTACAGGAGCAGTCCACCAACATCTTGTATCAATGTTGCCACAGATAGTTAGTTGTTGCCAGATGTGGTGGCATTGATCATGGATGAACCTTTCTACTAGTGTTCATTCCAGCCATTGCCCTGTGTAAATACTGTATGCCCGACAATGAGCTCACAAATGATTACACAGAGGTTATATACTGATGACAAATGCAAATTATTGTACCCCTTCTACATATCCCCATGGTTGATAGTTTAGATTTCCGGCTTTTAAAGTGGCCAAAATCCTTAGAGAATTGTTAGTCAAAAAATGTCATCCCATTCTCCCCCTTACAGGTGCATAGTCAATGCAGACAAGAATACAGGGAAAGGAGCCCCGAGTGCCTGGACATGCGTACTACTGACAAGACTAAATCTACTTTTAGGTCCACTCACCAACCTTGTCCCTGACCATAAAGTTGTCACAACTTCCACCACACAACCCCAGAACAGGGCTAAAATTGTAACTATCTAGACAAAAAAGAAAACTAAGGTGGATATGCCATAAACACATAGTATAATAGACCACTACATATTGTCAGGATCCTGTAAGGGTGATTTTTGGACACTAAGCCTCCCACTGGTTCATATGGACTGGTTGTTCAGTGTCCTTAAAATATTGCTGTCTGATTTTTGAGCAATCTTCTTAAAAAATGTTTTTAACTTACTTCGTCCCTTGGTGCTTGCGCATTGCGGCAAGTGAAGCCAAGGTAGTACAGTTCGGGTTCACTGCGCATGCGAAATGCAGCAAGGATATTATCCCAGCTTCACGTGTCGCAACGCAAGAGGAGGCGCCCGCGTGGAATCTGAAGATGTGAGTCCGATGTGCCACATTGGACTCACATTTAGCAAAGTATAAACGTTGTCAAACAGTTCTATTTCAGACCCTACACCACCACCTGACAGGTCTTCTTTAATCTAATAAAATGATTTTGGAAGAAAAAAAATGACTAAAGCCGAAACTTTCATCTTGTAAAGACTTTTCATGGGGATAAGGTTATGGTTTTCATAGCTGAGCACATTGTAGAATAGAATGACTTCTTCTAATAAGCTCATGAAGTAATCTGAGGTAAGAAATGCCTGATAGCCATCAAACAAGAAGAATGTAGATGCGTCTATCGTTGCGATTAGCTCAGTCCATGTAGAAGTTGTAGTCTGGATTCCTATGGTGTGATCTTAGCTCTGAGAATCTTATTGACTTAGTTTTTAATCCGAATGCATGAAACCTGAGCATCGGAGATTTGTTGCCCATAGAACACGTTCCAGTTTAATAAAACAAGGCTCACGGAGTTGTATTGTCGTGATGTATTCAGGTCATGATCCTTGAAGACTTCATTTTGTGAGCCGCAAACATTTAAAAGTGAAACTGAGATTGCCCATTATCCCTTATACAGAGTTCACTGCAGGGGCTCCAAATCCTAAATACCAGGGGAAAAGAAGGGGTTTACATCAATGATCAAAGTGTTTGAGTAGAGATGTCACAAGTAGTCAGCAGGAACCCCAGGAACAGCCCTCGCAACAGAGAAATTAAGTCATCCTGGGACGTCGCTGATGGAAATCTGAATGTATTGCAAAAGAAAATAAGGTTCTTAAGAATTTTTTTGTTTAGACCCAAAAATAATCAAGAGGATAATACTGCTTCTAAGAGGCATCTTTAGAGTGCCTTTCTGTGATCTTTACAAAAAGTTTAGATTTCATGTATTCAATGTCCCGTCAAAGGGGGTCGTCTCATTTGGACAAGTATCTACCCCATTAGTGTATATAGACAATATACATGGAATCCCTAATTGCTATAGATATATGTATTATCATCCCTCGTGAGCATCGTGCATGATTTGTTCCACAAATGTTTTGACCTTTTCAACTTGCTGAAGCTCTCCGGCTCTCTTTTATTCACTTAGATCCAGCGGCATAAATATAATGGGGAGTTAATGGCACGACGGTCCTCTGTAAGCGTCCTGATGAAGGTGCTTATGCAAAGTGTCAATAGCAGCAATTGGCCTAACAGTATGACAACATACTTGCTTGGAAATGGGCTAATCTCTTGCTTGGGTTATTCAGAGGTCAGAAAGGGATTTTATTTTTTGCTCTTGCACCCCCATTCAGCTTCCTATGTGTTTTTATAAGGGCTTATCCAGTGGTAATGACGCCCCCAGGCTGGAGAACGATGGTATTTATCCACAGCTACAGATCACAAGCAAGTGTTCTAACATGTTTATCAAGTAAACTGCACCTCACAAAAGATAACATGTATACCGTCCAATGGAGAGGTCAATGGATTAAAATAACCATAGAGTGTATGCATCTCCAGACACATAAAATAGTAAGGGACAAGTTATAGCTCTGCAAGGATTCAAAACCATTACCAACTTCTAAAAATTAATGACTCTGCTGCTTTCCTCCAAAAACAGTGCCACGCCTTTCCTAAGGTTGTTAGTGGTATTGCAGCCAAGTCCCATTCACTTAAGTGGAGCGGAGATACAGTGCCAAGAAGCCATGCACAGTAGTGGTGGCTTCTGGAGAAGGAGCCATTTCTTTTTTATCTTGGGCTTCTGGGCAATAGAAGGTAAATGCTGAAATGGTAATTCCATGACCAAATATAAAAAAGAAAAAAAAACGGGGAACAGTTGGACAGATCAGTTAAGACAGATGTTGTCCACTGTCATGTTATCAGAGTATAAGCTCAATGCTTAGAAGATCAGCAAGCCGTTCAAGACTGGACTAAAATGTAGATGAAGAGATCTCAATTTTAAGATTTGAATTTTCCTCCCGACAGTCTATTTCCTGTTCTCATTCAAAAGACAGGAAGTGACTTCTGAGCCAATCACTGGCCACAGCAGTGACATGCTGATGATAGATAGAGGATGTATTACTGGTATCCAGTATCAGTGACACACCCCTGGTGTGTACATTTTGGTATATTCACAAGAGACAAATGGGTTTCAGAAATTTATGAAGAAATTTCTCAGATCTGAACAGGTCACAGCATAAGCACCGATTTCTGCAAGTCTCATTCATGACCGCTAACTTGGTTGCCATTCTAGACATTGGAAAATCTGCCCAGGATCTTTCTCCTTTTCAAATATTTTTAATATTTTTCCTTGAAGTGGAAAGAAGTGACCCAACCTAATTTGACCCGCATTCCATACAGAAATTCCCATTACTGAATAGAGGCACACATTCTGCACCAAAAGTAACTTTCTTAAATCCTGAAATTATTCTTTTCCTCTCCAAAAACCGTGTGAGCATGTCCTGATGTGTCAATGACAGTTCTAACTAGTTATGCAGCAGATGTATCACTAAATAACTTGCCATATAGAGAACCTTACACCACTTTTACCAACTTCAACTTTTTGCATCTTCTAATAGGACAGTTTCCATTGATAGCATTGATGGAGTATTCTCTCTCCCAACTGTTTTGAATAATCAATTTCTGGATCTCTACTATCAGATGGGTAGAGCCCAGGACCTCCTACTTGACAGTAGGTAGCCTGGTTAGCCTATTAAGTGCCCAAACTGTGCTAAGCTCTCATTGGTGGCCTGAGTCTGCAGCAAACAGCGAGGCACCAATCATCTGTCAGTAGAAATCCAAAAATAAATGACATTGATGGGAATGATTGGGGCTAGAGAGAAAAATCCAACTGTACCAGAATCAGCAGATTTTATTAGGTGTCAAAGAGTTGGAGTAGGTGTAAGCTGGGGTGAACCTAAACTTTCTGCTGCCTGAGATGAGCAAGAGATAGGTGCCATCTCCACCACATCCCGTTGTAACACATCAGTGGGTTCTCCATGCAGTGTCTCGCACCATTGCTGACATCTGGCGTGGAAAAAAAACTATTTGTAAGTGTCATGTTGGACCTGCACCCCTGATACTACCCCCTATCTTTCTACAGATAGTGCTGTCTGAGGCAAGAAGCTCAACTTGACCCATGGCTGGTGCACCCCTGGGTGTAAGGTCCTCTTTAAGCGTCTGGGATCTTACTTTTTGAATAGTTCAGTATAAGGAGCGGTAACTGTGGCCACATCCCGATTTTACCTCCTCAAATTGCAAAAAAGAAATTGGCAAGTAGAATATTAACAACTTGTTGGTAAAAGACGACTAATGAAAGTTTGTTTACAGAAGATATTTTTGACTTGAGGGGGATCGGCACTTTTAAGGAAATAATACGTTCGCAGTGAGATTTCTCGCCTCCTTGGAAATGATGGAAAGCCAAGTACTTATTGAAAATGGAATCTCAGATACAGAAATTAAATGGGGTTTAAAATGTACAGACAGCTTTAGCTGCAATCCAGGATAACCAAGATAAAATCTGTCTCCTACTGAAGCATTAGCCCTTCTTCATTCTCACAGCAAAACAAACAAAGCATTTAGGAGAGAAACTCGGAATGAATTTTAGGCACCGTGGTGACATAACACAATCGTCCAGCCATTAATGGATCGCCCTCAGCTCGTGAGTGCCAAGTGCCTAAAGATAACTACTCAAGTAAGATGGATGGGCCCGGCCAGGTACGGACACATCACTTTCAGTTTTGAGAATGAAGAGAGCAGATTATCCCCCCCTGTAGTAAGACATCTAGTGGAAATTTCACTTCCAGGGGTTCTGCTCTGTATTGTAATGATGGAAAGCTTTGGGAGTACATTTTAACTATATCGTTACCAAATGGATGTGTGTGTAAAGCTAATAGCATTGACCAGACTGGAAACCTCAGGCGGTTGTTATGAGTAATTTGCTAGTACAGTGTTGTCAAACCTATGGCATGGCTGCCAAAGGTGGCACTCAGAGCTGGCTCTATGGGCACCCCGGGCACTACACACCAGAACAGAGCTCGCCAGGCAGGACTCATGTCTTCCGACTTCAGGCCAAGTCCAGGAGGTGCCACAATTAGTGCTATTTTACAGGGAGAAATCCTTGGACATATTTGACAAAATATGGAGGAGGAGCAAGAAGGTGTGGATAGGGGTGAATTATCATTGGAGCCCCTGCTTTGTGGCCCGCAATTCATCCTTTTCAGGGGACCCTGTAGGGAAACTACAATGATGCACTGAATTTCTCCACTTTACTGTATTGGTGTCCTCAGGACACTGATATGATTGGAAGCTGTGTAGAGCAGGACCATTTTAAATTCACCAGTTTGACACTTTATGATGATTAAAGGAAATCTACCACCAGGATGAAGGTATGTAAACCAAGCACACTTACATGCTGGTGTGTTCCCTCTGGCAGGATCTGCTCTACTTTTAGCTTCTCAAGCCATTGTTTTTATTGGAAAACATTATTCAAATGAGCCTGAGGGGTTCCAGACCCCATTGACATCTATAGAGCCTGGAGCTCCTCAGGCTAATTTTTTTTTTTTTAAAGGGCATAAAGTAGCTAAAAGAAGGGGACACACATCAGCATGTAAGTGTGATTGGTGTACAAACCTTAATCCAGGTTGTCAATGTTCTTAAAGTAGTTATAGGTAGTAGTCTGGATACTCTGTATACAAAAGGTTCACCATCATGGTCCTAGTCCATTGCATTGGGGTTCTCAATGTATGGCAGCAACATCAAAGCCAACTACTACTTTTGTACATCTTTTTCTTTTATTGGCTGAACTGCGGTTACTAACCAACATATAACCAAATGGGCTGTCTGATCGGGATCAATCCCTTCTGGAATACAGACATTGTTAGGCAATGTATAGTTGGGTGGATTTCCTGAACTTTCTATTTCCACTCATGGTCGACTTGGCTGCATATAAAGGTGTCGAGAATTGTGGCCAATTTACTTTGAGAATCAAAGCATCAGTTGTGTTGGAAACTAGCAATCCAAACCTTTCATCCCCCAAGATTCTGTTATTGAGACAAGTGGTCTGATGTGTACAGACATCCTCCTAAAGACCAACCAAGCTATGGAAACAAATATCTCCCTATGGTTTACTATGACGGGCCGCTGAATTTTGGCGGCACCCCAGTGCGATGTGGATCCGTCCCGTTATACCACTGTCCTGCAATGGGTGATGACCGACACAGCATAAAACAGTAAAAAAATATATATATGATACATAAAGTACAGCATGAACATCCACACTGGATACTAAAAAACAATCATCTTAAGTGATGGTGAATTTGGCTAGACCAGAACAATTTGTGCAAATAAAAAATTGAGATGTTGACCACAGAAAAGTCCTCTGTAGCCTCAGAGCGCACACAGCATGAATATATCGGATTTCCAACTCAAAATTTAATACAAAAAATTCCCTTCTATAGCAGAAAGATGAAGGTGAGCAACAATTTCAGTAGTGAAATCCTCTGCATATTGTCATAACATCATAATAACAGACATTAAGCCACAAGGACCCTAGTTGCTGCGTCTTATGTTACTTGTTGAGGCTGAAACATTGTAATAGAACAAAAGTTGACAATACAGGTGGTCCCCTACTTAAGAACACCCGACTTGCAGGCGACCCCTAGTTACAAACGGACCTCTGGATTTTGGTAATTTACTGTACTATAGTCCCAGGCTACAATAATCAGATATAACCGTTATAAGAGGCGTCTGTAATTAAGATTTATTATCAATCCCGATTCGAATGACAACCCAACATTTTTAAAAGCCCCATAGTCGTAGAGACCATAGTTCCGACTTTCATACAAATTCTACTTAAGAACAAACCTGCAGTTCTCTTCAATCAGACCAAATAAAGTTTTTTTTAAAAAAAGGGGGGGCAGGTTCCCCTTCCTCTGGATCAACACTGCAGAATTTATAGGTTGGACCAATGGGGGAGATGTATCAACCTGTCCCTGTAGAAAACTGGAGTAACTTGCACCTGAAATGCCATGCGCCACATTTATTGAAAATTTTAGCCCATTTTAGGCAATTTTTCTGACTCATCCGAAAAAGGGACACGTCCTCAGTAACTAGAATGGGTGTGATCAGACAGAAAACATTTAGCTCGCCAGAGAATTCAATATTCTAATACCAATTAATAGGAGGTGCAAAGTAGGACTCGCCAGTCTTATACTGCACCAGATTCATCATCCAGGATCAGACACTGGGGCACATTTACTTACCCGTCCCGATGCGTTCCCCGAAAGTGCATTGTCTGACCAGGATCTCCTTCCTGGTGCAAGTAAGTGCATTGTCTTGCGACACAATTTGAAAGTTAAATCCCGCGCTCAGTCCGAATCAGTCGGATCGCCCGATGGCACACTCCCCCAACCTCCCCCCCAGATTTCTGTCGCATGGAGGCCAGCGCAGCCGCACCACAATCCGATCGCGTGCAAAACAATGTCCTGTAAAATACCTGTCCCAGTGGCGCTAATCCCGTAAACATCGAAAAATCTGTCGAAAGTGCGATCCACGTACTCTTAGTAAATAAGCCCCATTGTGATAAATCTGGTGCAGCCGAGAAATGTCTGCACTGGTCAAAAGGCTAACACATTCCTACATCTCCCCCAGTGTCTTTTATTCTACCTTCTGTACTAGGATACTATGAAGTAAATGGGAGGCAGATTCCAGGGGTTTTTGTAACCATTTTTTTTTTGCAAAAAACACTGTGTGAATAAGCCCCAAGTCACTTTGAAGAGCAATGATAGCCTGCAGCTGTATCCATAACATAGTCCATCTGACACAGCAGAGCCTCCATTATAAACCGGATCTATGAAGCCAGTGTGAACAAGGACTTGTTGACAATCATTTTTAATTCCATCATTAATAAAATTACATTAAATCACATTAAGAAATCCATCTAGAAAACCGCGCTCGGATCTAGTTGGGGGTCAATGATTACATAGGACAAGGGATACAGACGGTTCCCCATTGAACGTCGCTCTTCTCTATGAGGCACCGCTGTGTGTTTTGTTCTGTTTCTGCAGGAACCTTAGAGCCGTCAGGAGGAGTAAAGATTTCAGGAAATAATAAAATTGTTCAGTTTGATTGACAGTGAAAGACAGCTAACTGTTTTATGGAGAAAGCTAACATACGCCGGAGGGGGGTCCATTGTGTAAATGGAAGGATTGATCACATAGTCACAGCAGGAGCCCCTGCATTCAGGCCCGGCTTTCTTTCTATAGCAGACCCTGTAGAGGTGAAGAGAACAGATGCACCCCTCACCCTCAGCCATAGAGCGCTCTCTGAATGCCTCAATTTATTTCAATAAAATCCGTCTCCAGCGCACCCCCAGAGTTAAATATTACTTCCCGCTCTGTCTGAAAGCCATTATACTAACAGTCTGCTAAATTAGATGGGTATTAGGGTTTACATTAAGGTCACCATATAACCAAAGACCAGGCCACAATTCTATCAAGTTGGTCAAAATCTATAAATCTCAGTTTTATTGCTTTTACGACCTTGCAGCTCCACCTCTTTTTACGCTGATCCGACCGATATATTGGAATATTCCCAATTACTCTGATCAGGTTTTGGCACAATTGTACGTACAATACTCTGTCACTGAAGGGTTTTTTTTTAAATTTCTTTTAAGCACCTTCATACGGTGCCTCAAAAAATTCCACCACGTTGCCCAAGTCTATGGGGTTCCTGCAATAGGACATTTCCGCATGGACCTCTGGCTACAGAGAGTATTTATTTCACATGGAAATGCAGAGGATTAGCTCCATTGAATGAGAGGTGATAATCCTTCTGTCTCTCTGCACTTCCCCAACACAAATCCAAAGAGCAAGCCTTGGATCTGTGCTGAAAGTTTTGCAATATGCAAATCTGACATATCTTATTCTTAATCTTGAATCTTAATCTTAAATTCTTCTAAATGCAATTTTATCAAAAACATATGAATTTATTAAGGCTGTGTCCACACAGGGTGTTATAGAACGCAAATGTTAACAGAAATGTAATTAAATTTTCACCTATTAGCGGTTATATCGCCTGAATGTTTCGTAGGATCATGATAAGCCAGGGGCACTTACTCATAGATCCAGGCAACGCGACTGTGGTAATCTTCTTATAGGTGTAACTCTTGCCTCCTTTAATCTAAAGTCAACTTTTAAAATAATGCTAATGAGTATAAAGGGGTCTTGGGGGTGTTAACAACACTCCATGATGTAGCTTCACAAGTTGTTACACTGTGCAGGAGCACTCTCTCCCCTCCCCACCATTTCCCCTTCCTCTGCTGCTATGATGCTGTAGCACCTTCCGGTGGCGCTGCAGGTAATTTTAACATTTGCAGTTATGCTCCACCACATACTCCTCCCATTGTTGACGATCCAATGATTATCTGCCTGGTCAGTGGACCTGAATAGTATCTCTTAATATGCATCTCTCCTATCACATTTTTTTTTTTAGTTAAAGGGCATCTACCACCGGAAAGAAGGACCGGATGCAAATGAGGCTGAGGGGCTCCAGGCTCCATAGGTGTTAATGGAGCCTGGAGCCCCTCAAGCTCATTTGCATTCAGTGTTTCTGGTGGCAGATGCCCTTTAAAATAGATATTTTCTCAGATCTGTATGTTGTGCTTTTGTACTATCATTTTTCTTAGAAAAATTGACAAGTAGGTTTTGTTCCCAATGCCAAAGGGGAGTGCCTATACATTATAATAGTGCAGATTGGATAGTGTTAGGTTTTGCAGGGGGGCCGGCCTCTTAGTTCATACCTGGGTCGCTGCTTTCCGGTAGACTCTCCATTTTAGGAAAAGTAGTAACAAACTTAAAACAGCAGATCCTCTGTTTAACTTCCATTCCCTGTAGAATTCAATGTATATTCAGTTATGAATAGATTTTTTTTTTATAGCAGAATAAGAAAAAGCTGCTGCTGTAAAACGCAGGTGTGAACTTATCCGAAAAAAAATTAACAGGGTATTCCCAGTAAGGCTAAGGAATAACAACACAAATGTATCAGAAAATATTCCCCAGGGAATAAAAGTCTTTATGGAAACGAACATATAAGGAATGGTGACAAGTCCCCTTTAAGAGGGCGTTCACGGCTTCTAACGAATAATATCACATGTCCCGATTAATAAGATATTCAGATGACTGCATATAGGAAATCCCAGAAGCTATAGCGGGGTCAGGAAAGTTTATAATCGCGCTACTTACGTGCTGCAAACAATTATAAAACGGGATAGGAAGTGGGTTTGAAATGGCTTAAAGGGATTAGGGGTTTAAAGCTGAATAAATGGTTCGCTGTTTTAGTTCAGACACATTAGCTTTTAAAAGATTACTCGAGTATTGACCAACAACCTCTGGAGCAGATCTTAAAATAATGATCTGTGCTCAGGGGGTATCATTTTATTTGTGTTTGGGAAGGAAGCATTCCCTGGAGTTCGGACTCTTCTTCTGAGCCTGGGATTCCCCGCTGAGGATAATCTAGTAGGGGATGTTTAATGCACTTAATTAGAGCTAGGTAAAGAATCTGGCTTAAATTAGCATGGAATTCCACATTCCCCACCCGTCACTAATCATAGTAGCGGAAGTATTACACACCACTATCTCCCTCTTTACTTGTTACCCCGGAGTAAGTCATTAAGGTGTTAATTTCTCTAATCCTGCCTTTGCTTGATGAGAATGATCTTCTTTCTATGTCTTTCAGCTCCTTGACCTGTTCATGATTTGGGATTGGTCCACGTATCTCGCAGATTATGGTCAACCCAACTCGAAATATCTAAGGGTGAACCCGAACACGGCGCTCATTCTGCTGGAGAAGTAAGTGTAACCTTCCGAATAATATCCCAGAAATAGACATTCCTCTCCCGGGTCTGTGTGTATTTGTGTCCTCTATTTAGCTGGAAACATTGCAAGACGTAGATACTTAGGGTCTACACTCCAGGTAAGACAATATGCCACTAAATTATCAATAGGAACATCCAGTGACTCTTCTCTGTCTGAGCCCAGTCCATCATGACAACGTTAACCCTCTGCACAATAATAGACCCCACACAATGCTAGTACACGAATAATGCGGTCAGTGTTGCACCACACGTGCCCCTACACCTGCGGTGTCAAATTCATCATCACCAGGGGCCTAGAAACTTTGTAGTTGCTAAAAAGGACCAAATTTCAGTTTGTTAATGTATAAATGTATCTACTCCTTAACAGTTAAGAAATTAGCTTCATAGTACATTTATACAAAATTACCATTACAATGAGCCCTTTGAGGGACAACCACAAAGCTAAACATATTATTAAATAACCGGAGACACCGGGATAGCCAATATGTTCCCCTACAGTAGCCACTAGTCACAGTGCCTGCCCCACAGTAGCCACAGTGCCTGCCCCTCAGTAGCCACTATTCATAGTCATTTATGTTGCCTCATCGCTATAAGGGCAGGCCAAACAAAAAGGGGTACTATAACAAATACTCATTTCCCAGAAGCAGCAGTCCTCTTCTTCTCTATCTGGCCGCTGTAGGCGCTTCTGTAGCCGGAGTAGCCGACTAGCACTGCATAGGGCATTGATGGCGAACCTTTTAGAGACCGAGTGCCCAAACTACAACAAAGACCCGCTTATTTATCGCAAAGTGCCAACATAGAAATTTAATTTGTGATTTATACTCCCTTCTCTGTCACAGTTTTCATTGATACCAGCACCTGAGGACACCAATAAAGCAGAAAATAGTCCCAGGTAGAGCTGTCACTTTAAAATAGCTCTGTGCACAGCAAGTCCTGGGCTGTCTGGGACTGTAGGAAGAGACCTGAAGTCATCTCTGGTGATGGCCTGAGTGCCCACAGAAAGGGCTCCGAGTGCCACCTCTGGCACCAGTGCCATAGGTTAGCAATCACTGGCATAGGGGAAGGACACCGGCCAGATGACACAAGGCCGTGGGTATTGTGTTTGATACCATTTCTGCCCCTGAAAATCATTACTTCCTCTCTATACCCCTACGCAGCACACAATTTCCCTGTGATCTAATAAAGAATGCGGGGGGTAACCTCATTTTCAACAATAGACCAGGGCGGGGGTCTTCAGCCAACTACCATAATTTGTATAAATGAGCATTTCCTATAATCTACAGGACATGTATGTATGTATGTATTACTACCAGTAATAAGTATAGCATGGCTTGCACCTCGCCTCGTCGCGTCTTTGTACGGAGATGTGGAATTACAGGCTGTCACTTCTCTCTTCCTCTCCGCAGGATGAAAGACATGAACAAGAAGAATAATATCTTTGCTCAGTTCAGGAAGAATGACCGGGATCGGCAGAAGTTAATAGACACCGTGGTGAAGCAGCTCAGAAGTCTGGTGAATGGGATGTCCCAGCACTCCTAGTGTACAGAAGCCTATAATCAACGCCTCACACGTCCCACCGGACAGGACTGAATAACGTTTTTACGGTTGCTTTTTGTAACTAAGGTTTTTGTTTTTTTTTTATCTCTCGCACACAAGTGATGTCAGGATCGGAGTATACGGCAGATGAATGGACTATAAATATTGTATTTTACCTATTGCTGCTAAATTCTGACACTTTCTGATCTTAGGGCATTTTGTAAGTTGTGTGGCGTCATTGAGATAAGCGGGTCAGCCATTGAGATGAAGGGTCCGCTACTTATTACTCTGCGGACCCCGATCATTGTCTGCCAAATGGACACGTCTTCCTCTGTGAGTGTACGAGCAGCCACTTTTACTATAGATTTGGTTCTCAGGGTTGTGATTTTGCAGCGTACTTTGTAAATATCTGCTTTTAAATCTCCTCCAGGAATAAAAGGAATGTTATTCAAAATCCGGAATATTGTGGTTTTATTTCGCATAACGGATACAGTTTTGTAACATTACACTGACCAGGTAACATTTGGGGGACATTCGTAGAGACTTTGGCATATAATTAGGAATGATCCCACACAACACAACCAATCATTATCTCCGGTGTATGACCACTGAGTACGATGGAGGAGGACGGCAAAAGGAGACAAAAGAAGACGACACCGGGATTCGCTGCTGGAGGTGATCATTGGGGGTTTGGGGGGTCCAAAACCATAACAAATTCTGTGACTGTAAGGGACACTTTACAGATATATTTACATGCACTATTGGTTATCATCTCGCAAGTGTTGCTATATAAAAGTTAATGTGAATACAGCCAATTAATTATATATATGTGTGTAAAGCTTAAAGAAAAAACTAAAAAAAAAAAACACACAACATACTAGACACTTCTGACAAGTACGAAAAATAGGTGTGTCTTTTTGGCAAAAAGCCTGTAAGCAAAAAAAAAAATTATTATTATTATTTAGTCAGTTAAACCGAAGTAATAGATGGTGCACAGATTCGGCAGTCCTAAAAGTGCACTTCACAGCTTAACGGTTATCCTGGTTTGTGCCTTATTTAACTTTGTATTTTACCTACTATCACATGTTGTCACTTGATTTACTTATGGATTGCTCCAAAAAAAGGAAGAGAAAAATGTGGGGAAAAAAAAAAAAAAAATCATAACTCTAGCCCCCTACTGGTGTAGGAAATATATTGGTATGGGTTGTGCATTAAAAAAAAAAAAAAAACACACAACCATCTCAGCCCAATGATAAATGACCCTCAATAATGTATAAAAACGCTTCAAATCCTAGATGAGGAGATGTATGAAACTATGTGCATGAATTCCGAAATGCCTTCCAAAACAGTAATTAGAGGGGTATTCCCACGAAGACAAAATACTTAAACTCAGGATAACTAAATAACACACATTCTCTAATTCACTGTTATTAACAAAAATACAGCATTTCATAGATATAAGTCCAACCTGTCTCTATCAGGTCTATCCTGGTGTTTACAATTTTGATTACCCCGGAAGCCGAAGTCTAGGTTCGGGCAGGAAAGATTGTTCCCCTGTCTGATGCTGCAGTAAGCTCCTCTCTGCATCGACACAGATACACACACACACAATTCCTGCCTGCAAACAGCAGCCCGAGGAGAGTAAATCCAGACGCTACAGGCACATAAATGGTCTTTATATAGGGGAGGGGGAAGGAGGCGTATAGCAGAGCTGACAGTATATGTTATGGCTCAAATGTAGCAGAGCCAAGTGTCATTGTGCGTCATATCATGGCTCTCATCATCTTTCATCTCTGATCTGTCCCATATCTAGTGAATGTTCAGAAGGTAAATAAAAGTGTAGATAAACCCTGTACCCTGATAAGCGAAGCACATTGTCAGCTCACAGCACTAGAGGGATCATGAAGTGTCTGCCTAGAGAGTCCCCGCCGACACTCTGGAATATTACACTGACCATCACAGAGTGATAGGTGCCAAAACATCAGTAAAACTGAATCAATTGTTAAGTATGGGGATTAAAAATTATCTTTATTGTGTAAACATCACTGGGGGGTTGAAATTTGAGAAATTTCATGGGCAAAACTTCTTTAAAGTTTTAGACCAATATTAGGCAATTTACCGAATTATACGAAAAGGGTGTGGTCTCATGAAAAGGGGCGTGGCCTTGTGAGAAAACGTCTGTGCTCAAAATTTAAAAAGGTTATTGATGTGCAGTGAACTACACCAACTAATAAAACTCACCAGTCTAACTACATACACAAAGATTTATTACCTTGTCAATTTTCTGCAGGAGAAGTGATGCAGATTTTCATACAGACAGACTTGGTTTGTTTTTTCTGGGTGAATACCTGCACACAATCCACCACGTGTGACATGACAGATGACCCCTTTAAGAATTTGGCTTCTGTGCTGATCAAGTGATCGCCAATAGTCCCACCCCCCAGTACCTGCAGCAAGTAGATACAGGAAAAAAGTAGCATTAATACAGGTGAATGTACCCAGTGTGCAGATTTTCATGTAATATAATAGTCTTTATATCTTGTAAGTGGTACAAAGAAGCTACAGCACGGAGGGGCTCTGGTAATTCATTAGCATGATTTTAAAAGTTGATTTTTAGAAGGATGGAGGCCATAGATAACCAATATATGAAGATTACCACAGTCACAGTGACTGAATCTCTGTCAGTATAACGTCCACAAAAAAAAAAAAATTAACAAAGATAGTACATAGATAAAAACTATGTTCACCGGGCCACATGCACATGACTGTATTCTGGTCTGTATTTTTCATCAGGGTATGAAAGTAAAAGCAAGAAGTGCATCAAAAACATGCAAGTTTGCATAATAAGAATACTCCACTTATACAGAGGTAGTAGACCCCAATCTGAAGAAATATGGGGTCTTAGTGATCAGAACCTTAGGAATTAGCAGGTTGTCACCTATCCTCTTACTATTTTAATCCAAGACCAATATGGAGATCCCGACCCCCCCTCTCCAATACATTGTATACGCCCTAATACAGTAAAGCAGAAAAACTATGTTCTGCTGAGAACATTCATCACAATTTTATCAGATACAAAGAAGGCGATCTGTGTATCAGCATCAATGTAGAAAGCCTGAGTGTACAAGTCATCCAAAATTCCCAAAATGATGGTAGATTTATAAAAACGGTGCAAGTGGTGCGATACGTGGGGTGTGCACCCTCACAATTTTGATGTACCACGTGCTTTATTTTTGGTGCAGGGTTTAAGAATTTTGCAACATTTGGTGTAGTAACATTCCGATACAGACCAGGTTATGGTTTATAGATACAAGCTCAATGTTTTATCACTGACCTTGCTGGGACCTGTAGTTCCTCATCGGCAGCACATCATATGATTCCTGTGGTCGATAGGGTTAGTGCCCCATGCTGGTGCTTCGGATCCCCCCTTCCCCCTATGCTCTGCATTATATCCCCCTCCAATTACTTAGCATTTTACAGATATTGGCTTTGGTGGTTTTCCAAATAACTATTGGCAGCTGAAGAGTCAGTGTCCAGGTCCTGGGCCATGTGCAGGGCTCACTACTCTGCTTTTATTACAGTTTGTGATCTGGGGAATTGGCCTTCATGGGAGATCTCCATCTGAGGCCGTAAATTACAGCACAGAGCCTCAAACTCCAGAGATTTATACTGATGGCCTAGAAATTATTACCCGGTGTATTTCATGTCTCCTCCGCCACAGATACTGCTGGGAGGACATGGCTATCGATTGAGCTCAGATGCCCAGCAGCCGGGCCGGTGCCTCCTGGGTAGCTGTTAACCCTTTCACTCCACTTGATAGGAACTTTATTTCAGTTTAGTAAAAGTTTCCTAATAAACATAGAATTATCCATATTAAGATCCACACATCGTCTCTCTGTAGTATATCAACCCATCCATGTATGTAACTTTAATTATTAACCAGGACTCCAGCTACATACCCCACTGCCCCTGTATACAGATACATCAATTATCACTCATTTATATATTATTTATAAGATGATAGAGATGGTGTAAATAGACGGAATGATAGATATACAGATACATTGATAAATAATCATAGACAGATATAGGGGCAGATGTATCACAGTTGTGTTGCACCTGAGTTATCACAGTCTACAACTACATGTCATGAGTTAAGTTCCTGCTTCACTTCACTTGAGTCTCATGATTTTGCATCTGCACTTTCATTTTGGCGCAGTGTTAGATTCGGGCTCTTACATGGTATCCTCCTACAAGCTCCTCTCTAGCACCCCAGCATGAGAATGACCCTCATAGCTGCACCCTTGTGTGACACCCTGCACCCAGTGATCTCCTCAGCAGGGGCTTCTCCTGGAGGGGATCCTCCAGCACTGATCTTACGGTGCGCCTCCTGTAATTCCGGCCAGTATCCTCCTCAGACACCAGTGGTCATCCTGCTACACAGGACACTTCTCTGACATGTCTGCTAATGATGAGTTGTTTGCAAATGAGCCAACACTAAGAGCCGTCTCTTTCGTGCGAAGGACGTTAGCCAATGGCTCACTTCATCCTGCCCCTAATCATCTCACCACGCCCCCTTTAACCCGGTAAAATCAGATTAAAAAGTGGAGTGGTATGGGGTGACAGACTTACTATTACATATGTAATAGGGAGCCATTCAGGAACCGGAAGAGCTGGCTCTTCTTAGTGAGCGGAGCCTAATGATCCAGCTCACTATGAAGAGCCGGACTTCCCTTCACTACTGTCGCTCTGCCGCTGCACTATCCAGGGGGGTACACCGCTCTGCCGCTGCACTATCCAGGGGGGTACACCGCTCTGCCGCTGCACTATCCAGGGGGAGACACCGCTCTGCCGCGGCACTATCCAGGGGGAGACACCGCTCTGCCGCGGCACTATCCAGGGGGAGACACCGCTCTGCCGCGGCACTATCCAGGGGGAGACACCGCTCTGCCGCGGCACTATCCAGGGGGAGACACCGCTCTGCCGCGGCACTATCCAGGGGGAGACACCGCTCTGCCGCGGCACTATCCAGGGGGAGACACCGCTCTGCCGCGGCACTATCCAGGGGGGTACACCGCTCTGCCCCTGCACTATACAGGGGGGTACACCGCTCTGCCTCTGCACTATACAGGGGGGTACACCGCTCTGCCGCTGCACTATACAAGGGATATACCGCTCTGCCGCTGCACTATACAGGGGATACACCGCTCTGCCGCTGCACTATACAGGGGATACACTGCTCTGCCGCTGCACTATACGTGGGATACACAGCACGCTCAGTGCTTGCTTCCCAGTTTACGTCACCTTCAGGCTGGAGTGTTTTTGCGCCAAAATTGTACGTACATGAGGAATTCACCAATGATGAATCATTAGTAGACACAGTGAAAACATCTGGATTGATGGAATAAATGGGGAAAACACAGATCTTTTTGCTGCACGGCTAGTTTGGTGTTTAGGCGCAAAACTGGCGCAAAAACACTGCGACAGTATGAAAAAAACTTTTACATCTGGTCCATTATTTCGGAATAATACACACACATTTGTGTGTGTATTATGGGAAGAGATATATGGATAAATGATATAGAAGACAGATATGCAGATAATAGATATCGGGCAGGTAGATGGAATAATAGATATGAATGTATGGATATCAAATTACATTGATGATAATACATGTACAGATAAAAATGTATATCAATCATCTCCTTTACATATTTATCTGGCACTATAGCGCTATATCAGTCCATATCCATCATCCTATATCTATACCTATAGGTCTATCTTTACATTTTTAGATAGATGAAACAATATGCAATAGAAATATAGATACTAGTTATAGATAAATATATGTATACATGATAGATATGGATAAACATGGATATAAAAAGATACATTTCTAGATAAAAACATATTCGATACATAGTTGATAGATGGATAAATATATTTGATATACTGGATTTATAGATTCATTCTTCATTTATTCCATTCATTCTTCATTGTTTGTGCCATCTAGAAGGTATACATTGGGGCTTATTTACCAAGGTCCCGCGGCCACATTTCCGTTGGGTTTTCTGAAGTTTTCGGGGATTGCGCCGGGGATTGTGCTGCACGCGATTGGATTTTAATGCATCGGCACCAGCTTTCACGTGACAAATGGGGGGCGGGCCGTCGGACGATTCAGACAACGCGCGGGAATTAACATGTCAAATTGTATCGCAAGACATTCACCGGGAAGAAGATGGTGAACCTCAGCGGGGAAGCGACACATGCAGGATATCGGGCGCACGATTTTGGAGAATCGCGTCAGACTTCATCCTCGTCAGAGAAATTGGGGATCGCGACAGGACCGGGTATGTATATGTGCCACATAGAGTATACGCAGCGCCGCCTAGGGGGGTAGAACACACTTCGGGGTCCCTGTAGAACCAGACCCCATGTGTCCTTAGGTGCTGGGATGGTCCTGACTATTTTATGATGTATGGGTGAATGGGGTCTAATCCACTGCAATGTCCTTTATAACCCATTTACCACCAGCTCCCACTACAACAGGTGTTTCCAGTAGAGCCAGCACCCAGTTATATGGCACCCAGCTCCCTGGACAGCGTGTAGCAAGTGTCTCTTTATCTCGGATGAGGTGTGAGCACTAATTGTTTTATTCACTGACTGATGGCCACAACATCTAGTTCAATAGAAGATAATAGGAAGTTATCAGTCATCTTTCTACTTACAACAAGGCTGAAAAGTGAAATGATATGTGATGTTATCTAGAGTAAACAGCGGCTGATAACCTGCCCTCTGTGTTACCTGTCACCCAGGAGATAAATGGGAAGGGATGAGGCCACCACTAGGCACTGGGCACCTGGTCCACCTCTCCAGCACATTCCTCCAAATCAATCTGTACCCTAAGTGCCCAATCCCAGCAATGTTCCCAGCTACTTACATATGCAGGGAGGCACTTCAGCCCCTGAAGGTGGAACATATCATAAGCCAATATGTATATAAATCTAGCGAGGAGGCAGGCTCCGCTCTGTCCTCAGGAGTCATAGACTAGACCCCCTTCAAGACATCAATCAGCTCCTCCACTCCTGCTCCTACTGCTGCTGCCGCATAGACCTGCCGGTGAGTATTTCCCCATCTTCACATCCTGGACAAGACGCTTTTAGTAGCTTAACACCTGTTAAAGTTTTTTTTTTCTTAAAGGAAGTTGTAGGAATTGTCTTTGATACATTTTTCTTCTTGGATTATCTGGGGCAGGGGATAAGGAAGCAGCAGGGTGGATATTAATGTGGAAATTGCTCTATAGATGAATAGCCCGCAGCTATGCCCCTTATCTCTCAGAAATAAATCATCTTGGCTTAGCTTTTTTTTTTTTTTTTTTTTTTTTATCTTAAGGAACCTAAATATATCCCTTCCATAGCATGGCAGATATATAATAAAACATGTGAAAGCTGCAATTTTAGCCTTATAATCAGCATAGCTGGGGCTCCAGTGCTCACTATTTATTCCTTTCAAGACTAAAAATATCTCCTTCAAGGAAAGAAGGGGGGGGGGGGTCTTAAATCACCTACAGAACATTTTTTGTGCTTTGTTTGTATTTGGAGGGGTTTTTTTTAAGGTTGAGCAGATGAGGTCTCCTTCATGTTGACTGAATTGTTTCTCCCCTTGTTTCTTCTCTTGCATTCAAGAGCTGAGGAGATCTTCATGGATTAAATCAAAGTGTTAAACATCTCAGAGAGAAGGGAAAAAAAAAAAAAGTAACCCGCCTCCCCAGTGTCAATTAAAGCATTTCAGGGAGTGAGGCTGAAGCTGCCTCTCCAGAGCTGGTAGTCACTGTACAGTTGGAGGTGACACTAATTGTATTAAGGAGCAAAGGAACCCAAAGCTGAAGCCTCCTACGAGATGTTCCTCACCACAGACCTCAATTATATGTCATTCCTGGAAGCTGCTTTCACCTCAGTCCTGTCCCTGGGTCTACTCCTGGTTGTATCTCACCAGCTGTGGTCCCTGAGATGGCACAGTACTAGAGACAGGAGCAGCAATTTACCTCTACCCAAGGGCTCCATGGGATGGCCATTTTTTGGAGAAACTCTTCACTGGCTTGTACAGGTAGGAATGCAAAAAAAAAAAATTAATTTAATTTTCACTGATCCATAGATTATTAAGTGCCATAACTATGCAGTTTTGTGTGTAGAACCACAAGTAGCAACAATGTAGCGTCATGGAATCCGATCACCTCTTAGTTTAGAAACAGATTTGCTAATCTTATTGTTACTTTGTGTATTGACTTGCCTATTAGTAGCATCACAAAGAGTATGACTACTTGTGGTTCTACATCACTTACTCCAATGTTTATATTGCCACAAGTACCAACAATGCAATGTCATGGAATCCAATCACATCTAAGAAACCGATTCACTGATATTATCATTATGTTGAGTATTAACCAACTTTTTGTAGGAGATACTACTAATAGGTTTGACTACTTACTGCAATATGAGGAGTAAGTGATGTAGAACCACAAATACCGATAATGTAGCGTCATAGGATCCAATCTCAATTTAGATTAGAATCAGATTTACTATTCCTATTGTTACTTTGTGTATTAACTTACCTATTAGTAGTATCACAAAGAGTATGACTACTTGAGGTTCTACATAACTTACTCCTCTGTTCATATTGCAGTAAGTGGTCATACCTATTAGTAGTAAGTGATGTACAATCACAAGTACCAACAATGCAGCATCATAGGATCCAATCTCAGCTTAGATTAGAATCAGATTTACTATTCCTATTGTTACTTTGTGTATTTATTCACTCTTTGTAGGAGGCACTCCTCTTTTTATATTGCTATATGTAGTCACACCTATCAGCAGTAAGTGATGTACAACCAGAAGCACTAACGATGCAATGTAACAGCATCAAATCACAGCTTAGTAATTCTGCTTCTAAACTAAGATGTGATGTGATCCCATTACATTCAGTGCTTCTGGTTCTACATCACTTACTACTAGTAGGTATGACTACTTATAGCAATATAAAAAGAGTAAGTTCATACACAAAGTAACAGCAATAATGTCTAAACTATTATTGTTGTTACTTTGTGTATTGACTTACTCTTTATAGAAGTTCCCTCTGTTTACATTGCCACAAGTAGTCAAATACCTATTAGTAGTAGAAGCAGCTCTGCTATTCAGAGATACTCCTGATTATATTGCAGTAAGTAGTCATATCTATTACTAGTAGAAGCAGATCTGCTATTCAGAGATACTCCTCTGATTATATTGCAGTAAGTAGTCATACCTATTAGTAGTAGAAGCAGATTTACTATTCAGAGATACTCCTCTGATTATATGGCAGTAAATAGTCATACTTATTAGTAGTATCAAATGTACAACCACAAGTAGCAACATTGTAATCCAATGGGATCTAATCACATCGCAGTTTAGAAACAGATTTACTATTCTTTGTAGGAGACTCTCCTCTGTTTATATTGCCATAAGTAGTCATACCTATCACTAATAAGTACTTTACAACCACAAGTACCAGTAGAGAATTTCTCTACCTCCAAATTTTATTGCTATGGGACATAAATTGAAAATGTTATAGTGTAGTACGTATTGTATAGTATAGTAGGTATTGTGTAGTATACTATATATTGTGTAGTATAGTAGGTATGGTATAGTATAGTAGGTATGGTATAGTATAGTAGGTATGGTATAGTATAGTAGGTATGGTATAGTATAGTAGGCTTTGTGTAGTATAGTAGGTATTGTGTAGTATAGTAGGTATGGTATAGTATAGTAGGTTTTGTGTAGTATAGTAGGTATTGTGTAGTATAGTAGGTATTGTGTAGTATAGTAGGTATTGTGTAGTATAGTAGGTATTGTGTAGTATACTACATATTGTGTAGTATAGTAGGTATGGTATAGTATAGTAGGTTTTGTGTAGTATAGTAGGTATTGTGTAGTATACTAGGTATTGTATAGTATACTACGTATTGTATAGTATAGTAGGTATTGTGTAGTATAGTAGGTATTGTGTAGTATAGTAGGTATGGTGTAGTATAGTAGGTATGGTGTAGTATAGTAGGTATTGTATAGTACGTATTGTATAGTACTGTACGTAATGTGTAGTACAGTAGGTATTGTATAGTAGGTATTGTATAGTATACTACGTATTGTATAGTATACTACGTATTGTATAGTATAGTATAGTAAGTATTATATAGTATAGTACGTTTGGTTTTGTTCAATAGCAGAGTATGCTGGGAATTGTAGTTCCAGATAATCCATAGCTTTTCTCCAGCAAATATCCTCATGAGCTTCCTGCAGATATTAGTCATAATCATAAGGTTTTGAGGCTATGATCTGATTTGGACTATAAGCCAGAGCTCAGTAATCAGTACCTGACCATGATTTTTTTTTTGTGGCCACTTCAGGGCTCAACCTTCCACAGCTCCAGAAGGGAAAAGTATGGAAACATTTTTAAAACTCATCTACTGGGGAAACCATTGATCCGTGTGACCGGAGCAGAAAACGTCCGTAAGATCTTATTAGGAGAACACCATCTGGTTAGTACTCAGTGGCCGCAGAGCACCCAGATCATCCTGGGCTCCAATACTCTGGTCAACTCCATCGGAGAACTCCATAGACACAAGAGAAAAGTGAGTATTAAAGGAGAAGTTGCAAGTTTGCATTTGGGTTTTGTTCTCGTTGTAGGATCACACATAGACCATACCATCATTTAAATTCACCTTTACCCAATGTCTCATTATGTTGAGGATACTTCAAAGTAGTGGATTTGGGAAAATAACATTAAAGGCAAACTCAGGAAAATTATACTTTGCATAAGAAGGTTCTCAATTTCTTTAGGTCTCGAAGAATTTTTATAGATGTGTTCTATATAGGACGTTCCTTTAATGGTCTCCTTCCTTGGGTTTAGATTATGGCCAAGGTGTTCAGCCACCCGGCGCTGGAGAGCTACATCCCTCGGATCCAGGAGGCGGTGAGCTGGGAGTTGCATGGCTGGTGCAGGGAGCCCGGCTCCATCTCTATGTTCCCTTCGGCCAAAGCTCTTACTTTCCGGATCGCCGCTCGCATCTTGCTGGGACTTAGCCTCGGGGAGAAGCAGTTTAAGGAGCTGGCCCGAGTCTTTGAGCAACTAGTGGAGAATCTCTTCTCTCTCCCCTTGGATATCCCATTCAGTGGTCTCCGCAAGGTATGTAGTGGTTACCAAGTCGCAACTCTGTAGAGTCTACAATACATTGGTATTAGGTAAAAAAAAAAAAAAATAGAGCACCTTCCCCCCTTAGAAAGCCGACATTGAAAGTAAATGGTGATAGATATGCAATGCAGGCAGGTCCTACATGACTTCCAGCTACGTGGCCTCCTCCGAGGGCTGCAATAAATGTCACCTCGCCACAAGCCAGTGATGCCCCATGAATGGAGCGGACGTAACGACCTGCACCCTAATTTATGGACATACAGAGAGCAAGCAGCCTGGATCCAGGTCTATAAATCATATACTGAATGGGACAAGCCGTGTGCCCCATAGTAATTCGAGTGCCCGGAATAGGCTGTCGTACAGCTGCTCATTTAGCAGACAGTCTTGCGGTGTAATTGTTCAGCAAGATCAGCGCGGAGGGTGAAAACACAGAAGAGCGAAAACATTGTCTTGCAGCGAACTGTCCAGCTGAGTGCGAGACAATGAGCAGCTCCAGGGACTCTTCAAAGGAGACTCTTAATGACTCCCTGGCGCTACTGACCCAGCCCCAGAGTCTTTAGGCACTTACAGAAGAAACTCGTTTTTTTTAAGCCAATGCATTTTGGGTGCACCCGATCATTTAAAAGGAGATCTACAAACAAAAATGAATGCGACAAGTCTGTATATGGTTAGACTTCAAGGGACTCAGTCACCAGATTTCACCCCATTCAACTATTAGCCCCCTCAAGAAGAGTATGAAAAGTCCTTTCTAGAATTCCCTCTTTTTAGGCAAAATCTCAGCCGTTTACCTATAACAAATCTCCTCCAATGTCATGAATGTCAGAGAAGAGTCATATTTGCCCGAGACGAGTCAAGTTTATAGTCTGCAGGAGGAATATCACTTCAGAAGCCTCAATCTTCAGTCTTTAGTATCTAGAAACATATCAAAGATAAGAATCTCATCTTTGTAACTGACCGAATCTTTGGTTCAGCTCAAAGTCGTAGTTTGGAAGGCAAGTTGCAAATATAGATCCAGTCCCTGCCTATTTCTTTCACTGCTTATATATCCGGTTCTGTAGCTTCCCGAACCACAAGACTGATGTGAGCTGAAAGGTGAGATTCCTAGCTGTAACAGGTTTCCACGTACTGTAAAAACAAAGATAGGAGAGTCTAAGTGACTCTCCTCCCTGTAGCCTCATCTAAGGCAATAAATGACTTATTTTTACATGACTTTGAAGGAGAGTTTTCTTTAGGTAAAGAGGTAACTCAAATCCATGGGCAGATGATATGTTTTCAATGTGGGGCCACCCCTTTAAGCCAACACAGCTGTAAAAATACTTCTAATAAAATATATTTCACATTCTATTATTTTTGTCCAGTCCTTACCGCTCATCTATTTCCATAGGGCATAAAGGCACGGGATACTTTACACCAATACATGGAAGAGGCCATCAGAGATAAAATCTCACGGAGAGATCCTGAAGTGTGTGAAGACGCTCTGGATTACTTGATAGACAGTGCCAAGGAGAACGGCAAAGAGCTGAACATGCAAGAGTTAAAGGTACAGCAATCCCAATATGGCTTCAGAATATTGGATTGTTATCATTAATATGGAAGGTGATCATAGTCTAGGACAAAAGGCATTTGCTTGGATGTAGGTGGCCTATTCATACAAGGGGCATGTAAGATAGGTCTTCAATTTTGGTGAGAGGTTCCCATTAATGGAAACTCTATTATAACCAAACTAGCAGCTCCCTCAGGTACAGTATGAAATGTCCTTTCTAGAAATCCCTCTTATGTGAAATCTCACCTGTTTACCTGCAAAAGAAAAACCTCTAAATTCATGGAAAAATGAGCAGAGAAGAGTCATATTTTAATGTGGGGAGTCAAGTTTAGAGGCAGCGAGAGGAGAGTCAATTCAGATGCCCTCATCTTCAGTCCTATATCACCTAGTAACATGGTGTCATTTTAAGGAGCAGAATCTCATCTTTCAGATCACTTGTTGGTCTTTGATGTAGAAAACTTGAGAAAAGGAAAGTTAAAGACATTGCTGTAAATGCAAGCTCACAGAACCACAATCCAATCTGAAAGATGAGATTCTTATCTTTAATATGACACCATAAGCAGGTTTGTAGGTGCTATAGAACTGAAGATCGGGGCACCTGAAGTGTCGCCCCTGCATCCTTGACTCACCTCAACCTATAAAGAAAATCTTCTCTATGTGCAAATGAGCAAATAGGCAAGATGTAACATAAAAGAGGGAATCCTTGTAAGGACATTTCATCCCCAACCTGAAGAACAAGATCATCTCCTACACTTAAAAGAAGATTGGGAGTAAGGGGCGCCAAAAAGACAATCAATGGCACATTCAGGTTTTAACCAAAATATTCCAAATCCTCCCTACCCCCAGTTACTTTATTCTTTCACATTGTGTTACCATATATATTTATAGTACAAACTCTTAAAAATATGTTAAACATATTTCTAAATCTTCTTTGGAGGAGTAAATAACAGATGTAGTGGGAAATTTTTTTGGGTAAAGATCTTAAAATATATTCAGGCGAGATTTCCGTGTATAAATTACAGCGACGTGCAGAAGTCGTGACATTTATAATTTCATAGTTCCTGCCACCGAGGTTTTAGACCTAGGAGAGAATAATCACCCCACTCCCATAAAGTCAGGAGGGAAGACACATAAATCTTACAGGAACAGCCCTGTGCACCTGGAGGACAGGTAGAGAGGAGGAGATTATACAACTCTGCTACATCAGCAGACGCTCAACTATCAAGAGGATTTCCTGTGAAACACTTCTCCCCTATTAGACATTTATCCTATAGATACATAAAAGTCTATTATAGAAAAAAAAAACTTTAAAGGGAACTTGTCACCAGGGACCTCATTTTCACCAAAGGCAGTTTACAGAAGACCATTACAGCTGCAGTGTAAATCTGCCTTTCTGCTTTCTCTAAGCATTTACATTACAATATAATTGTGTGTTATAACTTACTTCACACCCTGACAGTCCTGTAGTCCCAGGGGTTAGGCTTTGGTTTGGATGCATTTCAAAAAACAACATGTGACTCACTCCTCAGCTCTCAGTCCCCACCTTTGTGCTCCTGTACAGCTCCTCCCTCTCCCACTGATGTCATCTCACCAGGCTGTGACCTCTGTGAAGGAGCAGGAGGGAGGAGCTGTACAAGAGCACAGACATGGGGGCTGAGAGCTGAGGAGTCTGCCGCACAGATAAGTCACGTGTTATTTTGAAATGCATCCAAACCAAAACCCAACCTCTAGGACTACACAGAGGATTCTGTTAGGGTGCAATGTAAGTTATAACATACAATTATATTGTAATGCAAATGCTTAGAGAAAGAAGAAAGACATATGTGCTACGCAGGTGTGATGGTCTTCTGTAACCTGTCTTTAGTGAAAATGAGGTCCCTGGTGACAGGTTCCCCTTAGGTCTGTAAATTGCATGTGCCTTTTCAATGTGGCTGGAGAACCTATGCTCCAATACAGATTCTAGATGTAACTAGAACCCTTACACTTTTTAAAAATGTACAATTAGATTCATGTACAGGAATAATTCTTACAGTAATGTCACACCGCTTGGTTCATAAGTAAAGTCACGGCACAGGACAGGGGCGACGCACGCAGCAACGTGACAGCACAGGACAGGGGCGATGCACGCAGCAACATCACGGCACAGGACAGGGCTGAGGCATGCAGGGATGTCACGACACAGGACAGGTATGACGCACAGCGACCTCACGCCACAGGACAGGGATAATGCACGCAGCGTTGTCACGGCACAGGGGATGATACACGCAGCAACATCACGGCACAGAGGTAGTAACAGAGGTGAAGTAACAGCATGTGATTTCATAGTAAGTCAGTCCTGGCCAAAACACATCCCTTCACCAGTATAACATACACAGTGAGGTCACAACACAGGAGACGCCAACATCAGCACATGAGGGCTGGTGTCATCTCGCTCAGCCCTTATTACGGTTATCTCCTGGATATACAGCAAAAATATAATAGGGTCTCAAAGAGCATGAATATTTTGGTCTAGCATGACCTGAATGGTTGTTGTCTCTTGTTACACAGGAATCTGCCATTGAGCTTATGTTCGCTGCCTTCTTCACAACCGCTAGCGCCAGCACCTCCCTCATCCTTCTCTTACTCAAACACCCGTCCTCCATACACAAGCTCCGACAGGAACTGGTATCACACGGGTTAATCAAGCAATGCCAGTGTCTCCATTCTTCAGACAACCCCAATAACAATGGTGCCGGGGAGTGGTGTGTGACCGCCGGCTGCCATTCATCAGTCCTCCTGGGCTCAGAAGGACACGTCAAACAGATATGGGAGCAGACCAAACTCATCTTACAAGATAGAAACGAAAGGGAGCAAATTTTACGGAAAAGATCCCAAGATGGCCTTCAGTGGGAGCACCGCTGTAATGGCGACTTACCCAAGAAGGACTCACCTAACCAGATGGGTTCTATCAAGTTTCCAGTAGAAGAGGAGGGCTTGACTTGTGAATGTCGCTGTCAGCTGAACCTGAGTCTGGAGAAACTGAAGGGGCTTCACTATTTGGATTGTGTGGTGAAGGAGGTTCTGAGACTGCTCCCACCTGTCTCTGGAGGCTACAGGACGGCGCTACAGACCTTTGAACTGGATGTGAGTATGAACTTTTACTTTCCAGACTGCACCTCAGGGGACATAGAATACAAGTTGGTTCTCTATGGACATGTTCACTGCCTTATTGTATGCAGCGTGTTTGTATGAAATGGATATTCAGGAACTGAGGCTTAATGTATGGTTGTGTGTGAGCCGGCGCTGGGGCTCTAAAAACATATAAGCCTATTCCCTGTAAACATGACTTCAAATGTACTAAAAAAAGTGGAGCCCAACAAATCAGCTGTGAGCGGGGAGCCGATTTACATCTCTAGGATTCCGTGTTTTATCTTTAGGATTTCAATGCGTTGAAAGTAGAAACCCTTTAAAAAGTCTCCAAGGGGTAGGGGATGACCAACAGGTCCATAGACATTTCCTGTAAAAAAGAGGAGGGAACCAGGAAGTAGAGACCAGCGGGAGATCCCAGCACCAAAACGGGAGCCTTGAAGGATCAGTGAGGAGAGTATCTATATTGCATAAATCCCATCTACTAAGAGCCTTAGAGTATTTCCACCTGGACATTTAGTCGGCAGAGATAGTATATAACATAATGGTCTGATGGATTTAGCCTTCAGGTCCGGGATCTTCCTTAATATCAAGAACAACAGTCCCTGGTCCTTGTCCTGTGTACAGTGGCTCAGCAGTGACAGAAGTTGAATGCTGTAGCTGGTGCACGCCTGATGAAGTAGTGTGACCACTCTGTATTTAACCAATGATAGCAGTAATGCACCAAAGCAGAGCGCTGGTTCGGGGCGAGAATAGTGGGTTTTATACCTCTATTTAAAAAGCCCTTCTTCTTGGATGACCCTTTTTAATAGATACTATTATAACTCAGACAATTTTGGAGTGATGCAATTAAAGGGGTTTCCATCTTAAGTGTTTATAAATTATTAGTTGGATAGGTCATAAGTGGGTGTCAACATTGTGAGTCGCACCATGAATCTAATTTCACATCTTGCCATCTTTCGATGAACCTGGAAGAAAGTCTTCCTCAAAAGAGGCAGATTGGAGAATGGGATGAACATTTATATTGTTCTGAAGGATTGGCTCCAGGTTTCAGTAGGCCCCTGGGCGACAGAGCCTCAGTGGGCCCCTTTGCAGTGAAATTGCAGTCTCCTGTTCCCTAAAATATTCCCAAGTTTATTACCCCAAACAGCCCCTTCATGGTTATGTTATATACAGCCCCTCTCACCGCCTATGGATTCATTATGTACAGTCTTTTGTGGCCCCCCTCCCAGGGGCCCTGGACTTGCCCAGGTATGCCCAGTGCTGGCACCGGCCCTGTTCTGTATTCAAGACGTATTGGTTATTTTCACCAGTGCCATATACTTGAATGGAAAATGAGCACTCGCATGGCTCTGTCCAGCCAAGAGACTTGGGTCAGACATATCCTGTAGCTATGTCATAAATGCCTGTTATGGGAACACCATTTTTTATTTCACAGTACAGTTAAGGGTAAAGCCATGGTTGGATTAGGACCATGTGCAGACAACACATGTCAACCATTCCTAGCTCTATACATGTTCTCGCTTTGAGAGCTCTTCTTCATCGTATGGATATGGCTTTTCTTTCACATTTACAACATTAAGATACTAAATTCTCATTGCTTGTACAGAGAACCTGTTTTGATGAAGTACACTATAGAAAAAAAAATTACAATACGAATATCAATCTTTGCTTGCTCCATCACTTCCTATAGACAGAACATACCGTATAAATCCTCGCCCTTCGGTTTTGGCATTGTCACTACTTTTGGAAGTGCTAAGCACACAGTAACACAACCAAGAATTCTTTGAGTCTTGAGTTAAGTCTTCCTCAAAAGGTGTTCCTTCATCGCCTCCTATTGGTCAAAAAGAGAATTGTCAGTACTTTTCACTAAAAGCAGACACTGTATTGATAGGATGATACACAAAATGTACAATTACTTTAACATTTACTAATTACTGTTAATTTCATGCAAAGTTAACTTATGTTTTTGTCCATCACTTTTTAGGGTTACCAAATCCCCAAAGGTTGGAGCGTCATGTACAGTATACGAGATACTCATGAGACCGCATCCATTTACCAGAACACGGACTCCTTTGACCCCGATCGCTTCCTTACGGAAAGGGATGAAGGAAAAGCCAGCAGATTCAATTACATCCCCTTCGGAGGTGGTGTCCGTAGTTGTATCGGCAAAGAACTTGCTCAAATCATACTGAAAATTCTCGCCATAGAGCTGGTGGGCACGGCCACGTGGGAATTAGCCACCCCAACTTTCCCCAAAATGCAGACTGTCCCCATAGTGCACCCTGTAGATGGACTGCAGCTCTTCTTCCAGTTTTTAAGTGACAATGACACAGCGTCTGAGAAAGTATGATCTCTCCATCCACCCTGAACAGCAGTCAATGCCCCTAACACTTATCCTAAATTATTCTGGATTCCCTGCAGGGCGTCTGTACTATCTGTAATGTAGGTTAAAGAGATTCTATTATTTATAATGTTGTATTTATATGTAATTAGCTATAAGAAGACATATGGGTGATGTCGGGCTGTAAAAAAGAAGAAACACATTTCTGACAATTTGAGTTCTGTCTATTTTGGCTTAAAGAGGCTTCATATAACATCTACCGATAGTATTTTACCATTTGTATCGAAACTTGTTTAAATGGTCACTTACTTTTCAACTAACTTTCCAGAGATCAAAACTTTTTCCTCCGAATTCCCTACTGAATTCAGCCCGTAGACCAGAGATGAGTGAATCATTCAAGATTGGATTAGCCAAATTTTTCTACAGATTCTGTTCTTGCCCGAATTGAATCAGTCTGAACCAATTGCCCTAATTGTTCTGGAAATTGGTATATTACCCCCTCTAGTTCTCCAAACGCAGATTTTTTTTTAATATATAAAAAGGTCCCATCTTATTTTGTTCTTGTCCTACAAAAACGATTTTAATGAACCAGAACCATAACGATAACCACAACTGGAAAATTAAAATTGGATAATTTAAAAAAATAAATAAAACAAGTTAGGACCTTTTTATATAAAATAAGGGGGTATAGACCAACTTCCAGGACAATTGGAGCAACTTCGGTCCGTCCTGAGCTAAACTTTAAAAATTCTGAATCAATTCAGTGCCGGATTAACTGGATCAAGTTTGCTATATATCCAACACAAGTGGATTCATTTTACAAACAACAAGAAGCAAAACAACAGACCTAGAATTTCATCTCTAAGAACTGGTTTCATACCAATTTGGTTAAATATTGGGTCAATACAATCGATAGAGAGAGAGGGGCTACCAGAAACCTCCGCTAGAAGAAATGATTAAAGTCAAATTGTCCAATTCATATTTCCCCAGACATGTGGCATCAGCCCCCCCCCAAACACAGTAGATGTTCCACCATTCACTCTGATATCAGTGGGTTTGGCTGATGTTTATTTAATGTGTATGGTCCACTTAAAAAGAACCTGTCACCAGGAATGTCATTTTAGCTGGTGTCAGGTTCTAATAGCCTATGTTAAAAATGCGGTTGTCATCATTCTGAATCATTTCAGTACTTTATATAAGTTTATTTCACATTACTTGCCTCCCCACCAGCAGCGGCGAGTCCCTGGGAAGGGGGCAGCTGCGGCCTGTATGTGCCTGTGTCAGTCTCCTTTCCTCCACACTCATGCAGCTCCCTCTCCACTTCCTATGATGTACATTCAGCAGGGAGGGAGAGGAATAGTGTGGAGAAGAAGAAAAATGCATGAGGAGACACAGATACACACAGGCTGCAGCTGCCCCTTCCCTGGGACTCATCACACTCTGCTGTCAGGGAGCCAGTTAATGTGAATTAAACTTATATAAAGTACTGATATGATTCAGAATGCTGACAAAGACATTTTTAAAATCCGCATAGCACAGGACATTGTATAGGTGCGAACACTCCAGTCAAAGGTGATTCATTCAGATACAATGGGGTTCATTTACTAAGGGTCCGCGGATCGCACAAACGTCAGATATTTCTATGATTATCGTTTTGTGACGCATTTAAAAGGGGATTGTGTCGCACGCGATCAGATTTTGGCGCTGGCTTTCATGTGACAAATCGGGGGGGCGGGACGATCCGACAGATTCGGACTGAGCGGGGGATTTAACATTTGAATTTTTGTTGCAAGCCCAAGAAAGAAGGAAGAAGATGGTGAACTCACAGCGGGGATCGCGCAAGGGACAAGTAAGTAAATGTGCCCCATTGTGCGAGGACTGAAGCAAAGTTATAGGAATACAGGTCCGTTCATTATTTAACAAATTAGCTTTGACTGGAGGGTTCCTTTAAGGCTACCCATAGAGTATGGTAGAAGTGGGATCCTTCCGTTTTTTGTAAAGGTTACAAGATGCTGGACATTGCAGACCGGTGGCGGTCACCAGAGGGGGAAAAAGCTGAAAGTAAACCTACCGTCAGGTAGGTAGGTTCCTACTTCCGTCCTCAACTCTAAAATATCTTTCTCTAATCTTTGTAAATAGCCAGATCTTTATCTTACAAAAATGCAAAACATCGGCAGAGGCTACTGGGGAGTGTAGTACCGTGTCCGGGCTGCGGGAGCAATGGCTACTCTATGTCACCGTCTCGCCTCCTTGCAAGCCCTAGTTGTACTCCTGATACAGTAGCTCTTGCTCCAGTGCCGGTGTGTATGGTGGAAAAATTACGGTCCTGAAGAAGCCAGACGGAAGAAGGAACCTACCTTCGCATCTGCCATTATAGGAAGATTCCTGATGGTACGTTTCCATTTCCCTCGTAGACATATAAACCCATGGGGCTGAAACACCCTAACACCCCCAAGGAACAATAAACCAATACATAGGAGGTGTCTGGTATTGCAGCTTTGTCAGATTTAAATAAATTGGGCTAAGGTAGAACACCAGACACAGCCCATAGACCTGAGTGGTGCAGTGTTTTGAAAATGTAGGTCACTCCCCTAAAAACTCTGGGTCCCAAATAAATGATGCAATCCTTAGACGTCCCTGCCATCAACCATTGCTATTTACAGACAATCGTATAGTAAAATAGAATAGAATTTATTCACTTGTCCTCATGTTGATTTCCTTTATATATTAGCGATGGAAGATTTTGGTCCATCGCCTGCTGACTAGAAGTATTAAAAACGCTAAAATCCCGAAATTATAATTAGGAATCAGTAGATCTTGGAGTATAGGTATATTCTTAGTGCTAAGTATACAGTAAGAAGCTATTAATTTTGGGTGAAATTTGAATTCGGATTAGCCCCATTGAATCACACATGCAAAATGTTTGTAGGAAATATAGAAGGGTCGGTCTCAGAGCCGAGGGGGGGTCAATCTTATAAGGTAGTAGGGAACTTTAATATTCATTGTATGACATATTATTTCCAGACTCTGAGCCATATACTGTATATACCTCATGTGCTTGCTGACCAGGGCTCATTGCATGCACATATACTGTACTAATGTATGTAAATATAATACTATTTCGGTACAGTGGTTCCTATAATGGATTAACAAAAAAATACTTTGTATAAATTCTGGATATATAGAATTTGGTTCGGCATGGGGATACAGGACAGTATAGAACTGCTTATTGTGATGGCACTAGATGACTTGCATGGCACCAATAGGTCCGACTGCTGGCATGTTCCTCGCCACGGCAATGATTATCAACCACAGTGGTTTTTATATTGTATATAGACTGTTATTAATGTTAAGAAACTACCTATGAATGTCAATCATTCCTTCCATAGTGTCCATTTGTCCATAGTGATGCTGCACATGGTACTTGATAACTTTGCAAAACTTTTTGAGGCGATTTACCATTGAGGATTTACGATTTTTTGGGGAATTTGAGGGCAAAAGCAGATGACCGTGGTCTGTATGCGAATCTAGAACTGTGCTTGAGCGGATTACACGTACAAAGGGGAGTAATGACATGTGATGCAAGGAGTCCCCGCTTCCCTGTAGAACTTTAATCGAAAATCTCCTTGCACTATGATGCCTGGACTCCCGTCCTTGGCATTGATGTTGGTCTGTGAAGTCTCCTCGAGCACACTGATTCTCGGAACGACCCTAGTCGTGTTAAGGTGCCCATCATAGACTGGCCCCATAAGATGATACATGCGGGTATAACATGGGTGCTATGAGGTTAACATCTGGTCTTCCATATACCTTCTTGTCTATGAGTCAACCCCAATTCTCTCTAATGTCTATGGACAGCAATTCGGAAAAAAGATAAATAAAAAATGAGGAGTCATCGAAGACCATAGGAATGACAATAAATGACAACTACTGTGCCTTGATTTGCTGGAAATGCACTGATCGTAGATGGAAATAAAAGTTTTAGGGGTGCCTGCAGAATATGGCCCCACGTGCAGTGTAATTTATGTATATAAGATTCCCTGCAAGTGCCTACTCCATGTTTTGTTTTGTTTTTTTTGCATAGTCTTTATACGTGATTTTTTTTCTTGATTCCTGGGCAGTGAGCAGCAATGTTTTCAACACTGGTGTGAATATGGATCTGTACTGTATACAGCCAGACTCATAAGGGGTATGCATGCTGCATGCCGCACTGAAGTCAATATGTCTGCAATTGTTACCATGCAGCACTGTGTATAATAAATGTATTCCAGAGCTGGATGCGTCTTTATATGTCTGGTTATCCATAGGGAATCCAATGGTGGGAAAGGGACTTATAATTATCTCCAGAGCCCTTTAGGCTCATTAGCATAATTGTAAAAGTTGATATTAGATGTAAGAAGGCCATGGATGACTACTATAAGAAGATTACCACAGTCACGTTGCCTGGATCTATGAGTAAGTGTCCCTGGTCTAGCCATGGACATTTGATGAAATTTATCTGAACCCAACTGTGGTAAGACCAGGCCACCTTCTAATATATATGGGGGGAGTCATCTATCTCTGGTTTTTAGGGGAACTAGAATTGGCTTTTTGGATTTCACCATGCACAATCATCCTCAGCATGGTTGAGCAGAGCATGCACGTGTAAGCAGTCAAAAGCAATAGCTATGAGAATAAGCATTCGACTTGAAGCTATGCAAATTGCCTGCTCATATTTGGGCTCCAAAGTTTGAAGATACATACGGTAAGAACGTAAAGGGCTTTGATTGGTGGTAGTCACTGTCTTGTTTATGGCCACCTCTTATAGGAATAAGATAATGTCATTGCACTATGGTGAATCCAAGTCTATATTCGCACCTGCAATGGGGGCTTTTACTGTAGCATACTATGCTGGTCAATGGGGGCTCATCGGGCGAGCTTGCCTTCCAACTTCTAATTTGAGAATAAAGTTAATTTAAGAGTTGGACTCTCTGACGCTAAGGCCTTTATTCATTATCCTAAGAAGACCCTTCCCCCCGAATAGTAGGTTTAATCCCCATCCATTTGAAAGGGACTGCTTCACCCTGGGATCCAGCCTCACAGTAGATTGAAAGGGGATTTAGAAGTTTGGAATGATGGACTATAATCCTAATTACCTTACATCTAATTACCCATTCACATAACCCAGAGAAACAAAAGCCAAAAAGTAAGCCAGGGGTAAAGGGCTACATAAAATGCTATTGCCCCTTCTACAGTCCTGTGGAATAGGGTTATGGAGGGTCAGGTAACAAGTTTGACACATTTTACATTCTAAGATGATTACAATGTATCATCTTGTATCAGGGGAAGCTACACTATGGCCTCTTGTATTGGAGCTATTGCCCTCTATCGACTAATCTCTAAAGTTTTGGTGACAATGGACAAAATCGGCCGAGGGGTGAATTTACACTCTCTTCTGCCCGAGGTGAACTATAAAATGGTGCACCCCTCCTTCCAACCAAAAGTAATATATCATGTTATATTAGTATGCAAGTTCTCCATGCAGCACCGTTTTGTGCCGAATTGCCCCGGGTTTTTGACGCACGCGATCAGGTTGTGGCACACCGGCACCGGCTTGCACGCGACAGAAATCGGATTCGGACAAACCGCGTAATTTAAAAAAGGAAATGTGTCGCAAGATCAGCACTCACATGCATCGGGAAGAAGAAGGTGAACTCCAGCTGACCTCGGCGCAGCGGCGACACAGGAAGGAACTCGGACGCGCGATCTTAGTGAATCGCACCGGACCCGAATCCTCGTTGGACAACGCACCGCGGGATTGTGACGGGAACGGGTAAGTATATCTGCCCCACTATTCTATATTGTCAGGTCCTGCTTTGTAGCAAATGACTGTGTCCTATGATATTGCCCCCACTTTCCAGCAGTTGGTGCAGCCTGAGGCGAGAGGCTCAACTCGCCTCATGGCTGGTGCACCCGTGGTATTAGCCCATGTGGTATGCACGTCACAACACCCTGAAAGTTAGTGGACATAGACCCTAAAATTATGCAAAATATGCCAACGTGCTGTTGGATCTGAGAGTTTCCAATGGGTTTCTCTACTATTGTATTTATCTACATAGTAGAGAGAAGGGTAAAAATAAAGATGTGAGACCATCAAATCCAACCAAAACATTCACTAGCAACTCCGCGGACCGCATTTCCGTCAGGTTTCATGACTATTTACGCCGCATGTGAAAGGGTCTTTTGGTGGACGCGATCGAATTTTTGTGCAAGCACTCCGACTTTCATGTGCAACAAATCGGGGGCGTGGTGGTTGGACAACCCGACTGATTTGTACTGAGCGCGGGATTTAAAATTCAAATTGTGTCGCAAGCCATGCACTCACATACACTCAGGCGCACGATCTTGGTGAATATGGTGTACCATTCCTATATGAGAAGAGGACAAAAGAACATTTTTGTTGTACTAAAGTTTTTAATTTAAGGTTCGAACTTGGTCTCAAAAGGGAACCTGTCATCAGCAGTTGGGCTAATAAGAGATGAAAATTGGTTGTATAAAGGAGGAGGAGATTTCAGCACTGAAGTTGGGGAGCTCTGAACACCTCCTCCTCTGTCATAGAAATCATAGAGATCTGGTGAGTGATGTCTCTGGATGCAGAACCATTAATTACAGTGTTGGGGGCTTTCTGAAGAAGAGAGAGCTTGACTTCAGTGTTAAAATCTCAGCCTCCCTGACTCTATACAACCAATTTACATCTCACTACAAAGCAGATTTTCTGGATGATGCCACCGCACTGGACCATTAAATAAACAATATCTGGGGGTGTGTCAGCTGTCTGGCAACATACTAGTAGTGGTTTATTAGGTCATTTTCTGCTGACAGGTTCCCTTTAAAGGCATTTCCAGGATTAGCAAAGAGAGATTTGTTTTTGTCCCTTTGACTAAAAGACCAAAAAGATCAAACACAGATCAGTGCCCCACCTGTCCTTATCTGGTATTGCATACACAACTCATTTACTGCTATAGAAAGCAGCTGTAATACCAGAGACAACCTGTGGACAATAGTGGCGCTGTTTCTAGAGGGAAAAAAAAAAAAACACAATAAAAACGGCCATCTTTTCTCCTAATGCTGGAGAAAAGTTTTCCTTTAGAGGGTTCCAGCATGGAGGGCACCAGGTCCTTCCTCTTGACCCCTGTGATGACCCCTGCAGGCTACTCGTGGTCCATGTGTGTTATATGACCCAGCTAGCCCCATCCTGTTCCTAATCTAGCCTAGGGGGGCAATATCACTGTAGGAGATTGGACACTAGAGATGCTCTGAAGTAACGGGGGTCCTAGTCAGATCCTAGACTGACACCAGACATAAAAGTGAAAGTGTCCCCCAATCTGTGGCTGTGACCTCATCCTCCTGGCACAGGTAGAGGCATCAGCACGTGACGTCACCCCCGTGGCACATATCCCATATTACCTCATCCTGGCCAAATTCTCCCGTCTGTGGGTCACATCTATTGTCAGAGCCCTGAAAGCCTCCATTGATGTGGCAGGAGCTGCAGAAGGTTGCACATTGTTGGCAGGTTGACCCCTATGTGAACCAGGAGCTTCTGCCCTGCTGACCTTGTCTGGAAGGTGAATCTTTGTGCTTGCACCAGGAGGCGTCAATGACTAACTTTAATTAGCTACTGAAGGCTCCTGTGTCTATTGTCCACCCCCCACCCATCCTAAACAAGGCATTAACCCCTTCTGCTGAGCTGTCCTGCAGAGCATCTCACATACAACCCATTTATAATCATCTGTAAGATGCTCTGCAGATCTATGGGGGGGGTGCGATCTGCACTGAGCGAATTGTAAATTGTCAGAGCATGCTTTGTAGCATAACATAATATGGGGTTGTATGTTAAATGCTCTGCAGCACACAATAGGAGAAATGCTCTGCAGGGCAGTAATAATAGTACATTCCGTACAGGGCAGAATAATGTTCGGATTACATCAGATACTCTGCAGGATGGGATGAGAAATGCTTTGTATGATGGGATTATTTGTGATGGGAAATGCTCTTCAGGACGGGATTATATGTGATGGGATGAGTGTTGCTCTGCAGGACAGGATTATACAGGATAAGAGATGCTCTGCAGGACAGGATTATATGTGATGGCATGAAAAATGCTCTGCAGGATGGGATTATATGTGATGGCATGAGGAATGCTCTGCAGGATGGGATTATATGTGATGGCATGAGGAATGCTCTGCAGGATGGGATTATATGTGATGGCATGAGGAATGCTCTGCAGGATGGGATTATATGTGATGGCATGAGGAATGCTCTGCAGGACAGGATTATATGTGATGGCATGAGGAATGCTCTGCAGGATGGGATTATATGTGATGGCATGAGGAATGCTCTGCAGGATAGGATTATATGTGATGGCATGAGGAATGCTCTGCAGGACAGGATTATATGTTATGGCATGAGGAATGCTCTGTAGGATGGGATTATGTGTGTTGGTGTTTGAGATGCTCTGCAGGATAGGATTATATGTGTTGGTATAAGCAATGCCCCAGAAGACAGGATTATATGTTTTTGAACAATGCAGGACAGGATCATATGTGCTGGTATGAGCAATGCTCTGCAGGATAGGATCATATGTGCTGGTATGAGCAATGCTCTGCAGGACAGGATTATATGTGCTGGTATGAGCAATGCTCTGCAGGACAGGATCATATGTGCTGGTATGAGCAATGCTCTGCAGGATAGGATCGTATGTGCTGGTATGAGCAATGCTCTGCAGGACAGGATTATATGTGCTGGTATGAGCAATGCTCTGCAAGACAGGATTATATGTGCTGGTATGAGCAATGCTCTGCAAGACAGGATTATATGTGCTGGTATGAGCAATGCTCTGCAGGACAGGATTATATGTGCTGGTATGAGATGTTCTGCAGGATAGGATCATATGTGCTTGTATGAGCAATGCTCTGCAGGATAGGATTATATGTGGTGGTATGAGCAATGATCTGCAGGACAGGATTATATGTGCTGATATAAAATGCTCTGCAGGACAGGATATGTCTTGTTATGAGCAATGCTCTGCAGGATAGGATCATATGTGCTGGTATGAGATGCTCTGCAGGATAGGATCATATCTGTTGGTGTTACAGATGCTCTGCAGGATGGGCTTCTATGCGCTGGTATGAGATGCTCTGCAGGAGACATTAACCCCTGAGTGCCCGGGGCAGGCGGGGAGGAGGAGGATAGTAGTTGCTGCTCTTGTACGTTTCTCTGTCCGCAGAAAAGTGAAAGCACAAAATTACCAGCAATGATTTCGCTTCTGAGGAGAAGGCGCTGGTTTCTCGCCCTCTTCCGGGCTCTGGCGTTTGGTTGCGGGCAATGAACTTGGCGCGCGGGGACAGAGGCCGCAGGGTTCACCCGGGGGTCACGGCCCCGCGCGCGCGGCGGGGGTCAGCAGCAGGTCACCTCCTGGGAATGGGAGAGGGCAGCCCGAGGTCACCGTGTCAGCGCCGGCAACATGCGTGTGTGTATGGAGGCCGAGCCCTCCGCTGCTGTGCCGGGGGTGTGCGCTCTGCTGCGACTTGTGCGCTGCGATCATTTTGTCGCACATACAAGAAGCTGCTGGATGAATGTCCATAATAAATAACATTTGCAATGGCACTGCCAGGGCTACTGGCCTTGTTTGTAGTGGTGTTAGTTTAGGCCGTGTTCACACATTATTGGCTCTTGAATTATGTTTCCAACGCAGCCAATGGCAGATACATTAGACCTAAATATTGTTAACCAGTTCCCTATTGCAATTGTTTTGATGTAAACTGTGTTCAGAGTAGCTCCTCCTCCAATGCACTCTAATTGTGTTGCTAAATGCAATTCAAGTGCAATGTGTGAACATGACCTGAGGTTGTAGGTAAAGAGTAGCGGACCCCAACTTTAGGTTCAGCTTCATTCATTCCGCCTAATGCGCTGCAGCGCTTCTGTCATCCAGTCACTAGGTGACCGCCAAGTGGATGGGCATTTAACCTGGAAATGCTGTATGACATTTTGAGGATTTCCCACATCAGGGTGATGCCACACATGGTGTTTTGAACCTGTTTTTGGTCCGTTTTTAAGCAGTCTGTCCAAAAACATATTTTTTAACACATGCGTTTTTTAACGGACTGCTTAAAAACGGACCAAAAACGGGTTCAAAACGCCATGTGTGGCATCACCCTCAGGTGATGATTCTGCTGCGTTTTTTTAAATTGCACATTTGATTCATATTTTGATGTTATCAAATAGGATTCCTGAATAAGTGTCTTTATTTTGCGTTTTAGAAGGTCTGTGTTTGTGAGGTGCGTTTTCTGAAGAAAACCAAACACGGACCAAAAAAACAACAAGACTCTGCCTTTTTTTACAGATTCTAAGAGGCACAGATGTATTCAATTAAAACACATCAAGCAGTGCGCTTTGAAAACGTAAACATAATTGAACATTAAGGGTGTGGTCACACGTACCGCTTCCACTGCATTTAGAAACACGTGCCACAGCTCGATTGCATATGCATTTCTACACTGGGGGACATTTACTTAAAGTGTCGGTGTCTGCACTGGCTTTGTTACCGACCTGCTCTCGGTAAGAAGACACACATTTAATATTGTGGAGCTGTGCAGAGACATTTCTGGCCCCGAGCCCATTTTCTGTCCCTGGGACCAAAATCTGTCCCGAGCACCAGAAATGTGTCCAACAGTCCCTGCTAGACCAGTTTTCTTTTGGTCTACTTTCCGCCAGTTTACAAGGGCTGCGACACATATTAATTGTGTCTGAGTTTCCACTCCGCCAAAGCCACGCCCCTTTTCGGAGAAGAGTCGGAGCAGACGGAAAAAGTCATTTTTTTTGTCCCCGACAGCTAATAAATAGGTAGGAGAGCAGAAGATGCGGTGAAAGCGCCACAAAACTGGCGGAAACACCATAGTAAATGTCCCCCAATGCGTTTAAACAACGCAAGACACTGACCGCTGGCACACATGAACCAATTTTTGGGCCGCATTTAAACAGTCTGTTAAAAAAAGCAAGCTTTTTTGAAAACGCATCCGTTTTTAACCGGTTTTACCAATTATCTTAATTAAAATTGATAAAAAATGCATGCGTTTTTTAACGGGCTGCCAAAATGCCATATGTGCCGCCGGGCTAACCGGTGAAACGCATGTTAGATCGGGACGTGGCACCTCCTCCCCTCCCGTGTGCTTGCATTGCATTTCTAAACACAATGCAAGTATTATTGGGTCATAATACTGAATTTCATGAAACCTGAGCCTAAAGGGTCTTTTCCAAAAAATAAAGAATAAAAAAACTTAGCAAATAAGGGTTAATATTTGCTCTTGTTCCTGATCGCTGGCCCCCAATAGTCCATTGGGCGCATGTATGTGAATCCAGCTAATTCCAAAACGAAACGGACCCAGCAATCATTTACATGTGAGTCAAAAAGCTGGCGCAATTGTCCATGCCCAACCTTCCTGTAACCACCCTGGCATCATTCCTCTGGCATCTCTGACTCACAGTTTTCCCTGCAATTGGACACGGAAGACGCTGCATATGACAGAAGTACAAATTATACCAACATTTCCAGGCACAGTCGCTACATGTTCAACATTGCATAGAATGAAGCTGGGGAGTAGGAGCAGGGTCACACCTCACCATGTTCTGGAGATTATCTAAGCTAGAGCTGAATTATTATCATATAATACGAGGGACAGTTTAATAAGAGGGGTAAAGCTCTAGGAAATATGGTGTCCCCCTGATCTGGGGAGAATTTAGAAATAGATACTTTGTCAAGAAGCAAATTTCAGGACCATGGAAAGGTCTTCCATGCCAGGTTTAGATATGGGTGTTTTATATGTATCGGTGAATAAATATCCTATTTGTGGGCATACACTCTATGTATCATAGTCATTTATGATGCAAGTTACACAATTACAGTTTGGTATCGCTGTTTAGCAGGAAAGCAGGGTCTCCTTACATGATATATCACTATGATGCGCAGAGTTCTGTCCTCTGCGCTGTGGTTGGTCTGTGATTCACAGATAGACCAAGGCCGTTTGCCGACCTGACTAAAGAAGGATCCACTCTGTAAGTATCCACTAATAGTGGATTATAGTAGAGGCGATTTGGGCATTAGCCCGGGGCCCAAGCCTTCTAGGGGGCCCACGGCCATCTAAACCACCCACAATATCCTTGTGAATTTCTGCTCTTAATACACATGTAGACAGGAGCCCTTAAACCCTTAAAGGTACTGAAACAGCAGTTTGAAAGCTGTCAGAAGGGACACATCCTCCATTCTCCAAGAATCGGGAATCTAGTACCATATGTCGGAAGTGAATTCCAGACTCGTAGGAGTTATGATATCCATACAGCCCAGGGCCCATGGCAGTCGTAATCCACCCGTTACCCACATCTTAGTTGGAATAAGTGGAATTGAATCAGCGTCTACTATATTTGCAGATTATTTTCCAGAATTTGGAATCCGCAGCTATGTTCATGTGCCCTTTGGGAATAGGTGCCTATAAGTCAGATAAATCCACCAGTTCATCAGTAAAACCCAACGTGTTTATATGTAGGGGGTTGTCCAAAACTTCAACATGCTGCAATTCTTCCATGGAAAACAGATGGATGCTTGGACAAAGCGAGAATGGATGTGTATTAGTCATTTTAGAGGAATACCTTTGAGGGAAGTAAATTGTGTCTGAGATATGTTGAAGGTCCATACCCAGTTTAATAAATCATATTGTAGGATTCTGGTTGAGGGCTAAGGTTGGGGTCTGCAGTGGGCATCAACAAGAGTTGCTCAAAGAATGGAAATTAGGTATCATGGTGCAAACAAGCCCCATTATTGTTCCTTATGACACCCTTTTTATAAAACAATTTAGGAGTTTAAGTAAATTTCATTAGAAGTAATATTTGTCTGAGGAATTTTCCCATTTTGCATTTTGACTCCTTTATAGTTTTGAGAATCTGCACCTTCTTGTCCAGCCATATATTACACTAAACTTGAGAATTTCTTACCTTTGGGGCTCGTTCTGGCAAGCCCATTTATAGCGATGAGTAAAACTTTCTCACGTGATGTTCCAGACAGATCTCCAAATGAGCAAGTCGCTCTTCGTGTAGTTCAGGTGATGAGATCATGACGTGCGCTGCACATGAGCCTCAGCTGTTCCTGTGAGCAATATTACAGGACTTGCTCAATTCCATATTGAAGGTCTCCGGCATCATCCTATGGGTTGTGTTAGTCCCTTACGATGGACATGCCAGCTCGGGGAATAACTGAATGATTTCTGCCCACCAATCTGCATACAAAAAATTGCAAACCTAATGGGAGCGATCCGAGGCTGCCATAATTATTTCCAAGACCCGATTATCTAAGAACAATAATTGCTCCACTTTTGCAGCTATGACTTGGAAGAGGGGCCATTTGAGAACATGGTGATATTTGGATGATGTTGGGAAGTAGTGACTGTATTTAGGATTTTGTTCAGGGCTGAATAGTTTACAGGTGAACTAGAATATCGGTACGGGAATCCGTTCTTGCTTGATTTTGTTTTCTCGTGACGTCAGATGTATAAGGCAGCTGCTTATCAATGTTCTTCTCCAATGAAATAACATAAGCCAAGAGCTAGTCCTCCTACTCACCCAAACACAACGCATGCTTGGCTAAATCGAGCATGTATGTGTTCGGCGAAGTTTGGAGGATCAGCTGTAGTCGTATATTTCAATGCTGAACGTTGATAAGTTGCTGCTTCATAGATCTGACGTCACTTATTAACAGAAGACAAAAGCAAACAAAAACTTTCATGTATTTTCTGATATAAGCATAGATAAAGACCGTGTTCAAATTACATTTAGAAACGTGATACAAGTGCAGTGGGGAAGAGTTTCAATGCAACGCGCTTTGACCTAAACCAGTGGTTCTCAACCTGTGGGTCGCGACCCCGGCGGGGGTCGAACGATCAAAACACAGGGGTCGCCTAAAGCCATCGGAGCCACGATTTTATTGCATTTTTTGGCACGAATACAATATTCTTGTACATGGTTTGGGGTCACCGCAATATGAGGAACTGTATTGCGGGGTCACAGCATTAGAAAGGTTGAGAACCACTGACCTAAACGCTTGCGATCGGGAACAAGCGACAAGTATTTCGCTATTAAACAAAACACAGGTTACTTGTTCCTAATCGCACGCGCTCAGGTTTCAACAAATCTGCAATACTTTCCAAATGGGCTTGAAGTTTCTATACGCAATTCCAATGTATCGTGTGAACGTAACCTGAGTGGTTGCAATGGGCAAAGGAATGGGCATATTAAATTCTACATGCCCAATCCAGATAACGCTGTAGGAGAGTTGGGAGACCCACATACTATAACACGTAGTCTGCTGTTCTCTTCTAAATTAGCAGGTTTAGCTTTGTCTTGTCTCAATACTGTAAAAAAACTAAGTGACAACCCTGGCCGAATGGGTAACAGTAGCTTATTCATATCTAAAACACATTTTTAACCCAAATTTTAACAATTCTAGTATTGTTGAAAATATTCGGATTAAATTTTACTCCTGTATTCGTCGTACTTCCATTTACATGTTACACATTTGTTTCCAATAAAAATAATCCCGGCACCTGACAACCTTTATTCGGCCTCTTCCCAGGAAACCAGCATCCGAGCAGGTTATTAGTGAACCCATTGAATGGGAGAATAGTAACAACAACTGGACTTGTATCTAGAGAGGGGAAAAGTTTGTTTTGCCAAAACATGACCTTTGTGGCTAGTGCAGGGCCCAGTGACCAGTATCATTATCCCACTGATGAATTTTAATTGCACATTCAGAATCCCCCTGGATACATTGTTCCTGATGTTTTCACCTACATGTATGGAAATGACAATAATCCCACCTGGAGTCAGGTGTGAGGGGCACATTTCCACAACAATGCCCAGCGTAGCACACCCAGGTACGGTAACACAGGTCGGTATTAAATTACTTCATTCATTAGAACACAGCAGAAGGTCTGAATTCCAAATTGCTGCCACTGAGATACATATGGCTTATTCTTACACCCTGCAGGGTAAGCAGCATGGAGCTGGATTCCTAAGCACAGTCCTATTACAGGGGTCATTTTAGGGTAATCAAATTCCCATCAATAAACATTATATCTCTGCTGACGTAAGGGTGTAAGGAATACATATGAACCTGGCCTGATGGTAATATTAGAGACTGTACCCCAGGGCCTTGTAGTGAGCATCTTATGAGAAGGCTACAGATGCAATGTCGACCATTCATCCGGTTTAGATGAAAGACCAGAGAGAAAAGTGGCATGAAGGGTCAATGAGCAAGGATGAAATTCCTTCACAGCTCAGGAATCTGTGTTTAGTGCCAAACATCCCATAACAGTGATATATACATATCTAGGAGACATAGAGAAATCATTTGTTGTCAACTAAGATGTTATACCCACCGAATGGCCTTCACCCATGAAATCCTCGTACATTTGTTCCTGCTTTCAATATACAAGTACACAAGAGCCATTTCAGGACCTTTCAATGTCCTCCAAAGGTCCTGAAACCACAGATTAAAAGCAGGAAGGAGGGATGGATCCTCCATTCACCAAGAAGCCGATTTGAGTACCATATGTAGGAAGTGAATTTCCGACTTGTATGGGCTATAATATTAATCCAGCCCAGGATCCATGGACGAATTAATCTACCCATGTGTACAAAAATTATATAAGTCAATATATTATATATGAATGGTTTATATTTGTTATCCTGCAATCTAACTGCTTGACTGCAGTCCCTGCAGGGAATATGTGGTAGTCTAATACCCCCATTGGTCCAGGCTTTTGTTACTGATCCAATTGCAAAACAGGGGTGTGTCTCAGACTACCTAAGATCAGACATGGCTATAGATCACAGCTCTCTCAAAATTGAGCCTGGCTTAAAAATCAGTCTGAGGATGTGCTCTATAGTAAGGGATTGCTATAATACATCAGTCTTGTAGCTTATTTCAAAAGTTTAAGAAAGTTCCCTGCAAACCCGAGCGCCAAATCATACCATTTTGATCCAAGTTCGGTCTGATTTCAGTCCTAGTGCTGCCCGACCGTCCATTTTTTTTTATAGTTCTAGGGCAGTGATGGCGAACCTATGGCACTGGTGCCAGAGGTGGCACTCAGAGCCCTTTCTGTGGGCACTCAGGCCATCACCAAAGATGACTCCAGGTATCTTCCTGCAGTCCCAGACAGCCCAGGACTTGCTGTGCACAGATCTATTTTAAAGTGACAGCTCTACCTGGGACTATTTTCTGCTTTATTGGTGTCCTCAGGGGCTGGTATCAATGAAAACTGTGACAGAGAAGGGAGTATAAATCACAAATTACATTTCTGTGTTGGCACTTTGCGATAAATAAGTGGGTCTTTGTTGTAGTTTGGGCACTCGGCCTCTAAAAGGTTTGCCATCACTGTTCTAGGGTCATCCGAGTTGTGTCAGATTCTTGGATCTCCGAGTGACTTCCTCGAAGCACATGTGAGGAAAACTGACCGCACTAGTACGACATCTCAGGGCCATCCATTTTTTTTTTTTCAATTCATTGAGCAAGTTTTCTCTGATAGGTTTGGATCATCGGAGAGTGAAAAACATCCGAGGTGTGCGATATATAAATCAGTTCTGTCCGGGTCATGTCCGATGCAGGTTCAGGCGGCACTTGTTTGAGAAAATCCTGAGCATGCGACCTTACATGGTCACTTATCAGAAGGGTCATTCTAGCAAACCTGATCATATGAGTCACACCATACACCCTTCATTATTGATAATATATTGCTAGTATTCATACACCCGCTCTCTGTGATGTTCCACGCTACATTCAGGACTCCTCCGGCAATGACATTGATTGACGTTGTCGTTGCAATGATCATTGTTGAGTTCCACGTGATCTATGTTTGGCATTATGGGTGATGATGATATAATGCGTTGCAGGGTGATTTCCAGGGGTGATGCACTTTCTTTTCCCGGCTCCTACGATCATCTGATGTCCCCATAGGACATAGCATTACAGTGGAGGATGTGATCTATTTGTGGGAGGCAATAGCTGGGTGTTTACCTATTAATATAACCTTGCTTTCCCTGCTGACCTGAGTTTGAACCAGCGATTAGCCCTGCATCATAAGTTTAAGAACTTGCTCCTCTTCCTTGCTTATTCCTCTCAGGACCCTGAACGTAAATACAATCTGAGAACAGGGGTGAACTGCAGGCCAGGCTAATGGTATAACATAGGAGGAATGTCTCTGGCTGTACACAGTGTTTGATGTTCCACATCTAAGCACCTCATTATGCTCCATAAGCTCCTGCAATCAGCCCAAATCCTGCCCCAGTCCTAGGACTGTCAATCAATATCTCCATAGAACTTTATAGTTATTGTTATGGTCTGTTCCGGAAATAATATTCGTCAAATAAAGAGGGTACTAAATACCCTGACAGCAGCGATACCTCAATATTGGTGGCTCCATCAAAAGTTCAGACAAGATATTGGACATGGGGGTCAAACACTGGCATAAAACTGGCCAGGGACGGGAAGAGTTGCCCTCGGTCTGATCCGAGCAGAACACAAGACAGGGAAGGAAGGATACGTTGTTTGAAAAGAGTCCGTGTTAGGCTAGAAATACAGATAGCTGTTATGATACAATTTTGATACAATTTTTTTTGATACAATGAGATTACCAGATATCGACAACTGCTAATTTATCATCAGGTCTGACCAGACCAACATGTGCACAGGACACAGAACTGTTACTTTTCATATAAAGGATTTTCCTCTTATTTGCCTGGGGATTGGAGGGAATTTTTGACCCTTCAGGTACCAAGGTGCAGCCTCCTCACCCTATAAAGCTATGAATTGGCAATTTTGAAGGTTCATAGAGCACAAGTAGTAGGGTCAAGCCTTCCGTGCACACCGGATGAGCCAATGCTTGTTCTACATCCAGTTAAAAACATAAATAAATATGTTGTACTGACCTTTATAAGTCATTGTATTGCATAGGAGTGTCATGGCCATCAGCACTGCACTCTGTCATTCATTCAATCTTGCACTCCTCGCCATTAAAGATACCAGATTATGACAAGAAGTTGCAGAAAAAGTTCCAAAATTTCTTTGCTTTCTGCAAAGGTAAGATCGAATTGAAAGATGAATCTTGATGTGTTGTAATTTTATGCCATGGATTTGTCTATAGGTTTTTTTTAACACTTTTTAAAAACTTTTTTTCAGATTTTGTAGTGGATTTGCTGTGGACAAATCCATGGCATGAATAGAACCTCATTTTTATCAGATCTTTCGTGCTTTTCCCCCAGATTTGAAGTAGCAAAAATTCCATGGAAAATGTCTATTAATATGCGTTTGCATATGTTGTTTTGCGGATAAATCCATAGCATGAATGTTCACTACGGAGGAATTCATCTACAGGCCGAGGGCATTGGTGGATGCAGAACAACTGGCACATAATCTGCTGTAATATACGGTAGCAGGATTGTGGAAAGGCTTTGTTGATAATCAACTAATTTTGGATGTTTTCAAGGAAACAAATTACCGAATTTCCCTGATATGAATTTGAACTCTCAATTGTCCCTAGACTAATGGTGTTCAAAAGAAATATTTTTTTATCAAATCATTCAGAAGTAACTTTGACCTTATAGTGGGTAGCAATCCCAGCTATAGGATCAAGTCTTGTATCAGCAAAACTTGTCACTGTTACGTCCTCTGAGGTCATAAAATTCGGGCCATCTGTAAACTTTTTTTTGTCCATGTGCTGTTTTTTTTTTTTTGTGGCCGTCACACTAATCACATTAATTTCGCTGGACCCATAAACATGAAAATGTGGATTTAGTAGAAAACTCAGAACAGGTCCTATTCCTGCCCATGTTTGCAGGCTATCCCTTCCCACAGAAGTCTCCGAAAACGTGAAAAATATGGATGACACATGGCAGTCATCCTCATGTAGTACAAATTTGTGGATCAGTTGCTAATTAACACAATCATATGACTCTTCGAGGGTTTGGAACAAGCCAGTCATCGACCTTCTATAACAGAAATCACTTTCGATGAAAGGGCAAGCGTCCCTATTAGAAGTGACCAATCATTATGGAAAGTAATTGTCCGGCTCATTAGAGAAGGCATGGAATAATACAGCAAATTGGTAATCGCTTATTGGCAATTGCTTTAGGTGAACAGATATCTTCATTCATTGACCAGTTTCCGGGGAAATTGATTTAACCTCAGCACTACTACATCTCTATATAGGGGGAAGCCCCGTGCCTCTCTCTCTTTCTATGGGGATTAAGCCTCAGTCCAGGATGCATTAGAAAAAGTAAATAGCACACACCCTTCTATTAAATGGACCATTGACTTGCATAGCTCTAAGGGTCTGGACATTGTGCTGGGGGAATTAACACCTTTTCAAAGCAAAAGCTGCTGATTGTGTGAAGCTCTGGAGGTGGGAAGAGGATCCAAATGGTTAAAGATTTTGGGCAGCCTTGTCCCTGGGGGAGGAGTCCTGCACTGATGCTACAATCTGCAATTAAAGATGAACTTTGTGTGAACTAATTTATCTGAGCAAGGTAAGAAAAAAAAAAAAGGGGGCAGACCTGGAGCTACTATATAAGGGCGACACTGGGGGCTGAGAGCTCTATGAAGGGGAGACACTAAGCCATGGAGCTGTACACCCTGGTCACAAGTGCTCTGTGCACCCTGGTGCTGCCAGTCCTGCTGCTACTCACTGCCACCAAGTTATGGGAACTCTACTGCTACAGCTGCAGGGACTCTGCTTGCCAGTACCCCCTGCCCCCTGGCACTATGGGGATGCCCTTCTTTGGAGAGACCCTGCAGATGGTGCTACAGGTAAGTGCACCTACAGTGTCATGCTGTGCGCCTACAGTGCCGGGTGCTCTCCACCTCTTCTGTGGATGTGCACCTACAGTGTCATGCTCTGCACCCATCTGTGGATATGCACCTACAGTGTCATGCTCTGCACCCATCAGTGGATGTGCATCTACAGTGTCGGGTGCTCTGCACCTATCTGTGGATGCGCACCTACAGTGTCGGGTGCTCTCCACCTTATCTGTGGATGTGCACCTTCGGTGTCGGGTGCTCTCACCATCAATGATGTGCACCTGCGCGGCGATAGGTTCCGTCCAGATGCAAGCGGATCCAGTGCTTCACTTCACTGATTTTAACCCTTCCTTTTGCAGAGACGCAAATTCCTGCAGCTGAAGCGCAGAAAGTACGGACACATCTACAAAACGCATCTGTTCGGGACCCCGACCGTGCGCATCATGGGCGCCGAGAACGTGCGTCAGATCCTCCTCGGGGAGCACAAGCTGGTGTCCGTGCACTGGCCGGCTTCTGTCCGTACTATCCTGGGAAGCGACTGCCTCTCCAACCTGCACGACAGCCAGCACAAGCACATGAAGAAGGTGAGCGCACTTTCCCTTGCGTTTTCAATGCGTAAAGGCGCGTGTGAATACAGCTGTGGTGATTCTGATGTGGGTCTATTTCTGTGTGTGTGGGGCAGCAGCGCCATCCTTTGTCCACTCTGAGATCTGCAAGTAACCTGTTGCTCTTGGGTCAACATGTTAATTGTGATAGGGTGTAAGTGAGTATTAATGGAGTCATAGTGCTGCTCTCTGGGTGGTTCTGATTAATCCATTTACTGCATTAGGCTTGGGACAGGGAGGGGGGCACTAATCCCTTCCCCAGGAGGGGGTCACTTAGTTATGCAGCAACCTTTTCACCTCTTATTAATTAAATCCCATTAACCTAGTGTAAGGTTATCATATGGACCTCTAACCATAGTCCCCTCTCCTGTCTTAGGTCATTATGCAAGCCTTCTCCAGGGAAGCTTTGGAGAACTATGTGCCAGTCATGGAGGAGGAGATGCGCAATGCCATTCACCTGTGGATGCAGAATGACTCCTGCGTGTTGGTCTACCCTGCCGTCAAGCGCCTCATGTTCCGTATAGCCATGAGACTACTTCTAGGATTCGAGCCTGACCAGATGGACCCGGCACACGAACAACCTCTGGTGGAAGCTTTCGAGGAAATGATCCGAAATCTCTTCTCCCTTCCCATTGATGTCCCATTTAGTGGTCTCTATAAGGTAAGGACTGATCTCGCATCATCAATTATTATATGACCTGGTAATCTACACACGTCTCTGTCTTGAGAGTGCTTCTCTAAATTTTTTTAATGTTTTTGTATTAAGGGTCTAAGGGCAAGAAACATAATTCATGCTAAAATTGAAGAAAACATCAAGGAAAAGTTGCAGAATGAACCAGAAGGTCATTGTAAAGACGCCTTACAGTTGCTGATTGACCATAGCCGGAAGTCTGGAGAACCTGTGAACCTGCAGGTATGTACCTCCTGAGATTGCTTGCCCTGTCTATAGCTTTAGCACAGTCTTTTGATAGGACCACAAGAGTTCATCCTTCTAAAATGCTATCATTGCTTCCTTAGGCTTTGAAGGAATCTGCTACCGAGCTCCTGTTTGGTGGTCATGGGACCACAGCCAGTGCTGCCACATCTCTTATAACGTTTCTTGGACTTCACAAGGAGGTTGTGCAGAAGGTCCGTCAAGAACTTGATGCAAAGGTAAGACGTTTGTGAAAATTGTTCCCTTGCCCTTGTGGTCCCTGTATGAAAATGGATTGGTGACTTGATGAACTTTCCACTAACAATTTTTCTTTCATTTTAGGGTCTCTTATCTAATAATCCTGAAGAAAAGAAAGCTCTAACCCTGGATGTATTACAACAACTTACATACACAAGCTGTGTCTTAAAGGAGACCCTTCGCCTCAGCCCACCCGTTCCTGGTGGATTTCGGGTTGCTTTGAAGACATTTGTCTTAAATGTAAGTCTTCTCTTCATAAGACTGTGAATTGGGTGAACACAAATGTTTTTGTAGACCTGTAGGACCTCGGTGGGGTTACTTCAAACTTCTTTCAACTGTTTATGTGAACTTTATTCAAGTCTAAATTTATAGTGTCCAAACTTTTTACATGTAAAGTTCTGTAGTGGGGTCAATCGAGACTTTTAGTATCAGCATTTCAAAAGTTAACACTTAACCCATCGGATAGCCAGCTCGAAAGAAGCAACTTGGCTAGGAAGTCCGAAATGCTTGATGCAACCTCCTATGAATTGAGAGGGCATGTGTCTCCTGCCCGCATACTTGTTTCTTTTGACAGACCTACAAAGGGGAGCTGAATTTATTTGAGGTTTAGTATTTACTACTGCTATTGTAGGAGGTGACTGTTGGCTTTATTTTATTGTATGCTCTCCTGAATGTAGAGTGGCGTAGTCTTTGATCTAACCCTGGTAAGTTCACAAGGTCCTTTACAGCAGTGAACTAAACATCTGACAACTTGCAGGCAATTTCATGCTTGTCAATTGGCTCATGGTGACCCTAATTGCAGACCTCTTTTACGGTTTTATAGCATCCTGTAAGACTGGCCAGTGCTGCATGTCACACCTATATAGTGTTATTACCTGCGTTACCTTGCCTTGGTATTTATGCATCTCTTTTCTTCTTTCTTTCAAGGGCTATCAGATTCCAAAGGGCTGGAATGTCATATACAGCATTGCCGACACTCATGACGTTGCTGAGATTTTCCCCAACAAAGATGAGTTCAACCCAGACCGTTTTCTAACTCCGTTCCCCGAAGACTCCTCCCGATTCAGTTTCATTCCATTCGGTGGTGGCGTGAGAAGCTGCGTGGGCAAAGAGTTTGCCAAGATCCTCCTAAAGATTTTTATTGTTGAGCTGTGCCGTAGCTGTGACTGGGATCTTCTAAATGGGCCACCGACCATGAAGACTGGTCCCATCGTCTATCCAGTGGACAATCTTCCCACACAATTCAAACCGTTTAAGAGCACAGTTTAAGAACCCGATCCTCCTTGTAAAGACATAAAATTATATATAGCATCTTAATGTACATAGCTGCTTTTATAAATTCACTTATTTTATATTTAATTTGTACAGTTCTATAGTTATTTATATTGTGTCCGTAAACTTTTGAGCACTCAGAATGGGCACCTGCCCGTCATATGTAGATACATACATTGTATTAAAGCCCTCCTGCATTTATCATTGGGCAACATTGTACATTTCTGTATATAAGAATTCCATGTGTTACAATAAAGCCTTGATCTTAAAGTGGATGTAAAGTTCTGTATGTTTCCCTTACTTTTCTGAATATCTGACGTTTCTCCCCCCCACTACACACATGACCCAACCATGTCCCTTGAGTTCTTCTCTGTAAATATTAATTTCCATTTTAAACTAAGAAACTTCTTGAGCGTCCTCTTACTTCATAAGGGGGCAAACAACTCTCACAATGAGGATGACCACCCAAAAGCGGTGGCAAATGACCTCCAATGATTACTGTGTTAAAAGTTCAAATAAATCCATTGCATCCAAACTAAACTTCATATCTTACTGTTTATATTTACTCATAATCCCAAAATGAATTAACTGAAATAATTCCGGGGAGGAAAATGACTTATCTGCATCAACATGGCCTAAGCCTGACATGACTGATAAAATGGCCTTGTCCTGACCTGCTGAACCTTTGTTAACCTTCGTGAAAGCTTAGTCCTGTCACTCCTATCTCTATGAGCACATCTCCCAGTGAAGGCTAGACATTAACCTCACTAGTTAAACTTGCTCGTAGCCTTTTGTTTTTTTTCACACTCGCTCTTATGGTCCTGACTGTATCCATAAAAAGCTTCAATCTACTTTATGCCAGCATAACATTTCCCAAATACAAAGTATAAAGTTGATAATGAAAAAGTAACCTACTTGCCTAGAACTTGATTGCATCATCTAGACCTTCACCGAGACAAGACTGGATTCTAGAACCTCTTTTTCTATACACTTGTTATAGTCCACAGTTCTAAAAAGTTGCACTTTGGTAACAAAATTTAGACCAGTTGTCTTCCACTGTAGAAGACACAAAAGGAAAGTTTTTCAATGCACATCATTTCTGATAGACCCTTAGAAGTAGGATGACATACCTTAGGCTTGCTCCCTTCTGTGTTAGGAGTTCTAGATTACCAGAACCCACACACAATGGACACTATTGCCACTAAGAGGACCCAAGTGGGTTTTAGTTGAGTTGGACTATGCTGTCAAATGCAATGGAAACACTGGTGCAGAAATGCGCATAGCAAAAGGGGAAGGAACTTGTCCTGACTGCAGATGCTTTTAGACCTATATGCTTGCGGTAGGGAACAAGTAACACATGTTTTGCCATATACAATGCAAAACATGTGTTGCTCATTCCTAATTACAAAACGCTTCTGCTATTGGGACAACCACCTCCCCACTGTGCTTCTAAATGCAGCGCAGTCTCAGATGAGTAGACCACAATTATGTAATTATATGTGTGCACTAAACTTTTATGACTTTGTATAGAATCTTTTTATTAAGGGTTTCTTTGTTGCATTTTCTGTTTTTTTTTTTCATTGATATATTCCATATCTAAAACTGTTCCAGTTAACACATCAATGAGGATTGTGTACGACAGCTTCACCCACTTAACCATTTGATGAATTTTCTCTACTAGCCTCTGATTGGCTGCTCGGACTGTTGCACCTTTGTCCTTTAAGCCAGTTTTTCATAAGTGTCACCCTATGTGCACTGGCTTGGGGTCTGCAGAAATGGGCGCTCTGTTTTAGATTAATCCCCCTTTTCATCACACTCGTTTACAAATGAAGCTCCGGGTTCACAGAGGAGGTGGCGGCTGACATTATTAATTTGAAAGTGATGTTGTCGGCCAGTGATCAGTCAGTACAGCTGGACACATGAGGCTGACCTCTGTGTAAAAGTGATCCGTCAAATGTTGAGGAAACCACAGAATGTGATTCATGAATTGAGGTGCCCTCGGTTACATGTGATATATCCCACATCAAAGCAGCATGTCCCTATCCTCCATCTCTTTGTGTGATCTGGGGATGTGGTTAATAAGTGCACAATTGCTTAAAAATAAAGGATCGATTCTTTTTCTTTGCCATAGAAAGTTATGCACTTATACTTTTATATATTGTTCTATATCACAGTGAGAATATTATTATAATGATACGGCACCTAGACCTTGCAATAACCCCCTAGTAAAAACCTTCTGTAGTGCTAAGGTCAGGTTCTCATTTGGGGTTATATATATATATTTTTTAATAAACATTAAATACCTATTTTTTTTTTACCAATTTTATGTATTTTAGAGAGAAAGTTCTAAATGAAAATACATTTTCTTACAATGATCCATAATAAAGAACCCATGTAGCTGTTATGTATCTATGCTTTGGATTTCATGCCAAAAATCAATCAATCGCAGTTTAATTGCCAACAGAAATATGGCCATTCTTATTGGATCTCGTGGGACACTGCGGTGCTAAGCGTCCGTATGGCGGCACATGTAGTGCATCAGTGCTTATGAAACAATAAAGCATCTTAGTGATCTGCTGTGGATTAATTAGATTGGACTATCCAATGAATTCTTCTTCGTATTCAATCTATAAGTTGCTGTCAGTGAATAGAAACTGTGCTATTAGTGTCTGCCACAAATTACTATAACCACTATAGACAATCCTCCTTGACCTAAACTTCTCAGAGTGCATATCTGTCCTGACAATGTGTTACAATGTATCAATGTAAATGAAATGCATTCCTCTAGAGCCTGGACCGTTCAATACACACCCGGAGAGTATAAAAGTTGTGAATCCCTCTGCTTTTTGTGACATTTGTAACAATGTAAACAAGTAATTCATTGACTGCAACCAGAGGTCATATGTATCGCATGGAAATGAAGTATAGTAGAAACTAATTTTCTTGGTTTTACATGGATAAAATTAGATAATTTTCTGTTGGCTGGATATCTGATCGTTAGGACACCTACTAATTAGCAGATCATCATAGTCACTAACTGTGTAGGACCACCAGAGAAAGGCCTTGCAGATCTCCTATAGAAGTCAGCAGAGCTGTGCCCAATGTCATTAGTGGGGAAAACCTTTTTATCGTTTATTCATGGCCAGAATTTCCACTTCTAGTCTATTAACACAGGCACTTTTCTGTATCGCAGCCCCCTACCCCACCCCCTGTCACTGGACAACATAAACTCATGATCAATGTCAATGAACTTTTCCTCTGATCACCATCCGCTGGCTTTCACCATCAGCCATTGCTTTGTAACACATGGGAAACCACAACAAGATTTGATCGCCTTCTTCGTTCCGTATCCAGCTATTTTCTTCTTGCTTTGGAAGCAACACATTGAATTTATTACAGAAGCGTGAAAGAATTTTTAAACTTTTGTCTCTCTGTCCCACTCATTGAACGGAACACTGTCCAGAGTAAATCAGTGTAATGGCTCTTGTTTGTTTACATTGTTAAACAAAGGTTTTATATTTTATAGGGTCCACTAAAAAGATTTAGGAAAGGCGGAGGTGCTTCAGGGTACTGGTTTATATTGGGTTTTGAAAGGGCCATTGCAGTAGCTGTAATCCAGACAGGAGGTAGGTCTTTCCATTAGTAACTTTTATGGCACCTGATCAGGACATAAAGATGACAACTATGAAAAAGACCCTTCCGTTTTATTGGACTGTAGTCATTTTTGAATGGCTATTATGTAATGCTATATTTCCCCTGGATATTATAGCCAATTGGCCATGGTTTGCTCTGTCAAAATCAAGGAGGGTGCTGATAAGCGCTGAAGCTCCTAAATATTCCTAAGCTCCTAAATCACTGAACTGCTTATTATGGTGTTCATACTGTTTTTGAGTAAATACATTGCCTCTGTGTGCCTTCAATTTTATATTCCATTCATAAAAGTGGGTAGGTAAGTAAAACACACTCCCTATTGTTAAAGGAAATCTACGATCAAAATCCACCATGATAAACCAGGGACACTTACCCATAGACCCAGGCACTGTAACTGTGGTAATATTCTTATATTTGTTATCAAAGGCTTCCTTCCTTTTTAAATTATGGTATTGAGCCAGAAGTACTCTGAGGGTGATACCAGAACCCTTCCATGTTGTAGCTTCACAGGCTGTTACACTGTCTACCACTCCCACTGAGATTTCAGCGGGCAGAGGGGAAGTAGCAACAGCTGAGGGAGTAGAGGGAGGGGAAGACATTGTAACAGCCTGTGAAACTACAGCAATGAGGGGCTCTGGTAATGGTCCACAGACCCTTTCTGACTTAAATATTGATTTTAGAAGGAAGGAGGCCATGGATACCAAATATAAGAAGATTACCACAGTCACAGTGCCTGTAGCTATGAGTAGTGTTCCTGGTTTATCAGGATGGGTTTTGATGGTATGAGGTAACGAAGCATGGTACTATAATGGAGGGCACAAGTACCCCTCCAGACATACATATGCCAATGTATGGAGCTGCAGACTTGCGTAGTCTGAGGCAGACTGTTTGCTTGGGACATGTTGCTTCGAAAATACTATAAAAAGTTGTTTTGTATCCCTAGATACACAGACCTAATTTGGTATTCTCCGATAATACAATTCGGAATGGATTATAGATAAGTCTTGCACAGAATCATGATGCACCACCAGAGTACTAGAAGATCCTCCAGTAGATCCAGTCTCTAAACAAATCCCGGACACTAAAGGATCCGGAGAAAACCACCCAATCTGGGAAATATCTACAATAGGTGGTTGACGGAGGATTATCTAGTGGACTTAAAGAGCCGCTGTCTGACACTGTGCAATGCCGCTTTCCATACTGCACCAGCTACACGACAGAAGTGAACAATGTGATGAAGCACACTGGCAGACAGCGGAGGAATTTAGTAGATGAATTTGTGCTTCTCATGTTGAAAAGAAACTAAATCTCACCCACAGTTTGGATTTTACTGGAAAGGAGTTTACAGCAACAAGTAAACTTTAACCTTGTGGGATCATAACACAGGTCTAATAGCCGGATTGGCTTCCTGCAAAGTCTCGCCTCCTACCATAACACATGAAACCCTCAAATCAGCAATCATCAGGTATCTCCGTCAACATCCACAATCACTGGCAATCAACCTGGCAGACTTCTGTTTTAAAGGACAACACACTCTAATATACCTGACTACAAAGCTAAACTTTTCGCCTTGGTGTCACACATGGGAAGGATTGGGCATGTTGAATTCTATTATGCTCATCCTATGTTGCTTTGGGAGATGCTGCCACAGTTGTACTGCACTTTCCCTTTAAAAGAGATATGCAAACTCAGCAGAATCAAGCATGCATGTGCGTATGAAAATTGGAAGCAAAAGTATGCGAACATTGTGCACAGGGATGGATGACGACTGCCATGGGCCCCGGCCTGTATGAATATTACAGCCCCTACAAGACTGGAATCACTTCCTACATATGGAACTAGAATCAGCTTCTTGGGGAATGGAGGATGGGGCACATTTACTAATGGTCCGCGTTTCTTGCGTTTTTTTCCATTTTGTGCCGCATTTAACTGGGGTTTTTTGCGCAATCGCGCGGATTTTCGTGCGACACAAATCGGGGACGTGGCCATCAGACAACCCGACTGATTCGGACTAAGTGCAGGATTTAACATTCAATATTGTGTTGCAAGACATGCACTCACATACACCAGGAAGAAGATGGTGAACTCCGGCAGACCTCAGTGGGGAAGCAACACACACGATCTAAGTGAATCGCAGCAGCTCTGAATCCTCGTCGGACAACGCACCTCGGGGTTCACGACGGGACGAGTAAGTAAATGTGCCCCAATGTGTCACTTCTGGCTGCTTTCAATATGCAGTTTCAGGACCCTTGGAGGACCATCAAAGGTCCTGAAATGGCTCTTGAGTACATGTGTACAAGGATTTCATGGGTGAAGGTCCTTCTGAGTATATAATTTGGTGGGTGGTTTGGGTGGCCATGGGTCCCCTAGAAGTCCAGGCTACCCCCCAAACCACATATATTATAATCCACTACTGTTGGTATATATTTACAAATCAGGCATAAATAAAATCATAGCATGCTTTACTTGACTTGGTTGCTCAACTTCATATCCACATAGACACTGGCCCAGATTTACTAACGCCCCTGCGCCAGTTTTCTGTCAGACTTTGCGCTTTCTTTCATGTGCAAACTGCTTGCACAGGTATTTAAGAAGTCCCCGAGATGCAATTGCGGCACACACAACACTTTTTGAAGGGAATGTTCCAGTGCTCAGTCGGACCTTGCGCCAAATTGATCATGCAAATCTGACAGAAGTGTGTTGCCCACCTTACATTAAAGGTGCACCAAAAAAAAAAATGTGTTAGGATCCATGCCCCATTCGCATATCTTAATTTGGAAATGTTCATATACCTACACTACCTACAAACGCTTTTGACTACCTTCTCTCTCTTTAAGCAGAGTCAGATTTGAGCAAAATTTTTTTAAAAGAAAAATTTTCAAAAGTTATCACCGTATGAGGTCTTTTATTTTTCAATACATTATAGTTTGAAAACGAAATCTCCAGACACGGGCAGAGGTATCCAGGTCTTCCATCGGCGTGTTATCTGCTGCTTCTCTATATACACTAGACCAAAGCTTGATGTTTACAGCGTCTGATTTGATTTAGATGTCTCGTAAAGATGTTTTTTTCCCCTGTGAGTTTTCTCTGCCTTTGTTATGTAATTCAGCTGATGAAAGGGAAAGCCCTCGTCTCTCTATGTTTTTGTCAGTGTCTGGCCAGGTACTATCAGCATATCTTTCACTGGGGCATAAAGCACAGTGTCAGGGGCGGCTCTTATCATGGAAGCATCAATAAAGGAAAAATCAGACAAGACGGCGATGATTTGTCTCTACAAAAGATGCAGTTACTTCTGCAAACAGACCAATGACTGCTTGGGACTAATTGTCCTGGAAAAGTCAGATTACAAGATTATTGCTCTGATTACAAGATTAACTGAGGACAGATTACATTTTTTTCTAATTTGTTGCTACTGATTACCGTAATTGTGGTTTTGGTTTTACTTACTATGATTTTTTTTTCACGCATTAAAAATTGTATGGTGAGGCTAGATTATCTAATGGATTAAATTCATAGCCAAACTTTTTGATTGACAGGTTTGTCTGCAGATTTATTAAAAAGGCGGGAATACAGGGAATGCCCGGGTTACTTATAAGATAGGTTCTGTAGGTTTGTTCTTAAGTTGAATTTGTATGTAAGTCAGAATTTTATATTTTATAATTGTCATTTTTTTGGTCTCTGTGACAAATTGATTTTTTGTCATAAGAACCAGGATTAACAATAAAACTAGTTGCAGACACATTTGAAAACTGTTACAGCTGATCATTGTAGCCTGGGACTAAAGTACAGTAAATTACCAACATCCAGAGGTCCATTTGTAACTAGGGGTCGTCTGTAAGTCGGGTATTCTTAAGTAGGGGAATGCCTGTCCCCTAATGATCGAAGACTTTAGATGAAAGAGACTTGGACATGGTGGGATTAAACATCCCTTGTCTTTCCCCCAGAAGATAGACTGCTACCAATGGCATCGACTTTTCTCCGCAATGAATGTTGAACCCAACACGCAAATAATTATTGGTTAACTGCTACATATTGGGGCTCATTTACTAAGGGTCACGCGTGCACTTTTGTCGAACTATGCATCATGCTAAAAAGGCTTGCACATGTATTTAAGAAGCGTCTGTGCTGGGATTTTGGCATACGCGACCCTTTAGTGACGCAGTGGCTTTGGGTTCCATGGGACACAAAGTAGGTGGCGTGCTGTCGGACAGTCCGACTGATTCGGACTGAGCGCGGGATTTCACTTTCAAATTGTGTCGCAAGGCCTAGCACTTAAATGCACAACTAAAAAGATGGTGAACTCTCTCGGGCTTAAGCGACACATTCATGATATTGGGTGCACAATCTTAGTGAATCGCTGCACGGTGGTAGTTGACAATGCCCTTTCTGTGAACTCCAGTGACCCTGTAAGTAAATGTGCCCCATTGTGTATAACAAGCCCAAAAATATCCATGCACATTAAATGATATCCAGGAATATTTTTTCCCAAGGAACAAGGAAATCAGGATTGGGCAATTGGATTTCAGAATGATCACATTCGTTCCCAGGGCCTTTTTACTGAAAAATCCTTAAAGGGAAATGGGACATCTTTGTCTTGCACTGTCAATGCTAGTATCATCGTATAGTATTATCTTGTAGATAAGTCTGAAATTGGGAGAAGGTAGGTGTGCACAAAACTCTTTTTTTTCTTGTAAATAAGGTTGCAATTAGTCCTTAGTAGGGAAAATTCCTTCTCGAACCCAAATATCAGAATACCTCCCTTAATCAAAGGACTTAGATTTCAACCTCTCTCTAAATAGACAGACATGGTTGGATTATAGGGAGAGCTTCCAGGGCACAAGCCCCGGGGCCGCCACCAGTGAGCAGGAGGAGGGGACCCCCGCCATCCTGCCTGTCTCAGCTCCTGATTTGTGATCAGCAATATCAGGGTCCTACGGCAACTGAGTTTTCCTCTCTGAAAACTTTTTTGCTCCAACCACCCTTAATCTGACCATATGGAAAGAGGCCAAAGGATATAGTATAGTGGTATAGTAAAAAATAGCCACAGTGATAAGATATATCTCATAAATTTCAAGTGTATTCCATCAAAGGCCATTTCATCCTCTAATGATAAGGATACACATGGGATGCCTCTGTATCAACCAAGTATTGTAGGTTATGGAGTTATCTAGTTAGGTCCTTTGCTTCTTGTCCTTGGGTGAACCCAATTGATCTTAACAAATAAGCCCTGAGGTCCCAGGCTCCATGCTAAAACCTAAGACCTACAGCTTTACTTTTACTGTGCTGCAGATATTTCCATAGTTGAGCTCTATACGCAGGTTTGCATATTTCATAAATACATTGCAGACCTTGGTTTTGGAAAGATCAGGGACTATAAAGCCATTACATATCTGCCTAGGTAAAACTATAGAGACAAGGGAAAATAGAAAAGTGCTGCCAGGTCATCTGGATAACACAAGGAGAGCTCCATGTATCGAATGTTATAGGTTAGTCATACTTACTGCACACCGGGCTACATGGGAGATGGATTTTGCAGGGTAGATGTTTATGTTGGAAGGTATTTAATATTCCAGTAACTGATCTGGAAACATCATTCTAGATAAATGCAATCCAAATAATCAGTGAAAAACGTTGGATTTTTTTTTCACGATGGTTGTCCATGGAAGATTGCTTGGTTCATATTACAAAGGGCCTTGAAGACCTGACAGCTGTAAACTGATTGGCGGTTATTAAAAATTGTGTGTATTACTTTTATCCTATACTAGTTTAAAAATGAGTTTGAATGATTTTTAATGTGTTTTATGGATTTTTAGCAGGTGCGATGGCATCTTGCATTCAGCAGCAATGTCACCATCCAGGACATCATGCCACCAGAAGCCAAGAACTTTAGATGTTTGACAAAAATTCAGTTGCATATTCATTTCTGTTTCTGACATCATATCTTTCTGGTCGACCTGACCCTTTTCGTTCTGACTCTTTTCTGATCCCTTCTATAATATTGACCCTTTCGGTTTGGACTTTTGACTCGTCTGTTGAGACTACTTGATCTGCAGGTTTGGACTACATTTCATGTTGCTGCAACAACATTCAGTCACTCAGTGACTACTCGGAGTACTCAGACTCTTGATCGTGGGACCTAGTCGAATCAAGAATTTTAGTGGAATAACCTATCAGGGGTATCATAAGGATGGGCCATCAATGTTAGACTGAGTTTGTTGAGTTCTGGTGGTTGGCTAAGAACTGTGGGCTTTTCATTGTTTACACTGGTCCATCTACCTGTGAACCATCAACTTAGAAGTTGCTGTGCAGCTCATTTCATCTTTATCCAATGCAGGTATGTTGAGAGCAGAATCCCACTAACCAAATATCCATGGAAAACGCTTCCACTGTGATCCTTGTAAACCAATCTAAGCCCAAACTCCCTTCTACTCCGTACTTTCGTTTAGTAAAATTCAGATCTGCCGTCAGCAGGAAAAGCATAGACAATTCAGATCTTTCATCTGATTATCCATTGTGGACTACCTTCCCATTCTACATCTACGGGGCTGGTGCCGTGCCCCCAGCAGGTGGTGGAGTCCTACTATTTTGAATGAGAAAAGGGAGTATAAATGGTATAATTTTTTTGGATTTTGGAACACTTACTCCATACAACACTAAAAATCTACAAATCTATTGATTTATTTCTTAACCTTTTGATTCACATTTCTACCATTTGTGCAGCCACTTTATATCACTTGCACTTGCCACTTTCGGGTTGGCGTTTGCAACTAATTCACATAATAGATTCTGCAGGAAACTATCACAACGAATTATTTTAGTGCAGGCTGGAATTTTAATAAACTAACAGGATATGAACTTACTTTAACATCCTGCCCTTGACATCCCCCTATGCCAGGACACCACATCACAAGTTTGGTTTTTAGAGGCGGTCACCATTTTTTTTAGCATGTACCTGTTCTGTGCTATGTAAATGACCGTATTCTACAGGAAGGAAGTTCTAGCTTATGAATGGAGAGGTTTTTGAGGTTGTTATCCAAAGGTCAAATGGAGGCTCAGTGCAAATGACCCCTTTTCCAGACAGGTTGGCTATAGTTTCCCCAGACTAATGTTCTACAAAGGGATGAATAAGTGTCAATTGCTCACAGCAAGTGTTATACTACATGGCTGTTAAGGCATAGGTATACGCCTAATTCCTGTCAATGGCAGGAAATCAAGTCTTCTGCAGATCTGAAAGAAGCCGTATTGTTGCATATGCTGTATACAAACATATACATTGCCTTTTTTTATTCTTAAAGAATATAGCTCAAGGGGCAAGACACCCATAGAAAATCAACGGGGGAAAAGGTCATTATTAAAAGAGCAGTGGATTAACCTGAAAGTAGAGTAATTGCATGGTGTGGATTGGAAAGCTGTACTCTAAGGGTACATAAAGTGCATAAAAAAGCTTTACCGCTGTTGTTTGATGTGCCCAACTCTGTCCTCCGGTCTGCCAAGGACATTTCAATATGCACTATGCAATTCTGTAGACACCTGATCCTTGTGCAGGTCAACGGTAAGAGCCAAAACGTTGTATAAAATCCAGCCTCGGCATTGTCTACTGCTATGCTAATGCCATTGATTTAGGTTTTAGTCTTGGATTGTTTAGTCTACTTTTGTCTATTGTTTATAGAAGTTGTATAGTACGGGTGAAAAAGATACAGGTTCATCAAGTTCAAGCTATTATAATAAGTCACAAAATCATTTGAGACAATAGCCAAGTCATCCTTTAATAATGCTGGCCATACATAGATATTCTTTCATTTACCCCCCTCTCCCTCACCCCCCAAAAAAACACAAAAAAACAAAACCAAACTGAATTTACTAAATTCCCTTAATCATAAAAAACATGTATCTCAATATGGCGGACTAAATGTTTGGATACAATAAATAAGATAAGATAATCCTTTATTAGTCCCACAGTGGGGAAATTCACAGCGTTACAGCAGCAGAGAGGGTACAGAGAGTGAAGTACAAACTATGACAACAATAATATTAGGGATAAATGAACAAAAAGAAAAAGGGGAATAAAAAGACAAAAAAGAGACACGCAATGATCGGCAGTTTGATGTTTAGTCTGTGGATGGGACTTGCAGGGACTGGTTAGGTGGGGGGCCCAGGTTACTTCTGTTTGGGCCTTGTTTGTTGAACAGCCTGATGGCAGCAGGGAGGAATGACTTACGATAACGCTCCCTCTCACACTTGGGGTGAAGCAGTCGGTCACTGAAGGTGCTCCCCAATGCCACCACAGGCTCATGCAAGGGATGGGAGCTATTCTCCATAACAGACTTCAACTTACACAGTGTCCTCCTCTCAGCTACCACCTGCACTGTGTCCAGAGGACCCCCCAGGACAGAACTTATATATAAATAGTGCAGCTTGGGGTGATCTGTTATGGGAACATTTGTGCCTAGTACCAGATGTTCTGCCAAAACGGACTGCATTGGACTGAATTTTTAGATGTGGGGCTAAAATCTAGGATGACGTAAAGCCTACATACAACCTTGTGTAGCACCTGATATGTGGTGTCATACAACTATAGTTTATAATGATCTTGTCACTGTATCTGGCCATCTATTTAAGATTATTACTGTTACCTAATCCCAACTTTGGTGGAACCAGTTGACCATCCAATTTATATGAAGTCCACCTGACTCCCCTAAGTAAGTCAATCAGAACACATGAACACTACCCTCAACAGAATGAAGGTCCGAGTATGGGAGTCAGGAGGGATATCTGTAGGCCGAAGCAGTGTTTATTTAAAGTGTATGGCTAGCTACATTTTTTGGGTCAGACTTTGAGACAACCACACTTCCTGTATTCTATATAAATGCCCATATTCCAGTTCCACAAATTGTTGAGAGAAGACCTTGTCGAAAGGTAGAAAGGTCAACCTTTCAACTTCAGAAGCTAATGGGAAGATGATGTCCTCCCTACTAGTTCCACACCCCATTAACAAGTGTTGCCTCCTTTAAATGCTCATTAAACCTTACTTGACTTTTTTTTCTCTTTTCCATTGGAAGCAATTTCCTTGCAAGCCAAGCAGGTTCATACTTTTTTCATATAAGGATGTGAAAACGACCTGTCTGAATAGGACCAAGGGGAAAAATTCACACACTTCCGTTTTCTTTGTTAGACTCTGGCACCTTTTCTGAAAAGATTTCAAGGCAACTTTTTGTATTCAACAAGACCCTGTACAGTGGTGGAGTGTGATTTCCTTAATAAAATCATTCAGCTTTTACCCAGGGAAAGAGAAACAAACCAATGGCCCACGCAACAGATAGAGAGCAAAGTATTTCATCTGCCACAAAAATGTGGACGTTGAGTTTTTCCATTCATATCCTAACTCCTTGGTGGAGTCTCAGCACTTTCCACATTGGGTGGGTGTTTAATTCATCTTGCTGATAAATTGAAACTAAAAAAAGCTCAGAGTAACGGGCGGGTGCAATCTGCGTAGTAGCGTTTAAGCATAAGGAAAATATGGTTCTAACTTGTCAGCATAACTGATGTGACAACTAGAGGTTTGATTGAGATTATTATGTTGTGCTTCTGCTAAGGTTTGATAATAACCAAGGAAAACTTGCTCTATTCTAGTATAAAGAACTAGAATCTAGTCCCCACATTGGCTTTTTCGTCATTCATTAATCCACGCTTATGACTAACTGCATATAAATTAGGGTCAACATTGATACTCACAATTTTACAATTTGTTGACATACAATTTTGACACTCTGTTGTTGAATAAGATGACAATGTAAAGCTCAAAATAGACATGTAAAATATGCACTAGAACTTCTACATATTATGTGTCATCCAAAATATCTGTTCCATCCTATCTCTATACATATATAGATGTAATGCTTGTAAATAAGGACAGCATTAGTCTTTGGTACTTTGGCCAACACTTTGACAAAGCCCAAATGGAAGTTGAAATCAAACTCAAACTTCAACTAAAAGGGGACTGCCTAGATACCTTGGGCTGCATTCACACAAATGTATGGGAGGACGTATATACAGCCAAAAATTTTGGGCTGGATATACACTCACCGGCCACTTTATTAGGTACACCTGTCCAACTGCTCGTTAACACTTAATTTCTAATCAGCCAATCACATGGCGGCAACTCAGTGCATTTAGGCATGTAGACATGGTCAAGACAATCTCCTGCAGTTCAAACCGAGCGTCAGTATGGGGAAGAAAGGTGATTTGTGGCCTTTGAACGTGGCATGGTTGTTGGTGCCAGAAGGGCTGGTCTGAGTATTTCAGAAACTGCTGATCTACTGGGATTTTCACGCACAACCATCTCTAGGGTTTACAGAGAATGGTCCGAAAAAGAAAAAACCTCCAGTGAGCGGCAGTTCTGTGGGCGGAAATGCCTTGTTGATGCCAGAGGTCAGAGGAGAATGGGCAGACTAGTTCGAGCTGATAGAAAGGCAACAGTGACTCAAATCGCCACCCGTTACAACCAAGGTAGGCAGAAGAGCATCTCTGAATGCACAGTACGTCGAACTTTTAGGCAGATGCGCTACAGCAGCAGAAGACCAAACCGGGTGCCACTCCTTTCAGCTAAAAACAGGAAACTGAGGCTACAATTTGCACAAGCTCATCGAAATTGGACAGTAGAAGCTTGGAAAAACGTTGCCTGGTCTGATGAGTCTCGATTTCTGCTGCGACATTCGGATGGTAGGGTCAGAATTTGGCGTCAACAACATGAAAGCATGGATCCATCCTGCCTTGTATCAACGGTTCAGGCTGGTGGTGGTGGTGTCATGGTGTGGGGAATATTTTCTTGGCACTCTTTGGGCCCCTTGGTACCAATTGAGCATCGTTGCAACACCACAGCCTACCTGAGTATTGTTGCTGACCATGTCCATCCCTTTATGACTACAATGTACCCAACATCTGATGGCTACTTTCAGCAGGATAATGCGCCATGTCATAAAGCTGGAATCATCTCAGACTGGTTTCTTGAACATGACAATGAGGTCACTGGACTCAAATGGCCTCCACAGTCACCAGATCTCAATCCAATAGAGCATCTTTGGGATGTGGTGGAACGGGAGATTCGCATCATGGATGTGCAGCCGACAAATCTGCGGCAACTGTGTGATGCCATCATGTCAATATGGACCAAAATCTCTGAGGAATGCTTCCAGCACCTTGTTGAATCTATGCCACGAAGAATTGAGGCAGTTCTGTAGGCAAAAGGGGGTCCAACCCGTTACTAGCATGGTGTACCTAATAAAGTGGCCGGTGAGTGTATGTCCCCCATAGACGTCTTTGGAGGCCAGGCTTGGTACGGTGAGCACAACATGTGCTCACCATACTGTGCCGTGGCCGCAAATAAGATAGAACAAAAGTAAGAACGGCCGTGCGGCTCTATTTTCTATAAAGCAGCGCTCATCACTGCTCCTCTCCAGCGTACCATACGTGTGCCCACCCATAGCCGGGGCACACGTTCGTGTGAATGCGGCCATAGACCATCTAGCATCTGTTGTCAGGAGAAAATCAGGTTACTTGCATACTGAGTTAAAGGTCAAGTTAGTGACTTTCTTTTTGGAAAATAAGGGGAAACCTTCTTTCTTCTCTACGAAGATAAACTTCAGTTACATATATTTTCTGCTGATTGTTTTCTGCAAAAATAAATATGCTATATGTTCTTTTATATTGTATGTTCTCCACATGATTTCCGGTGTTGTCTGAAAGTGTAACAGTATAGGAAACTCCACCATTATAAGTCTCCAGGCAACTATTACAGTGGTGGTAAAGGTTTTTAAATATAGTAGGATCTTGTCATGTATCAAAAGTGGTATGGGCTCTAGGGATAGGGATGTAATATTACCACTGTACAAGGCGTTGGTTCGGTCTCACCTGGAATATGCTGTTCAGTTCTGGGCACCGGTCCATAAAAAGGATGCCCTGGAGCTGGAGAGGGTTCAACGTAGAGCCACAAAAATGATAAGGTGTATGGGGGGTCTTAGTTATGAGGAAAGATTAAAACAACTAGATTTATTTAGTCTGGAAAAGAGACGACTACGAGGGGAAATTATTAATTTATATAAATATATGGATGGTCCATACAAAAAATATGGTGGTAAGTTGTTCCAGATTAAATCAAATCATAAGACGAGCGGCACTGTCTCCGTTTGGAGAAATCAAGGTTTAATCATGAGAGCTGACAGGGCTTTTTTACTATGAGAACGGTGAATCTGTGGAATAGCCTGCCTCAGGCGCTGGTCACAGCAGGGACAGCGGATAGCTTCAAGAAGGGTCTAGATGCCTTTTTACACCTAAATAACATTGATTGTTATGTTATATAGAATTGTTTCCCCTAAATCCCTTCCTCATCCAATCCCTACCCTTCTTTGGTTGAACTTGATGGACAAGTGTCTTTTTTCAACCGTATAAACTATGAAACTATGAAATATAGTTAGTGTGCACTAACATATCTACTTAATGTACTCCCAGCAACTACTACAGAGTGGGAAAGCCGTGTAGGATGAAAAAGTGTCAATATTCCAGGATGTATAAGTTTGTCCCTCTTGAAGGTTTTCAAGTGTTGAGGTCTTGTAGGATCTCAAGTGCCAGTGCGGAAGACTTGTAAGTGTCAAAGTTTTGTCAAGCATCAAATGTCATAGTACCAGTTTGATATAATTTTACCTATTTTCATATGGTAGTTTTTCATTATTCAGGTGTCCTAATAATGTGTGTTGCAGTCTTGTAGAGCCTCAAATATTGCTGTACCAGAATTCTTAAACCTCACATGCAGATACAAAAGCCTTGTTGGACCTGAGCTGTCTAAATTCTTAGTATGAGTCTACGATTATTTTAGGTCCTCACATGTCAGTGTACCAGTACAGTAACAATTCAAATTTCATTGTTTCAGTCTTGTAAGGAATTATATCTCAATGGGGCAAATTTACTTACCTGGTCCTGTTGCGACCCCGATTCGGACGGTCCGACGAGGATGAAGTCCAGAGCGATTCATGAAGATCGTGCGCCCAAATTCCTTCATCCGTCGATTCCCCGCCGAGGTCCACCAGAGTTCACCTTCTTCTTCCCGGTGCTTGTAAGTACGTGTCTTGCAACACAATTCTAAATGTTAAATCTTGCGTGTTGTCCGATGTGGCAAAATCTGATCGGGTGCACCGAAAACCAGGGGAAATTCAGGGCAAATCGGAAATTAGTCCAACGGACCCTTAGTAAATGAGCCCCAATATGTCAATCATGTAGGACCTGAAATATCTTCTAGGATCTTCTAGGATGAATGTTTGAAATGTGAATGTGTTAGTTTTGTTGGACCTCAAGTATCAATGCGCTGATCTTGTAGGACCATAAGAATGTGAAGGCCTTCATAACTTCAAGGGTAGGGATGAGCGGACCCAAAATTTCCCCCTGGTCAATGACAGCTACGGCTAGCAGCTTAGGGGCATCAAGTTTTCTGGATTGGCTGCAAATTCCGGATCATGGGGGAAGCACTGGAACCCTCGAACCCAAATGTAAACTATAGGTCCACTCATCTCTGATCTAGAGTCATCATGTCATTGTTCTTCTACGCCGAGCCATAGTGCACCATTGCACTTGGACATATTAATCCTATGCATGCACTTCCATCTAAGTAGATATAGCCCATAATATTTGCCGAATACCTTCCTATTTACATATAAAGTCTTGTCCAAGTATAGTCAAGTAAACCGTGATGTACAACTTTTCACAAAGAGCAAATGACACAATCCTTACTTTATTACAATCTATAAGTGATAGCATTAGATAATCTGACTGAGAACACTAGGGTGGCAGCACATTGAAGATTATGGTTATGAAATCCCAGTCCTTGGCCAAATAATTCACCTAACCCTTCAAGTTCACTACATCAACTTAATGTGCGTCACGAGTGGAGAAGACATTTTGGAGTGATTGATGTCACACAATCCCTATGCTCGGTGTCTTGCATGCTGATTTTGGCATTAGTTTAGATACCATGTAAGAAGTGGCTTAAGCTTACATCCATCAAGGTGAAAAATAATTATTGTTTTTGTCATACAACACCTGTTTTTACAGCATTCTTTAGCTTGGTTAAACTGAAGACATGCTGAAACTCTCCACTGAATTTCGTGTCTGACAGCTGCCCCCGGGGGTGATTTTCTATGAACACCTTCACCTTCGCCTTTTTGTTTACTTGGTGCTTTATATTATGTAACATCTACAAAAGGACGATCTGATTATTTTTGCATACCAAACTAAAAATACATGTACAAAGCAAACAGCTTTGGTTGAAAGCAATGCCTGCTCCAACTTTACAGCTCCTTTGAAGGCATCCTCTCCATACTAGCAAGGTCAACAATACGGCAATGACCTAGTGTTGACATACCAGTCAATGTTTTAGCATGTGTCCACGACACAGAGGGACATTAGGAGGGCACAATTATAGTGTTCTCTGGGGAATACATGGCAGGTGTTACTAGTGGAGCGGTATTTGTTGACCGAATAGACACGTTTGACTATTGGCTCCTCCATGTCATAGCACTATGAACTTTTAGGACTCTTAGTTTGCGATACAATGATAGACAGCTGCAAGTTTAGGGTTCAGTTTGGTGTGGGTCAAGGGGGGTCATACACATATTGTTTTTCTGGGGCGGCATCACTGCCATTTAAAGGGTTTTCTAAAAATATGACCAAAGGGAGGGAATTGCATGAAATAGCAAAACAACATCTACTTACCCCAAGTCTTTCCACTCTGGTGTGTGATGGGGCAGTGAGGGACCCATATATCTTTGAACAAAGACAGGCTACAAAAAATATCAAAGAATAAAATTTAAGCAACTGTGCCATATTGTATATTCCTACGTATACATACAGATCCCATAATTTTGCTCTTTCATGGAATCCTTGAAGGGTTTAGCCACTTTACCTCATGTTTTTTTGTAATGTGTGTGTAAGTGTGGGGGGCAGGATATAAAACATGGGGTATAGTGTGGGGGGGCAGGATATTAGGTAATTTACCAATATAGTCCTGCTCTGCTTTCTTGATATGTATCTTGATAAAGGGAAACTTTTAACTCATCAGTCATATAATGGCCGCAGATGGAGGGTCATGTGATCGCTAAGTGTCCATAAGCAGTCGCCAGTTAGAGATCACATAACCCTCCATCTGCGGCCATTTTATGGACAGGAATCTCCGATTGTGGTAAAAGACAGGAGGCTTCACATTACATATCAAGAAAGCAGAGCAAAACTATAAATAGGTTTATGTTGCTAAATTACCTAATATCCAACCCCCCACACTTATACACATTACACAAAAAAAATTTGTTAAAGTGGTCAACCCCTTTAAGGTAATCTTAAGTATCTATTACTAAATCATAGAGTAATATTATAGTAGTTATTGTAACATTCTACCATGTAGAATGGCAAGTGTGAGTATTGCATCCTTGCAGGCTGATGCTTTTAGAAGGAAGGAGGCCATGGATAACAAATATAAGAAGATGATTACCACAGTCCCGGTGCCTGGATCTATGATTAAGTGTCCCTGGTTTATCATGCTGGATACCTAGTTAGGCAACAGCCATGAGTTGAGCCTGTTGCCACTCACTACAGCAAAATGGGGGGCAGCATCAGGGGTGCAGTCACCTATTACAAAGCAGGACCTGACTCTTAAATATAGTGTCACCTGATGTCAGTATGCTCGTGAGACACAGCATGAAGAACCAACTTACTAAAACATTGGGGCACATTTACTTACCTGGTCCTTGCGCGATCCCTGATCTGGACTGTCCGTCGAGGATGAACTCTGCCGCGATTCATGAAGATTGTGTGCCCCATATGTGTTGCTCCCCGCTCAGGTCCGCCAGAGTTCACCTTCTTCTTCTAAGTGCTTGGATTGCCACACAAATTTAAATGTTAAAGTCTGCAATCAGTCCGAATCCGTTGGATTGTCCGACGGCCCGCCCCTCGATTTGTGCCATGTGAAAGCCCATGCGATTGCGACACAAAACTATTGCGTACGACAAAATTCATGGTGCGATCCCCGAAAAGTTGGGAAAACCGACGAAATTGCATCCGCGGGACCCTTAGTAAATAAGCCCCACAACCTGATACATTACTACTGGATTTGTACGAGGGGGGCACTATTCTATGTCTCACCTCAGGCAGCAGAGAGTTTAGGTTCACCCCTGACTGTTCCTATATATCAGTGCCACTCAATGGATTTATTCTACCAACACAAAGTGGCCAAACATTGGCTTAGAGTCTAAATATAGAATAGTTGTAGCAAAATTATCCTTCTTGCAAAAGATAGGTTTTACTAAACTTTTCAACTCTTTAGGTGGTTTGCGATTAAGTCATTACAAGTATTACCTTTATCCCTACTATAATCCCGTCCTGTATTTTTGGTCTAGCTCCTTTCAGTAAGCAAAATCGACAAACCTAAAAATGTATCTAAAATGAGCCGCCATAAGAGGTTCTCCTGAAAAGTAACAAGAAATAACCTGACGATCATTATTTAGGCGTCTCACATTATACGTACAGATCCCACCAATGTTTCTCTTTCATGGAATCCCTAAGGCATGTCTTCTTGTCTGGGATACTTGGTAGATAATTATCATGATCACATAAGAAAATATTTAATTGATCTTTTTCATCCTCCGCCCCAACATGAATGGTGACTTTGAACTAGGTCTCTTAGTTTACCATCTGAATGACTATTATTGATTATGCCTTATGGGCTGGTGATGAAAAGAACAGGTATCAGTCTTCTCGTATCAAATATCCTACACGGATGACACCGGAGGAATACACTTACATCTATGACAGCGGCACTTACTGACTAATTAAACAAGCCGTGAGGGGGGAAAAAAAAATTAACCATCTTATGACTATGAAAAAGAGGAGTAGAAAGTACATAATATAAGAATATATTGTATATTATAATAATATAGACTTAGAATACATATAATAAGAAAATGAGGATGAAATAAAATGATTCTTGTAATTTTATGGAGCCATACTGACTCTGATAGTAGTAAGAGTAAGATATACTGGACAGTAGTTTATGGTAGTGAAAAACTATTGTTCTATTAGATATTATATTACACATAAGGATGAGACTTTAAGGGGTTCTCCAGTCTCAACAAGTTAGCCCCTATTCACAGCACAGGGATAACTTTTAGATTGATGGGGGCGGGGGGGCGGTGTCTCAGTGACGGGATCAGGGCCGGCGCCAGCACTGGGCATACATGGGCAGGTGTCGGGGCTCAGAGCTGCTGGGGGGGCCACATAAGGCTGTATATAGGGAATACATGGGGGTTAGGTGGGCTGTATCTAATGAATCCATAGGGTGTCAGGGGGGCTTCATATAAAATAACCATGAGGTTGCTGTTTGAGATGATAAACTAGGGGATATTTTAGGGAACACAACACTGGTTTAGTTTCAGAATTTTTAATGCCGCCACTTAAGTTCACTGCAAAGGGGCCCACTGAGGCTCTGTTGCCAAGAGGCCTACTAAAACCTGGAGCCAGGGAAGCGTCGGCTGCTCTATTCATCTCTATAGAGCTGATGCAGATAGCAGAGCATTGTACTCAGCTATATCCATCAGTTCCATAGAGAGTGAATGGAGCGGGAGCACGCATCTTTTGGGCTACAACAAGAGTACAACGGACTTTTGATCCATCACTAAGACCCCCACCAATTCTTTAAGAGGAAATTTTCAGTATTTCTTGTGACCTCAGACCTGGCATTGTTGTTAGGTTTTACAAAAATTGTTACATTTTTCTCTGAACGATCCATTAAGATAAAGTCAAAGGGCACTTACTTTCATAAAGGCAGGTAAATTCTGAATTTTTCTCAGGTTGAGGTCCTGCAGTGCCCATCACCTAGGAGGAAAAAGGAGTTTTGTGAGGTTCTTAAGTTGGTTCACAAATTAGCTAATGGGGCTTACTTACTAAGGGTCCGTGGCCGCACTTTCGTTGGATTTTTTGTCATTTTCGGGGAATGCACGGCTGTGACAGGTTTTTAACAGGGAATTGTGTCGCATGTGATCGGTTTTTGGCGCAGCTACACTGGCTTTCATGCAACAGAAATTGGGGGCGTGCCATCAGATGATCCGACTGATTCAGACTAAGAGCGGGATTTAACATTCAAATTGTGTTGCAAGATCAAGCACTTACATACATCGGGAAGAAGAAGGTGAACTCCAGTGGACCTGAGCGGGGAAGAGATGCATGCAGGATATCGGGCGCACGATCTTGGTGCACAATCGTTGGACAATGCACTTTCGGTAAACTCCTCCACCGCTTTATTTCCTAATTCATCTGCCTATCTGTGGTCCCCTTTAAAGGTTTTAAGTAAAAAAGAAAAATCCTTCTGATACTTTTTTTATCTGACTATTGATTATTACTATATACATTCCCTATGATTTGTAAAGCGCTACGGAATTTGATGGCGCTATCTAAATAAAGATTATTATTATTCTATTATTGGAAGAAAAACATTTACGCAATAGATACATATTATAATGGAATAAATGGGAATCATCTGGAGGGTAGCGCTCGCTCTGGAACAAGTGTGCATTGTAAGAGACATCCCTATCTTTGACCTCCCAGCCCTTGAGCATATGAAACGAGATAGGAAGCTTGAGTCTTGTCACAGATGCTGTAACAACTTGTCCCGGGGAAGCCTCCATGCTGGGGTCAGGTAGAGTTCAATGAACTAGCACATCAACACTATTTGAGAAATTCGAAGGTGTTTTGAGCCCTCCTCACCCCTCCGCTCCCATCTGCCTGTTATTAAACCGGTGGGTTTTTACAACATCAATAAAGAACTTTGCTACCAATTGGCATAGACAAAAGCCCAAACGCTCGCTTTAAACTATGAAAACTTTGTGTTTCATCCATTTAGCTTGTTTTGCTGTGTCAAATACTCCCCTGGGTTCAAAAGTTCACTTGAACCATGAACTTTGTCATCTCACAGCAGGCATCTGAGCAAATATAAGATTAAAGCAAGCAAAAAAAAAGGAGAATATAAAAAGAGGAATATTGTCAATTTTTCTTTTCTTTTTTTTCTCTTGCATTTTGTGTATCTAAAAAAACGTCACGGAACGACAAGCGAGACTCGAGGCAGGAGCAGAGTAGAAGTCAGCACTGCCAGATCGGGAGAATTCATGGAAATATTCCCTATTCTCTTACCCCGGCGTTGACACGAACAAATATTCAGCAACTAATCATTAGTGCACAAACTAAACGAAACTAATCTACTTAATAAATTGTGAAGTCTTGTATGCCTTATGGTTTCTGTAGGAGGGGGGGTTCTCGTTGTCTGGAACAACGAGAATATGAAAACAAATGGGTCATGACTTTATGTATTTGTTTAGTTAGAATACTTGTCATCTTGTGATACAGACTCTTGACCAGGTTATACAAGCGTGTTCTGATCCCCAAATTTGCAGGAATGAAAACAAACATCTGCTGTTTTTTATGCTTATACAGCTAATGCAATAAGTGCACAAATACCACTGTTGTACTGTTTGGGTCTATTAGACGTGTGGAAAATTACAATCCGCCTGTAGTAGGTCGTAGGCTTGAGAGTCCGGGTTGTACTCAATGTTATGTGCAAAAATTCGATTTTTTTTGTACCTCTATTTGCTTACGGAAGGTTTTTGTGATTTTAAAAGATTTTTATGCTTTATTTCAAGAATTTTACAATGGAGCTCCATTTCGGAGCACCACAAAACTGATATTCACTTGAACAGGATTATACCTGACGTGTAATCCATAGGAGCTGCTAGGATAGTAATTCTGGGGACCCAACTCCATCTTTATGTTTATTCGTACTATTGTTATAATTCCTGATACTATCATATACATGAACACAGGACATATCATCAATGAAGTTTCAAGATGGTCATATGGTCACCAAATGCTCAACTGGTCAAATCTTCCACCTCAGCTTGCAAAAACATCTGTACTGTTCTTGAGGAAGATCCCCAGGTCACAGTCTTAAGAATAGTCAAGGATTGGTGACAATAGCGTTGATAAAGTTAGGAAACGAGCCAAGGGTCATCAGTAAGGGAGCAAGTATGATGTACAAGATGAGAGCGAGAATGTAACCAAGGGTCAGAGGCAGGAGATGGACACCTGAGATATCAAGGTTCAGGTGAAGACCAAGGTCATTTAGTAGTAAAAATCAGGATCTGTATCAAATGAGAACTTAGAATTTGAAGAACCTCAATGAACAGCTAAAACCTTGTATTCCAGGTCAGCAGGCCAAGGTAAAGAGTAGGACCAAAGTTGGATCCAGGAAGTCTGTGGCTCACAGTGGGAACAGAGGAGGAGGCATCTGGTTACCAACAACTAACCAACCAATTGAATGACAGCCAAATGCTGGAGCCACATCCGCCCAGCAGAGTATGGTGCTGTATCTAAGCATCATGATCAGAAAAATTAATGTCTGGAAACATCATACATTGAAGGAAATTTTTTTAAGGAGAAATCTGAAAGAAAGCTGTAGATGTATCACTCACTAAGTAACAGTGCAGCACTCAAATTGTAAAATTAGATTTCGAGTACGGAATATGTAAATACATTTTCTCCAGTGGCACCTTAAAAATGGCAGCTTCCCATAAATGTTTTAAGATGTTTTTTGCCATGATTTGGGATTATGTCTTCCAGAAGGAATGACATGTCATTGCTTCTCATCAGTACAGTATAGGGAACTGTATTTGCTAGGTAAGAGGCCATAGATGGAATATTATTTCTAGTCCTGGAACCAGCAGTTAGAGATCATCACCCGGACAGCATACTAAAACAGACCATTTTGGGCCACTAACTGATGAGGCATTATATAGGACAAAAAAAAAAAATATAACAATTGTGCTGCATACTTTACACAGAAGTCAATCTTTTTATAGTGGTATAAAGTTTGAAAACTATATATTCCCTTAAGAATATATACAAATGGAAAAAGCCAAGAGCGGAAAAAAAAATGTAGGTCAGATACCTTTGCTGACTTTTAATAAACACTTAAAGGAAATTAATCACTCAAAAAAATATGTGTGACGTCACCTCCCTGCATGCGAGAGGGAGATGGCGGGGGAGTGCAGAACTAGCAGCCCGGAGCACCGGACATCTTGTCCCTGTGTTCCATGCTGCTAATTATAAATTTCATTTATAGGTGTGTCAAGACTAGCTACAGACAGCTCCAGGATCAAGATGAATAGTAGCAGAGGTGAGTATTTCTAGGTGTTTTCGTGTTTTTAGAGTGGTTGATTTCCTTTATATCTGACGGCACATAAACCGTCAGCCACTATGTGGTCTCCTCGGATCAGGGGATGTCCACATCATGTATGATGAGTCCACAGATTGGACAAAGTGGGTGCCATGACCCCCTGGGACATATGAATAAGACCTGAAATACTGGAGTGATGTGGGAGTTCGAACAAGGTAAGTACACTTTGAGGTTTTTTTTGGTCACCTCCAGCTCCCAATGAATTCTGGAAAACCTCTTTAAGATCCAATATGTAAAATAAATTCCTCAATTGCATTACTAAATTGGAGAATTAGTCTTGTTCCCTAAGTATGGGCCCGCAAACAATTCACGAGGAACAAGGTCACATCATAAAAATGCTGGGTTAACATCATCTCATACTATCCTACAGTGACAAATCTGTTTGTACAAATCGTTAAGCTTCTTGTATGTCCCTCTTCCTGAAATCATCTCCTCACCCTCAACATAACATTTTTGTCTGGCTGTGTACCAGACACTGTGCTCCCAGTAGGGAAGAGTATTGAATTTAAGAGTAAAAATATCGAGGGAAGCAGTACTTCCCCTTTAACAAATTAGTACCACCTGCTTACTGCCTGTATAGCTTAACATTTTGGAATAACCCTTTAAGATACATTTCAAAAATAGACTCCAGCAATTATGATATCCTTATCCTGCAATCACCTATGTTGAAAGGAGAGGGGTAGAGTCTTTGGCCAAGACTTTGTTTTACAATGAGGTACATTTAAGGGTAATTTATAAAGATAACAGAATATTCTGCTGCTATAAGCAGCTCTTGGAAATTACACTTCATGTGGATGTAACCTATATGTTTTCCTAACCAGGTCCTACACTAGTAACCAGAAGTCTCTTATATAAGGTGTATCTTATAACAACCATTATCATGATCCTGCTTATTCTGCATCCAAAGAATTCAGTAATGACAACAGGAAAATCCAACCCCCTTGTGAGTTAATAGAGATTTATCAAAAGCTTCACAGATTGGCAAATATTGTAGGTAATATTACCAGGCTTCACTCATAGGGTTTCCTGGACTTTGCTTCATTGAGGTAGACTTGCAAACAGGTCAAAACTTGAGATATATGAATCTATGACCCTAGTTCGGAATGAAGTACTAACTAAATACAATTTTACACATGTCCTTATCTCGGCTCGCCATCTGGTTGGGGGCAATCACATTCTGGAACATGCTAAATTTAAAATGAGCCCCACTCTTATCAAGAGTAAAAAGTGGCCACATCTCTGTCTAGACATGGCCATTATGTTAACAAGTGGCATTATGTTCTACCTAAGCTGGTCAAACTTTAGAGCGCTTTGCCAACATCTCTGCACACCTCAATGTGAAGCGGGTAGTAGGCTTCCTGACAACAAGGAATCAGGTATTCTCAAATTCAGTCAAGACATCAACATAAACATTATTGGGCTCATTTACTAAGGGTCCACGTTCTGTACTATCATCGGAATACCCGACGATTTCCGATGTGTGGCGCATTTAGAAGGGGTTTTCGCGTCACGCAAATGGATTTTGCACGCAACACAAATTTTTGCCGTCGGAAGATCCAACGGATTCTGACAATGTGCGGGATTTAACATTGCAAATTGTGTCACAAGACATGCACTCACATACACCAGGAAGAAGGTGAACTCCGGCGGACCTCAGCGGGGAAGTGACACATACAGGATCTTGGGCGCACAATCTTAGTGAATCGCACCAGACTTCACCTTCGTCGGACCGTCCGTATCAGGGATTGCGACAGGATCAGGTAAATGTGCCCCTATATGTTTGGTCTCATGCAAGTTGTGGCATTCAGACAATATTTAATTGTATGAGCACCATTAAGCTGTCTGTAAAAAGAATTCAAAAATTACTCAAACCCACTGTCAAGGTAGAGAAGGGGGTGCAAGCCCTGGACTAACCCACAGCGAATGGTCTAATAATGTAGCAGAGGTCAGATACATAGTATAGAAAAAGCAATAGCAAGGGAAACAGACAGCAAGTGTCAGGAGACTAGTAAAATCAGCAAGGTGTAATGGAACTGGGCAGTTCCTGCACACCAGACTCAGCAGCTGACTGGACTGGGTAACTGTCACAGTTAATCATTTGCTGGAAGGAGAAGAGCTGCAGGACCTAGATGTGGTTAAATCAGTCCCAATACAGCAGCAACCTTAGCCATAATTCACACACACAAAATACAGAGGAAAATGAACCCCACTATCCGCGGACAGGTAAAGACTTTGGCACTGGTGTTACACCCACCAATTCTGAGGCTTTCTGAAAACTCTAGAAAACCATGTATGCATGCTCTTCCAAAAAGAGGTATCTCCTCATGTCTTTTGAATCTCCAAGTGGCTGCCATGCAAGATAGCTTTGCAATGATGCTTAAGGAAGTAGCAATTATATCTTGCTGTGGCTATATTTGGACCATGTTTTGTTGGGATCCTCCTAACTTATCCTCACAACACATTGGATGTGTCCTCTTCTTTCACCCCCTTCCTAAAAGCTGGCGGGGGAGATAACACTGGCAGCAGGTAGTGATATCCTACTGCTGATGTTCCCGGGGTCTACTAAATGATTTGACTGTCGTTATTTGGCTAGTTCTATCTTCAGTAACAGTTGGACATAGCGTACACTGAGCATACGGAGGCAAAAAGGACACCTCTATCTGCCCTTATAAGTCTTTAGACCCATTTAATGTGGACAATGGGCACCCCGGGCACAGAGAGATGGTACGTGGTATCAAGGGGTCAGAAAGAGTGGGTAGTCAAAGTTAGTCTGGACTTGAGGCAGGCAGCGTAGGAGCAGAAATGTAGACAAGCAAAGGGTCGTGGCAGGCAGCAGAGGTTCAGGATACAAGCCGGGGTCAGATACCAGGGAACACGGAGCAGAAAAAGAGCAGTCAGAGGATAAGCCAGGGTCACACACGGGAAGACAAACAGAAACAGAAACCATACAGCAAATAACTAACAAACTTGCACGGAGAGTAGGGCATGCTGGCAGAAGGTGTTCCTTTAAGAAGGAGAGATAGGAGCCGCCTGCACCCTAAGGGAGCTGGAGCATGACCGGACCCGGCAGCTGAAGGTAAGCCTACGATGGGGACCTCGACAAAGGGTGGAACCCGTCTCCAGCGTTACAGTACCCTTATCCAGATTTGTAACAAGAGGGACTAGTGAAGTGGGTACTAATGTGGTAATTGGTCCAAAACTCTTTTGATAATGGCTAGGGTAATGTATTACACTTTTCTACTTATGGTGAAGCGTGGCCATGACAGGAGGATTAGAAATTGTACCCAGTTGACAACCACATACCAAAGTTTGTAGCTAGAGGAAAGGGTGCACTGTATGCCCTCAGTAATGGGGCACAAACTATTTGAATAACACACTAGGGTGACTTATAATAATAATTCTTTATATATATAGCGCACACAGATTACGCAGCGCTGCATAAAGCATGACAAATCGGTCCCTGTCCCCAATGGGGCTCACAATCTAAACATCCTAACAGTATGTTTTGGAGTGTGGGGGAAACCGGAGCACCCGGCTGAAACCCACACAAACATGGAAAGAACATACAAACTCTTTGCAGATGTTGATGTGGGATTCAAACTCAGGCGCTGCAAGGCAGAAGTGCTACCCACTCAGCCACCACACTGTCCTATTACATTATTTAGCTCTATGCGAAGAGGAGACGAGGTTACGACTGGTAGAAATAAGACTAGGATGCACTTACACTCTTGGCACATATGGCGCGTATGGTTTAGCGTCTGTTCAGTATACAATTAATATCATACCAGGCAAATTACTCTAATTAAAAACCCTTTCTGATTTCCTCTTGTTTTTGACTCCGACCCCGTTCTAAGATCTGGCTTCCGACACTCCTGTTGTCCCTGACTTTTAACATTGGAAGTTTTCGTTCTTCTGAAGCAGAAGGCATTTGCCAGATTAACATACAGTTAATTACATTTTTATTTTTTTTTCTCTGCATGTGACAAAGACAGATTGTGAGTAGGTATCACATTTTAAAAATATGTAAAAGGGCTGGATTTCGTAGGCTTAACTTCCTATGCAAACTATCTGCCAAAGTCTTCAACTCTTGTGTAAACGGCATGAGAGAGTTTACACAGGAATCTAAGCCGAAAAAAAAATCTGTCCCTTTTACACATTCTCGGCATTTGAAACCCGTCCAATATTTTTTATAGTATTCTTTGACTGAAATGCATAGTTATTTCCCAGAGTCAGCATTGCCCTGTCTGTCTAGCTGAACTTTCTATAACCCGTACTATTTCTTCTCCTATCACCTACACATCAGATATAATATCCAGATTGCCTTCCTCCAGCTCCATAAGTGTTTTATAATTGTGGAACAAGCAGGAGACTATTAGGACGAAGAACGGCGGAGAGAAAATAAAATGGCACAAGTGTCAGCTCTGGATGTGTAAGGAGATGAATTTTTATAATACGAGGATATTGCTAATGTTTCTTTCTTGTTTAAGCAGCTGCTCGAGAAGTCGGACACTTTTTACTTTATTGTTTTCAACTTTCGACTTCAACACAAAATATTTTCCAAAAGGGAAATTCGTTGTCTGGTCAATGGTGAATCTTGAGAGAAAATTTGGGAATTTTTTTTTTTTAATGCCCATGTGTGTTCCCATTCCCAATGATTCCATGATACCATACTTGTGTTATAAGTATGGATTACTTACTTTGATGTATTCAAGGTTTTCTCTTGAAGAGAACCCCCCACTACGAATTTCTGGGCCTCCCCTTCTCTAAGCACATTAGTTTCCCATGCTCAACCTCAAAATTCGCCTGCCCCCTCCCAAAGTTATTTTGACAGCTGCCACAGAACATAGTAATACATACCTCATCTGCTGCAGAACATCATAATACACACATCAGCTGCTGCAGAACATCATAATACACACATCAGCTGCTGCAGAACCTCATTTTACATCCCTCAGCTGCCACAGAACATAGTAGTACACAACTCATCTGATGCAGAACCTCATAATACACACAACAGTTGTTGCAGAACCTCATTATACACATTTCATCTGCTGCAGAACCTCATAATAATAATAATTCTTTATTTATATAGCGCACACAGATTACGCAGCGCTGCAATATACACCTCAGTTGCTACAGAACCTCATTATTCATACCTCAGCTGCTGCAGAACCTCATTTTACATCCCTCAGCTGCCACATAACATAGTAATACAGAACTCATCTGATGCAGAATGTCATAATACACACAACAGATGCTGCAGAACCTCATTATACACATTTCAGCTGCTGCAGAACCTCATAATATACATCTCAGTTGCTGCAGAACCTCGTTATGTTTGCCTCAGCTGGTGGAGAACCTCATTTTACATACCTCAGCTTATGCAGAACCTCATTTTACATACCTCAGCTGCCACAGAACCTCATAATACACACCTCAGCTGCTGCAGAACATCACCAGTTGCTGCAGTGAAAAGAGATGAAAGGAGCGCTGATTGTGTAGCATGGACTGGGGCAGCCCCACTACTCTCATGTGACTCTGGGGGCCCCGGAACACAGCACCAATAACCCTCCCTGATGGCGGCCCTTTAAACCCCTGCTACATTCCTTACAAAATCTATGAAATCTTTAAAGAGTTTGGGGAGGTGGTTCCCTCTTTGCGATACCTTAAATACTGAAAGAAGAGGAAGGCTTGTCTCCTCTTTAAATAACTGGTCCCTTCAATATGACATATGGAGCAGGAGCTTTGCGGGTGCATAAAGCCAACAAACACTGCAGTGTGAATAAACCCTAAGATTCCAAACTATAGACACGATGGGGAGGTCGGTTCTTATACTATATCTCTTGTTAGACACTATTATATGGAATATTGCTAGTATTGTGAACTATAGCCTACTGAGCCCCAAACTGGGGATAGTATATTAGGATGGTAAACTGCTACGCCAAGGTGAGTAGGAAGGGGCCAGGAGAGATGCACATCATTTCACAAGGACCTGTCACCAAGTACAGAACTGAATGACATACCTCAACCCATCGACAATGTTCCCCCTGCTCAATTTGGCTTTTGTTTTCTTCTAAATCCATCCACCTGTTTCAAAAATATGGCCCCCAAAAGTTTACATGTGAATAACTTAAAGGGGGAGGAGGGTAACCATGTACTTTCTTTGAGGGTGTGTCTCTGTATGTGCTTTGTGAAGATATATGTTACCACCCACTTGGCTATTTTGAGCGTATTCACATCTAAATTTCTTAGGACCGTATTTTTTTGGAACAGTTGAAAGATTTTAAGAGAACAAAACTAAATTGATTGCCCAGTGGCTCAGTGGTTAGCAGAACAGCCTTGCAGCGCTGGGGACCAGAGTTCAAGTCCCAGGGTCAACATCTGCAAACAGTTTGTGTGTTCTCTCCTTGTTTGCATGGGTTTCCTCTGGGTCCTCTGATATCCTCCCACACTCCAATACTGGTAGGTTGATTAGATTGTGGGCCCCATGGGGACAGGGACTGATGTGTGCAGCGCTATATAAATAAAGGAATTATTATTGATCAGGGCAACAGCAAAAAATTAATATATATCATACAGAATTTCATACTTTGTGACCAGTAGTGGATTATAATATAGGCGTTTTGGGTGGCAAGGCCCATAGCCACCCAAAACACCCACCAAATTTTATACCTTCACACATGTAATAAATCTGTTCCTGCTCTCAATTCATATGTACACAAGAGCCCTTTCAGGACCTCTGAAGGTCTTCCAAAGGTCCAGAAACCACATATTGAAAGTAGACAGAGGGACAGATCCTCCATTCCCTGATAAGCTGATTCTAGTCCCATATGTAGGAAGTAATTTCTGGACCTGCAGGGGCTGTAATATTCACACAGGGCCCATGGTGTCTTAATCTGCCCCTGTTTGTGACACATTAATGGGAGAGGTTTACATTGTTTCTTATTCAGAAGCATCCTCCCTACTTATAATGGACTGACATTACAGCTCATAACCATTCAGTAAGACTGAGCTGCAATACCGCACCCGGTCTATGGACAAGAGTGGCGCTGTTTCTTCAGAGGAAAAGCAGAAATCTGTCCAATAAACCCTTTAATGTCAATATCAATGATGTTTAGCTATGGATACACAATCTTCCTCGTGGGACTTGTAAGTATATGGAGTATTTTATGGAAAGCACTAAGAAAAAACTATCCATTAAGTGGAACAATACTGCGTTTCTAGGCTCTATAGTTTTGAATGGCCCAGTATTAGCATCATTATTTTTAGACAGTTGTACTTTGCATGAACCCTTCACATCGCCTTTTATATACTTCATCGGAAAAACACTCGTCTGATTAACGGAGTTTCCATAGTGTTTGTACATTTCTTCCTCTCCGTTCCGTGCGCTGTCTCTTCTCCTGGCACTGGATGTATATAAAGGGAGATGAATAATAACAAGAATTTAGCTTTGCAGACATGTTGCACGTATCAGGAGGAAGATATCTGCTGGGAAAGTAATACCACGGGAGATACATATGTAGATACACGCTAAATTCCATGCACACCGCGTGACACAGACTTGATGGACTACGTGTTGACTTTACAGTAATAACATCATACATCTTTTTTATGACCCATATCTTATTAGTTCAAAGCCAGTATAGACTGTGCGCCATGCAGCTGGAGGATCACTCTTGTAGCAGGTGGGATTGTTGGATATGGTCGCCGTAATTTCTCAACTATATTTTTTTAATAAACATAAGGAGGATTGTCCTCACTAATGGACAATGAGGAATCCGGAAGGTTGTGGTTTTGGCTGATCGGCATACGATAAATAGTGTCTATTTTTCTAACCTATGTTGTATGATGTACTCATCTGCTATTTGAGACCTAATTGGCCTGTCCGGAAAACGAGAAGATCCACTGGTGCTCCACTGGGCTCAGGCTTAATAATGTCCGGCCAATGACCAACAGAAAACAACCGATTTTCGTGAAGAATTACTTTCCACAGTCTTTTTCCTAAGGGTGCCCATACATACTCAGGCTGCATTCACATGAATGTATGAAAACAGCCATATATATGTCCAGGGCTGCCATCAGGGGGGTGTAGTGTGACTGTGTTCAGGGGGCCCCAAGGAGGAGAAGGGGCCCCAAGTCTCAGAAAACCCTTCGCCCTTCCCAGGTGCAGGGAACTTACTGTGCACACGGCCGGATTATCATTCTGTAGAAGAGGGGGCGACAAAATTTGCCAGTCAGGGGCAAACTTCCTAGTGGTGGTCCTGTATATATGTAGCATACTTCCCATTAATTTCAATAGGCAATACGGCTCTCCATTGAACACCCATATTGTAAAAAATTTATAGAGCATACCCTATTATCGCATGTACACTCACCGGCCACTTTATTAGGTACACCATGCTAATAACGGGGTGGACCCCCTTTTGCCTACAGAACTGCCTCAATTCTTCATTGCATAGATTCAACAAGGTGCTGGAAGCATTCCTCAGAGATTTTGGTCCATATTGACATGATGGCATCACACAGTTGCCGCAGATTTGTCGGCTGCACATCCATGATGCGAATCTCCCGTTCCACCACTTCCCAAAGATGCTCTATTGGATTGAGATCTGGTGACTGTGGAGGCCATTTGAGTACAGTGACCTCATTGTCATGTTCAAGAAACCAGTCTGAGATGATTCCAGCTTTATGACATGGCGCATTATCCTGCCGAAAGTAGCCATCAGATGTTGGGTACATTGTGGTCATAAAGGGATGGAGATGGTCAGCAACAATACTCAGGTAGGCTGTGGCGTTGCAACGATGCTCAATTGGTACCAAGGGGCCCAAAGTGTGCCAAGAAAATATTCCCCACACCATGAACACCACCACCACCAGCCTGAACCGTGGATACAAGGCAGGATGGATCCATGCTTTCATGTTGTTGACGCCAAATTCTGACCCTACCATCCGAATGTCGCGGCAGAAATCGAGACTCTTCAGACCAGGCAACGTTTTTCCAATCTTCTACTGTCCAATTTCGATGAGCTTGTGCAAATTGTAGCCTCAGTTTCCTGTTCTTAGCTGAAAGGAGTGGCACCCGGTGTGGTCTTCTGCTGCTGTAGCCCATCTGCCTCAAAGTTCGACGTACTGTGCGTTCAGAGATGCTCTTCTGCCTAGCTTGGTTGTAACGGGTGGCGATTTGAGTCACTGTTGCCTTTCTATCAGCTCGAACCAGTCTGCCCATTCTCCTCTGACCTCTGGCATCAACAAGGCATTTCCGCCCACAGAACTGCAGCCCACTGGATGTTTTTTCTTTTTCAGACCATTCTCTGTAAACCCTAGAGATGGTTGTGCGTGAAAATCCCAGTAGATCAGCAGTTTCTGAAATACTCAGACCAGCCCTTCTGGCACCAACAACCATGCCACGTTCAAAGGCACTCAAATCACCTTTCTTCCCCATACTGATGCTCGGTTTGAACCGCAGGAGATTATCTTGACCATGTCTACATGCCTAAATGCACTGAGTTGCCGCCATGTGATTGGCTGATTAGAAATTAAGTGTTAACGAGCAGTTGGACAGGTGTACCTAATAAAGTGGCCGGTGACGCCGTATACTGTTGTATATAGTATGTATACTGAGACCAGTAGGAGGTGGTCTGTCAACCAGCCAATAGTCAGCCAGCCATCATTTGTCGGCCCTATAGATACAATACGGCTACAGTGACATACGTGCGTGTACAGACGACAAACGTCACAAATGTACAGATTCATACAGCACAGAAATACCGGACTGGAGAAATCACATGGTCGGTGAATGCCGGATAAAATGGTCCTTTCATGAACTCCACAAACTCCAACTCTCTGAAACTTTTATAGGAGCAACCCGGAATGTGCCGTTTCATCACCCAATATGCTAGTAGGTTGTCTAGTGTCAGGTGGGTGCTAGCAGACTCTCACCGAGTACTGCCCACTTGACCGTATGAGGCATATTTAGCATATTGGATACCAAAACTAATGGCAATGTAGGAACCGAGGGGGAAAAAAGGAAAATTACAACTGTCCCGGAATCAGTGGTGCGACACTTAGATGCAAAGAGGTAGAGGTGGTGAAGGTGGTGAAAGATCTTCTGGTTGCTCAGCCAACAGTGATTCCTCTCGAGCCGCTATACTTCATAACGGTATTTCCCTAGAAAACAAAAGAACTGGGCACTGAAATTTAAACACCGGATTCTTCCATGAAAGGGAAACCCAACTGATTCCTTTTGATACCAGGTTTGGATCGCTTTACTGTAACTTGTATGGGGGACTTGAGGATTTGATATTAAAAGTAGTTGTCCATTTGTTCTGGAAAGTCATGAGAGTCCATTACTAGGAATCCTTCATTTAACACTGATGTCTAGTATTATTAATGGATTTACACCCAGTAGAGTGTACCCACCTGATTTGGAAGTGTTGGCTATTGTGATAAAGCTATATCGGAACATATTGGAAGATACAGTTGTCGTCAGGACTGATGACCTCACGTGTGTTGTGTCTAACAACCTTGGGCAAACGTTGGACTTTTCAAGCTAAGAAATTACTTTCAAGTCTAAATTAGTGTCATCAGTCGTAAGTCAATGCAGGGACAATTTTTTTTTCAAGTGACCAATGGATCCATGCTTGGTGTTCTGTTATAAGCCACCTACTGGAATCTTTGTGAGTGATCTTTTGCTGAACCCTGAACTTAGTCATCGGGTCTGGTTACCATTGTTGCCTTTGCCCATTTAGTCTACACAGAGGTCTTGATATTTATGGTCTAGACTAAAAGGGGCTTTCCAGGACGCCTGGAACCTTATAAGTAGAGGGCAGGTGAATGCAAAAAACCTGTTCACAGGTAAAGGAAATCTACCATAATAATCCATCATGATAAACCAGGGACATTACTCATAGATCCAGGCACCGGGACTGTGGTAATCCTCTTATATTTGTTATCCATGGCCTCCTTCCTTCTAAAATCAACTTAAAAAATTATGTTTATGAGCCTGAAGGGCTCCTGTGGTTGTTACCAGACCTCCACTGTGATGTGTGTGGAGCACTTCCACTGTGTGCTGAAACTTCTTCTGCAGCAGTGAGATTAAATCAGGTAGAGGGGAAGGATGAGACAGTGTAACAGTCTGTGACACTGCAGCAAAGAGGGGATCTGGTAACACCCCCAGAAGCCCTTCTTAGCATAATTTTAAAAATTAATAGCAAATATAAGAAGATTACCACAGTCACAGTGCCTGGATCTATGAGTAATTACCCTGGTTTATCATGATGGATTTTGATGGGAGATTTCCTTTGAGGTGGTTATTGGTGCTCTGGAAGTGTCAGGGGTCACAGACCACGATGTGTCCAATAAGTGGCCTCAGCAGCCATAATGACATAGAGCAAGTGACAACCTCCGGGAAAGCCCTTTAAACTGAGATATATACAACAATAGTGTGATTATGCAGTTCTGTTTGTGGGGGTAATAGTGAAAATGGCATTGCAATACAATTATCTCTTCTGTTACGACATATTATAAAGATAAGAAGATGTTATGTGTCTTTATAGAGCCTTACTCACGGTGGTGCCTAGGGCATTTACTGCTTTTGACAAACCATAACCCTGCAGCAAGAAGCAATATATTGTAGGAAGAAGAACAGGTCAGGTGGGACTATGTCACAGATGGAATAACACCTCTCATATATGACTGGTACCTCTCATATATGACTGATACAGTCTGTTGTACTGTTATACCCAAATATATTCAAAATTGGAATCCTTGATGCAAATGTGAACAGAACTTTAGATAAATAAGGAGTAATACATCCTTTTCATCTCATTTAGAAGAGAAAAGAGTTTGATCTTGGAGCAGGATGGTGGGCTACTTTTTGGGCAGTGGCGTAACTAGAAGCTGATGGGCCTCAGTACAAAGTCTGCGCCAGGCTCCCTTTATAATGTATGGTTTATAGTAATAGTCTTCTCATATGGGAAAGTGACACCGTAAGGGCCCCCTAAACCTCTTGGGCCTGGGTGCGATCGCAACTTCTGCACCCCCTCAAGTTACGCCCTTGTTTTTGGGGTAATCTCGTTGGTGTTCCTCCACCAACCAGATCACAGCAAAAAAAACTAATCTGGTAGTTATACCCTACCCAGATGGAGCGATGGAACGAGAACCAATAAATAGAAGACAACACACTCAACGCACCAGGACTCCTTCTCCACAAGTGACAGGTAAGAATTTTGAAATAGACGTGTCTCTGGTTTCACCGGCATCCAAATTTTGTTTCGAAGGCTCTTTAATGGGTCAGAAACTGACTTTCAAGGTATCTACCTTCAGAGGCTACACTGTTTTCTGTAAAGATGGCTGATTTGCCGAGATATCATGGGGGGAAAGTTGTATAAACACTATATTAAAAGTACAGTACTCAACCTTTATACCTTGGGAGCCTCAATTCCACTTTGACTGGTGGTCAGGATGGACAGGTTTATGTTTCTTGCACAGGGTTGTTAACTACATCTCAAAGACCTCCTGTAGGAAAGTTCTGGGAGCCTGACCGAAGAGCTGACATACTAACCCTATCAGCTGCAATAAGACACTCCAGGACATGTTTTATTAGTCCACTAAAACCTGCCTTGGGCACATTGTAGGGCAAGTAAGAAAAACAACTGACTTAACAGGGCAATAACATAATAAAACGGTCTTAAAATATGTGTAAGGTATGCGTGAACCCTAGTGCAACATTGTTGAAACCTGTTTTCTGTAAGTTGTATTATGAATACCATAAGGAATATGTCTCTGAGTATATATTCTAAATAAATAGCTCCTCTGTCTGGAGCAGACGCTTTGACATCAACCAATTTATATAAATTGTACTTTCATCTATCTTTGACTGGAATTGTTTAGAAGGTCGAAGATTCCGATATGCGAGCCAATATATTATACAGAGGTCATGGTAATGTGATTTTCACCTGTATCTCTGAACTTCTGACTTCCTCTGTGTTGCATAAGTTGCCACGGGGGTATTTCAGTTTCAGTGCTACAAATCTTTCAACATATCATTTGTAACAGGTGGTGCTTAGAATACCACCGCTTCCCCTGGGTTTTAGTGTCCAAATCCTGAACTCTGTTTTACTGTTCCTATGTTACATTAGATCTGGGCGTCATTGTATCTGTGATTTGGTTTAGAATTTGAGTTCTGCCTATGGGATCACAGATAAGACTAAATTATTTTGGGTAGACCTTAACATGGCAATCAATAGCTTTCCATTAGCAAATCTGAGTATACACCCAAGTATATTTTATGAATTATATTGGATTAAGTTAAGACAAATCCAAAATCTATTGGATGGCAACATTTACTGCCACAATATCATAATAAGTCCAGCTGCACATGATCGCATGCAGCTTGTAGAAACGGACTGTGCACTGGATGGGAGTCCTTGCATTATTCAGAAATTTGATGCAGGGACAATCCGATCTGCCGGCAGAACCGCAGCGCCATTGGTATTGTCGCTCATGCTTGCGGGTCAGGGGTGAACCTAAACGAGCTACAGAATGACACCCCCTCTACCCAATCTAGTAGTAATATATCAGGTTCTCTATGTAGTGTCTAATACTCGTGCGGCCATTAGTGTGAATAGTGTGAAGAGACACTATTTTTAAGTGTTAGCAGTTGACTGTGCCTCACATCTTGCCTCAAGTTCGGCTGTCTGAGGCAAAAGGCTCAACTTGCCTCATGGCCTGTGCACCCCTACTGGTGGTAGACAGAGAGTCTTTGCATGATATTTCTGTATGATGCACAGACTCCGATTCTGTGCAGGTTTATAGTCTGTGGGATTGGGCCAACATACAGGCCTGTTTCCATTGGCTAGTGAAGGCGGCCTAATTATGGGTCAATATAGGCACAATCAAGTTTTATCAATAACCCTAAAGAGAAAGGATTTTTTCTTTAAGATTTTCCATGTCTAATTTTATTTAAAACAAAAAAAAAGACTCCAGACTCCAAGTATGACAACTGGAAATGACTCCTGGGTTAGCGGCTCACCTGAGCAATTTTGTCATGGGGTGAACCCTTGCCAAATGTAAAGGCTCTTGGCTGATATGTCAAGGCACCCGAATCAAGAATGGTGTAGGCTCTTCTAAAAACTTCTAAAAAGTTGTTTACTCAGATGTAAAGCAGCATGGCCAGTGTATCCACTACTAGTTCCATTATTGCTGAGTCCATCTTGAGTGTCAATTACATGAACCTTTTGAATCTCGAGGCTGTACCACTCCAGTTGCTGCTCATAGCTGTAGGTTGGTGAAAATATCCCTGTCCTGTTCTTTCTTGGGTTGATGCTCCAATTAAAAGGCGTTACACTTTCCTGTTTCTAAAATCTCGCAATCACCACAAGATGTTCATCAGCACATTAACGATATAGGAAAACTGGAAAACTTTGCATATTTTCCCAGAATCCCCTAGTGGAGCATCCATGGCTATAAGACTCCACACGCCTACCCAACAACCTTAATTGGCAGTCTCCGTAAATCTTCCCAACCCTAGTCACAATCCTCTCACTCAGCCAAAGCAGTTCCCTACGCTGTACTGCGGAGACCTAATCAGGCCGAAACAGCGCTGTCTACAGTTGGGAGTCTGTTCCTTCTGGAATAGATATACTGGTTGGTTTTAATCTTGCATCAGGACATAAGGCTTCCTGAAGGTCATGCTTGATGTCAAGGGAGCTTCCTTACAAGGTATCTAAAAGAGGTGTGGTTTTTTCTTATCCCATCCTAGAAAATTTTGCATATTTTCCCAGAATCCCCTAGTGGAACATTCATGGCAATAAGACTTCACATGCCTACATGATGGCCTTAATTGGCAAAGTTTCCGTAAGGAGGACTCTTACTTCCGTCCCTAACAATACAAAGAACACAGCTGACCGCTAACCTCACTCATAGGTTCCATATTCTCGCCGCTCTTATTGTAAAGAACCCTGTCCAATAAGTTGTAAAACTCCTATCTATCCACTTTCCAGATGCGGTAGTTATTCTCTTTTCATGTTTATAGGTCAGATAATTAAAAAAAGATCTTGATGTTCTCTAGTGACCAGTGAACCGCATCGGCTTTGAGGCGACTGGATGCTTCAGATTACGTGCCCTGTGGTCACATATTCTAAAATGAACTCATACATAGAGTTCGGGGAATCTCTTAATCCTATCCGGCCGTTGGATGCTGGGAGCGAGTCATGACCAGACAAACCCTTTATTGCTGCGTCATTTACATAGCGGTCCTGCACGGGGCGCTTGGCTCCCCGGTTTTTCTGCTGGCAAGGATTCCAAAACAAGTAGCAGATTATTTAAAACAAATGTGTACAGGGTGAAGCCAGCTGCCAGATTACAAGTGAAAATAAACTAAGTGAAAGGAAACTGTCCAGTTCACAGAGAGGGCAATAAGGATATAGTGCAGCTAGTACTTGACACTTCTGCTCGCACATGATGATAGACGTCTCGCTGACTGTCCTACTGCTACAAATCTCCCTATAATTCATTAAGGAGAAATGTTCCTTGCAACATTTAACTCCAATTTTAGCACCCTTTGTTTTACTTTCCGTACTCATTGGGTTCATCCTTATGTCACACAGGCCCGCTCATTCCGATGAATCGCAGTCCTTCATTCCTAAATAGTACAGCGACGATGGAAAACTGAATGCTTGGCTTCACTGCAGGTGTTTTAGCAGTCTCCGGGAAAGTGAAAATAAAGCAATTTAAACCACAAAAACATATATATCCAGATAACCAGATCTCAATAAAATGTAAGGTCGTTTCCGCACCGGGACGTATAAAATGTCAGGTAAGGAGGTGATTTCAGATATACAAGCACTGTGCAAAAGTTTTAGGCAGGTGTAGAAAAATGCAGGAAAAGTTAGAATGTTTGCCACAATAGAAGTGTTACAAAGGACAACAACCTTAATCATTCAACCAGGGTCGTCTCCAGGTTTCAGTAACTTCCATGGCGACATTAAAAATTCAGAAACTAAAGTCTTCTGTTCCCTAATATGTTCCCTAGTTTATCATCCCAAACAGCCCCCTCATTGTTATTTTATATAAAGCCCCCTCAGCCCCTATGGATTTATTAGATACAGTCCCCTCACTCCCATGGATTCCTTATATACAGCCTTATGTGGGCCCCCTCAGCAGCTCTGGGCCCCGGCACTTGCTTAGGTATGCCCAGTGCTGGTGCCGGCCCTGCTTTCAACCAATGTGTATCTATGTTCAGTGGAAGGTCTCCTGCACACGACAAGTTTGTGGACCATTTCGGCAGATTGGAGATGGGAGGAGTGTGTGCTGCTCAGCCCTCCCATCTCTATAGGAGTTAGTCAAATGGGAAGTGCTCTATAATTTGTGGTGTGGCTGCCCAATCCGGTTATGGTACAATAAGACACGGCAGCCTCACCGCACTGTGACTGAGCAAGCCTAAAGGAGAAAACAAGTCCTAGTAGTGATTATTAGCCTCCACAAAGGCCTGATCTCCACATTAGACCTGCCTTTGATTACATGAAGGCACAGACCTGCAATATGTTCTCCAAGATGTTTGGAACAACCTCCCTGCCGATTTCTGATGCTGTTAATTATGAAAATAATAATGAAAATAAAATAAAAAATTGAGCTAAATATAAACTTTTATTTTTGAATTCTTACTTTACAGTAATTTTTTACACTCCCACAGAGTACCGTTTTACTGTCACAAGTAAGTTATCTGTTTATCTGTCCACAAAGGGAGCCACATGTGTGGAATAAATGCTGCATTTATTAGCCGGAACTGGGTGAACGAAAGAAGGTATAAATAGGTGACATACCCATGTAAACCTGGAACTGGCTCTGTGTATATAGCACAGATACATCCTACATTACATAGCTTTACTGTCTCTAAAATACATCTAAAAAATCTGGATACATTGAACTTCAGTGAGGACCTGGTGATGTATCATTACATTCTTTATCCTTTCATTTCTGGAGCTAAAACTTTGTTTATTTTAACATTTAGTTTTATTTTATTTTTGGTAAGAGGGATGCAAAAAAAAAAAAAAAAGCAACTGCATAATTTATTGGGTTTCATTTTTTTATAGCTTCATTTATACTTTTTACCTTTGCTGCCAGTTAGAACAACATTTTAATAAATCTTTATGATTAACTTTTTTTATTAATAATTTATTTTGTGCTTTTTAATATTCTGAAAGCCATGACTTTTTTTTTTTATATCCGTGTTGATGGATGTGTGAAATGTCTTGTTTTTTGTGGGATGAATGAATATTTTCATTGGTTTTATACATTTTTTTAATCTCCTTTTAATCCAATGCAATTTTTATTTAGCTTTTGTGGAGTCTGTAACATAATAACTTTATAGTACGGTACTTATGATTATGTACTTATCTGCTCTAATGGTGGCATTTTTCTAAAATGTATAAAATTTGTTGTTGGATTTTGTCTTTACTCTTTTTTTAGTTCCACTTGGTAACTTTAAGTTATATGTGCCTTATTGTTTGCACAATGCACTGCATTGGAACTACTAAATATCGTACCTATCAGTATAGGTATAATTATAATAATAATTCCTTTATTTATATAGCTCGCACAGATTACACAGCGCTGCACAGAGTTTGCCAAATTGGTCCCTGTCCCCAATGGGGCTCACAATCTATTCAACCTACCAGTCATTTTTGGAGTGTGATAGGAAACCGGAGGACCCCCACGCAAACACAGAGAGAACATACAACTCTTTGAAGATGTTGACCCTGGGACTTGAACCCAGGACTCCAGCGCTGCAAGGCTGTAATTCTAACAACTAAGCCACTGTGCTGCCCTAGGTATTCTGCCTGACAAGGAGCAATATGTGTACAAACATGGCAGACTTAAGGATAACTCATTATCACCACAGTACGCCCCTTGTTCTTTATGATATTGTTAAGGACCTTAACGTTCTGGTACTGTATCTTTGATCCTGATAGCAGTAGTAGGAATAGGGAACTTTAATTAGTTTTCATGCCTTCTGCTGTTCTTGCATATGCACCGACAATGCCCAAAAAATTAGTATGACAAACATGTAAATGATTGTGCAGCAACATAAAACTGCCCATGATGATCAGGACCATTTAATAGGGAGAGCTCCAGGGGCGCGCACCCCAGGGCTCCCACCACTTTACTTTTAAGGGGGCCCACTCCAGCAATGTCCAACAGTCAACTCACAGCTCACAGCTATTAAAGAGTATTCACCCACCTGAGCTCCTCATCGCTCCCATGCTCTTCTCTCTGACCCTGGCTTAGACTATGGCGGCGGTGGCGCCTGGGTCACACAAAGGACGTAAGCAGTGGTAACATCGTTGCCTGTGTCCAGTGATCAGTCTAAGTCACACAGCAGCCATCACTATTTATTAAAAATCTGCCTGAGAGCCAGATGCAGCCAACAAAAAAGCCACATCTGCCTCCCGAGCCATAGGTTCCCTACCCCTGACTTAGACAGTACTGTGAGAAGACGAGAAAAAACTTTCAGGGAAGCAGCTGTGTGTGGGACTGGCTTGGCGACTAGGACTAGTAGTCCGTATTACTGCTACTAGGCCAGCTAGGCTAACAATTAAGTAGAAGAAAGTTTAGAATATTAATGATAATTTATAATAGTAATGTGTACCACTGCCCGGGCTACATTCAGTGGGGGCTCCACCAGATTTTGCACCCAGGGGCCTCCACCGACCTTGAACTTTTCCTGATGATTATATACATTTTCTTTTTGGGTTTGTAATGATTAGAGGGATATTCAGAAGGACAAAATGTATTACTTCTATAGGGGAAATTTTTTAAATCAGCAGTGGTTGTCCATCCGGTCGCCCACTTCATACGTCTGTATGGACCAGTGAACATATATTGCTTGGGCTGAGGTAAAGTACTTGCATTCCCTCTTCTAAAAATCTGGTAAGTTAAAGTGATCAGACCAAATTACGCTAATTATTTTAGAGCTTTCTATAAAAATTAACTCTCATATTGTCAAGTATTTGGAACAACAATCATTCTGTAGAAATGGTGAGAGCAATGTGAAGGCAGTTTTGGAATGACTTGTTCATGGTCAGTCTGGGCAGGTTCTGATCTTGGACAATGTCACAAGTCACAAGTGAAATCAACAACGGAAAGATCAATCCTTGGCTTGGTCTGGCCTTCCATTCTGCATGAGCTACACTACAACAACCAACAGTTACCCAAAAAAACACACTAAGGCTATATTCACACTGCCGTTGCCCGCCCATACCGTACCGTAGCGGGCAATGGCAGTGTACGGGGAGAGGAGGAGGAGGTGAGCGCAGCTCACCCCCGCCCCTCTCCATAGCAACCTATGGCGCACGGCGCCGTATTACGGGAGAAGATAGGACAGGTCCGTACCGCTCCCATAGGGTGCCGTGCGCCCATTGCTGCCTATGGGGGACGTATATCGGCCATATATACGTCCCCCATACGTTAGTGTGAATGTAGCCTAAATCAGTTTTCCACAGAATCCATCATTGATCAGAGTTTGTCAGGCTGGTTCATGGCCCAAAGAAGGTGCAGCTGGCTGGTCGTAATCTGTTTTTTTAAGCTGTCCATCTATAGTGATGAAAGGACGTCTTGTCTTGTCTAATGGACCTAGCGTGAAGGTAAACTGTTTTTTTGAGAGGCAAGCAAATACCCAAGTCCTAAATAATTTATCAGTGATAATTCACACTAAATTGCTGTTATATTTACACTTTATCTTGAGAACCATTTACTTTGAAGTTCTTAACTGACCTCATGGCCACGTATAATCACGGCTACTGTATATCAGTCTATAGAGCCCTAAATGGGAGTAACCCTATTTTCTAAAGAACGTTTCAATTTATTGCAGCAATCACAATGTTAACTATGAGGGCAAAAGGTCACTACAGGGTTATTACATCCTAAAAAGTCCTGAACATGTGGGTGTGACGACTGTACATATATTTACTTGTTTGGTCTCTTTTCATCAGGACACTTTTGATACATTGTTTAGGTAAAAATGTCTCATCAGGACATACACAGAAATCACGGGCCAAGTTTGGGCCCACCACCCCAAGAAAAAAAAAATTTAAGCTGTTTTTACGAGATCTACCTGTTTTCTATATTCTTTTCGACATTTACCTTTCTAATGTAACTGTACAAATACCACAATGCAAATGATATTATAAATGGTACAGCTGTCCAAGATCCAGATATGACCCCCAGACCATGATCACTACCTGTACATAGTGACTTCATAATTCCACCTTACTGATAGTGATCATTTTTTTACTAAACACTGTGACGCCACATGATTTAAATGAAAATTTGAGCTTTGCGCCATTCTTACAGTTTTCTCGTTTGATTGTCTGTGATTTGCTACTATATACAGTACTATCTACAGTAGCCTACTTCTTGGGTTTTTAATATTATTTTGATTATCTTTTTTATGTTTTTAGTTTTTCAATTTTTTTGTTTTCTTATTATCTTTTGCTGATATTCCTGGAATATATTGCCCATACAGTTTTCATGACATTATATGCTATGTGCCCAACTGTGTACCCTACCTCTTACTGAATATGCACTTTTGCACGTTTTGTACTTTTCTGGTATCATTATTTCACCATGTTGTAATTCATATATTTATATATTGCACTTTATTCATTCTGCATCAATTGTTTACACTCCATTATACCCTTTTGTATATATATATATATACATATATATATATATTGTCTTACTAGGCAGTACTGGGTTCATGTGCAATACACTAGCATTGTCAACCACATATATATATATATTGCACTTTACTTATTCAGCATCAATTATTTACACTATATTGTGCCCTTTTGTATATATTGGGGCACATTTACTAAGGGTCCGCGGACCGCATTTTCGTTGGGTTCCCGACTTTCATGCAACATAAATCTGAGGGTGTGGCCGTCTGACAACCCGACTGATTCGGACTAAGCACAGGATTTAACATTTAAAAGACAATGCACTCACATACACCGGGAAGAAGATGGTGAACTCTGGTGGTACTGAGCGGGGAAACGACACATGCAGGAAAATGGATGCACGATCTTAGTGAATTGCAGCAGATCCGAATCCTCGTCGGACAGGTAAGTAAATGTGCCCCATTGTCTGATCAGGTAGTAGTGGGCCATGTGCAATACATTAAATATGTGGCTCTTCTTCAGTTTTACCAGGGATTGTGCAATGTAACTTCGATCTTCATGTTTCATTCTCACCTTACCCGGGGAGCTTTGTGCTATCCTGCGCGTGCGCGATCATACTTTAACTGTGCGTGCACTTTGGTATATAGCGATGGTCCCATACTCAAGTAATTTCACGATAACATGCTGTTCTCGCGCATGGGCACACCATCGGCGATACGCGGCCTGTATTTTGGTCATGCGGTATGCGATTGGGCGCACGCAACTATGACGTGCAGAATCGCGATCATATGCAGGCTAATAGAACGGCTAGCAACTCAGATGCACATGATTACCGGAGCTCCACCATTGGCCAGAGGTAGTTTAAATAACAGACACTTCCAATGCTAAATACTCCCCTTGATAAAGCACCACATTGAAACACGATTTGGGGTCTTCGGCGTGCAGTGCTCCCATTTGGTATGGTATTTACTATCTGATATATGGGGGCACATTTACTTACCTGTCCCTTCGCGATCCCCGAGGTGCGTTGTTCTGTGGGCGGAAATGCCTTGTTGATGCCAGAGGTCAGAGGAGAATGGGCAGACTGGTTCGAGCTGATAGAAAGGCAACAGTGACTCAAATCGCCACCCGTTACAACCAAGGTAGGCAGAAGAGCATCTCTGAATGCACAGTACGTTGAACTTTGAGGCAGATGGGCTACAGCAGCAGAAGACCACACCAGGTACCACTCCTTTCAGCTAAGAACAGGAAACTGAGGCTACAATTTGCACAAGTTCATCGAAATTGGACAGTAGAAGATTGGAAAAACGTTGCCTGGTCTGATGAGTCTCGATTTCTGCTGCGACATTCGGATGGTAGGGTCAGAATTTGGCATCAACAACATGAAAGCATGGATCCATCCTGCCTTGTATCAACGGTTCAGGCTGGTGGTGGTGTCATGGTGTGGGGATTATTTTCTTGGCACTCTATGGGCCCCTTGGTACAACGCCACAGCCTACCTGAGTGTTGTTGCTGACCATGTCCATCCCTTTATGACCACAATGTACCCAACATATGATGGCTACTTTCAGCAGGATAATGCGCCATGTCATAAATCTGGAATCATCTCAGACTGCTTTCTTGAACATGACAATGAGTTCACTGTACTCAAATGGCCTCTACAGTCAGCAGATCTCAATCCAATAGAGCATCTTTGGGATGTGGTGGAACGGGAGATTCACATCATGGATGTGCAGCCGACAAATCTGCGGCAACTGTGTGATGCCATCATGTCAATATGGACCAAAATCTCTGAGGAATGCTTCCAGCACCTTGTTGAATCTATGCCACGAAGAATTGACACAGTTCTGAAGGCAAAAGGGGGTCCAAAACGTTACTAGCATGGTATACCTAATAAAGTGGACGGTGAGTGTATATCCAGCATATACACAGTACCTCCCATTTATATACATCTCTCCTCTCTTATTCAGTGCCCTCTTTAATTTACAGCATTCCCATCCATTACAAAGTCTCCTTCCACTGCCCACTATACCATGCCACCTGCCAGGTACACAGCTGCCTTTCATGCCTATCTATACAGAACCTACAGCCTACAGTGCCCCCCATTCTGCCTTCTCTATACAACAAATACCTAGGTATACAATGCTCCCGTTTTGGCCCACCTCAATACAGACCCCCATTTTACAGTGCCCCAACATCCTGTCCTATTCTATACAGAACCACCTAACTATACAGTGCCCCCCATAATGCCCCAATTTTTGCAGAACCTCCCCAGCTACCTGCCCCCTCTAAACAGAACAGCATATCCTAGCCAAACACCCCTCTTAATTCTCCCTATTTACTGCAACCTCAGCTATACAGTGCCCCCATCCTGGTCCGCCTTATATAGCACCACCTTGCTATACAGTGCTATCCATACTGCCTCCTCTATCCTGCCCTTCTTTTACTGCAGTGTGAGGAAGATGCAGATGGTGCATTGTATGAATCTATGATAAGGAACCAGGTTTTATGGTCCAACGCCTGCATAGAAAGTATTCCGTCATGGACAGTCTTCATGTCAGATTCACTAGTGAAATCCATTCTTGGAACCCACCAATGTGGCTCTACATGTGTCAGCTTCAGGCTTCAGTGGGCCCCTGGGTGACAGAGCCTCAGAGGGCCCCTTTGCAGTGAACTCACATGGCAGCATTAAAAATTCCGCAAACTAAAACAGTCTCCTGTTCCCGAAAATATTCCTTAGTTTATCATACTTAACAGCCCCGTCATGGTTATTTTGTATAAAGCCCCCCTCACCTCCATGGATTCATTAGAAACAGCCCTTCTCACCCACATGGATTCCTTATGTACAGCCTTATGTCGGCCTCCCAGGAGCCCTGGGCCCCAGGACTTCCCCGGGTATACCCAGTGCTTGCGCCAGCCCTGCATGTAAATATTATTAACACCCATTAACAAATTCCTAAAACATAGCTGACACAAATACTGTATCTTTCACTAGTGGTTTGCTTTCAAACATTTGCCTCAGATCTGTCTGGTACCGGGACCCCTACCTGTAGTCTACTGGACTTGAACTGAGATCCTTTTGCTTATGTGAGTTAGGAACAAAATCCCGCACATCAGCCGGCCTCCATCAGGAGAAAGGTGACTGGAGATGTGGGATCTACAGGTGGTACCTTAGGATAGGGATTGGCCAGACACTGTAGCTACATGGTATCTCTGTTTGAGATTCTGAATATCTGTATGAAGTGCATTGGGGCTTATTTACTAAGGGTCCCACAGCCGCATTTCCGTCGGGTTTTCTGTCGTTTTCGCACTGCTGGGACTGGTATTTAGGAGGTCATTGTGTTGCACGCGATCGGATTGTGGCGCAGCTGCCCTGGCTTTCATGCGACAGAAATCGTGGGGCAGGCCGTCGGACGATCCAACGGATTCGGACAATGCGCGGGATTTAACTTTAAAATTGTGTCGCAAGCCAAGCACTTACATGCACCGGGAGGAAGATGGTGAACTCTGGCGGAACTGAGCGGGGAAGCGACAGATGCAGGAAATCGGGCGCACAATGTAAGTGAATCGCAGCACAGTGCATTCTTGTCGGACACTCCGGATCGGGGAACTCACAGGACAGGGTAAGTAAATGTGCCCCATTGTGTCTATTCTATCATGTAAAATGTATGCAGGCTTGGGGGCTCACCTAACTTAAAGTCCCACCAAGGATTTTACCTGTAGGCCAGACTGAGCCTAGACAGTCTGGATATTGATGATGAACAAGGTTATTTTCGCTCTTCTCCTTAATGTTTTCATTACAAACGAGAAGCTTTAACCCCTTAAGGACGCAGGGTATTTTCGCTGATTTCTCGCTCTCCATCTTCAAAAATCCATAACTTTTTCATTTTTCCGTGTACAGAGCTGTGTGAGGGCTTATTTTGTGCGTAACAAATTTTTCTTTCCCATGATGTTATTTATTATTCCATGCCATGTAGTGGGAAGCCGCAAAAAAATTCCAAATGTGGAAAAATTGAAAAAAACTGCATGTGCGTCATGTTCTTGTGGGCTCAGTTTTTACGACTTTCACTCTGCGCTCCAAATAACATGCCTACTTTATTCTTTGGTTCGGTACGATCGCGGTGATACCAAATTTATATAGGTTTTATTGCGTTTTAATAAATTTTCAAAAATTAAACGAATGTGTACAAAAAAGAAAAAAATTTTTTTGCCATCTTCTGACGCTAATAACTTTTTCATACTTTGGCGCATGGAGATGTGTGAGGGGTCATTTTTTGCGAAATGAGCCGACGTTCTCATTGCTACCATTTTGAGGACTGTGCGACATTTGGATCATTTTTTATTACATTTTTTATGTCATCTAAAAAGGTGTAAAAGTCGCATTTTGGACATTTGGGCGCCATTTGCCGTTCCGGAGGTCACCGCCGCCCGTAACCGTTTTTATATTTTGATAGATCGGGCATTTTGGGACGCGGCGATACCTAATGTGTCTGTGATTTTTACTATTTATTATATTTTATATCAGTTCTAGGGAAAGGGGGGTGATTTGAACTTTTAATATTTTATTATTTTTTTACATTTTTTAAACTTTTTTTTTTCTCTTTTTTTCCACTGTTTCTTAGACCCTCTAGGGTACATTAACCCTAGATGGTCTGATCGCTCCTGCCATATACTGCAATACTACTGTATCGCAGTATATGGCATTTCTGCACACTATACATTACAATGAGCCACAGGCTCATTGTAATGCATGTGCAGAAGCCATGTATCCTCGGGTCAAACGAAGACCCGAGGCTACCATGGCAACCGATCGCCGCCCCCCGATGACGTTCGGGGGAGCGGCGATCGGAGGTAAGATGGCGGCGCCCACGCGCCGCCAAATTTAAAGTGCCGCCGGCGACTTTGCCGGCGGCAAAGAAGAGGTTAACACCCGCGATCGGTGCAAGCACCGACCGCGGGTGATAGCGATGGGTCTTTGCTGCGATATGCAGCAAAGCCCATCACTGTATGAAGAAGGCTCAGCCCGTGAGCCTTCTTCATACAACCTTCACAGCTCCGTGGCGGATATATCCGTCACGGAGCGTGAAGGGGTTAAACTTACAAAAACTTAGGAAATCTACCACCAGGATTCAGTATTGTAAACCAAGCACACTTACATGTTGGTGTGTGCCTCTCTTTTAGAATCCAATCTTCTTTTAACTTATGTTTTTGTTTTTTTAAGGCTTTAAAAATAATGCAAATGAGCCAGCGGGGCTTTGGATTTCATAGCAGTCAATTGAGTGCAGAGCCCCCTGGGTTAATTTGCATAATTTTTTTTTCTTTCTTTTTTTTTTTTTTAAACAAGGGCATAGGAAGCTTGAAGGGGACCTACCACCACGATTCTACCTATAAAGGTAGAAGGGGTGGTAGGTGGATGAATGGGACGTAAGGATAGCCCTTTTTGGGCTAATCCTTACGTCCCGGCTATCCTTTTGTAAACTTTAATCAGTTGATATGCTAATTTATTTAAGCGGCTACTGGGGCGTGGAGTAGCCGGACATGAGGCTACTAGTCGCGGCTACTCCACGCCCCAGTAGCCTTGTTCCTCCGCCTACCATGTAATCTTCGGCGCGCAGCTCCTTGTAGCGCCTGTGCATGCGCAGACGCCGGGAGCTCGGACAAGGGCGCAGCTACGAGGTGCTGCGCGCCGAAGATTACATAGTAGGCGGAGGAACAAGGCTACTGGGGCGTGGAGTAGCCGCGACTAGTAGCCTCATGTCCGGCTACTCCACGCCCCAGTAGCCGCTTAAATAAATTAGCATATCAACTGATTAAAGTTTACTAAAGCATAGCCGGGACCATGAGGATTAGCCCAAAAAGGGCTATCCTTACGTCCCATTCATCCACCTACAACCCATTCTACCTTTATAGGTAGAATCGTGGTGGTAGGTCCCCTTTAAAGGACAGATCCTACAAGAGGAGTCACAGACCAGTATGTCATTGTGCTTGGTTTACAATCCTTCATCCTGATGGTAGATGTCCTTTAAAGAAATACACTGGAGAATCTGCACGCAGCACACACAGATCGTGCCTTGGTTTACTGAGCCACATATCCAAGCATTTCCCATGTTTGGAGAGGCACCAGACAAGTGGGAACCTGGGCGGTATTGGGGCTAGATTAGTAAAGTAAGTATAACGTTTTGGTATTTTTAGGACTTTTGTGTTTAACTTTTTGAAGATGAAAAAAAAATGTCAATGGACTAATACAATCTATAAAGAGATTGGGCTATTTGGGCCACCATGTTTAAAGGAAATCCAACATTTGATTTTGTGCATTATGAACCAAACATACCTTGAGAATGCTGTAGCTACACTGATGCAGAAACATATCTTGTTTAATCCCTGAACTGAGTGGTTTTGCTAAAAAAACGTATAAAAATTATGACAATGAGGCTCTGTCGCTCCTGTGGCTGGCCCAGAGCTTCTCCTCTTACCCTAATTATGCACTGCTCCAGCCTTGTCCTGCCCAGCATGAGCCAAGAATATGTAATCGCTGTGTTGTCCCTGACAGGCAGAAATAATCAACCGCTGCACCATCCCCCAGCTGCTGTGTAGGAGTCATGCAGCTCAGGTTGATTAGTCCTGTTTGGACAGCTCCGTGTAATGTGTTTATGAAAGGCAGCCTGCATGCAACCCCGTTTTCTCAAGGTCCTGAATTTCATAATTGTCTTTTGAGGAAAACTACTACAGGGATTAAACAAGATATGTTTCTGCATCAGTCTGGCTACAGCATTCTCAAGGTATGTTTGATTCACAATGCATAAAAACAAATGGTAGGTTTCCTTTAAGGCACCACACTGTAGCCAGAAATCAATAAATTGATTAACTCACTATTTAAAAAAAAAAAAAAAAAAGTTTTCACCTTTAACTGTGAGGCTCAATACAATCCGTAATTCGGAAGGACTTTGTATACTCCTGGCCTTGCTCTGGCTAAATCTGCAAGGCTTGTAAAATACCTTGATGTGCTTTTATCTTCTGTAGAAACCTAGTCCCCTGCAGCACTGAACTATGGAAGAAAGTGAAGTGGTAAAATTACAGTATCAGAGATGTGACCCAGACTTCACCTTAAAACTGTCAGCATACTTTACCACACAGACACTGCTTGCTTTTCACTGACTGCACGTGAAATATGGGAGAAAAACATTCCCTCAAAAGATGTTGTACAAACTATATGTTATAGCCCTTTAAGGCTGCATTGCACAGGCGGGATTACGTTTCTGGATTATTATTTTCTGTGACGGCCACCATATATCTTTATAATATACTATAGTTGTGGATATAATAAGTTTCTGTTATGCTTTGTGCATGGATCACATGGAGATGCCAAGAAAGTAACAGCTAAAGTGATACAAAATAATATAAACTAATTCAAATTCATAATACGTACAAGAGGTTTGTTCTTAAGTTGAATTTGTATGTAAATCGGAAATGTATACTTTATAATTGTAACCCCAGTCAAAATTTTTTGGTCTCTGTGAATATTGGATTTTAAAATTGTTGGATCGTCATAAGAAATAGGATTAACAATAAAGCTTCATTGCAGACACCTTGTAGCCAAAGGTTAAAATACAGTATATTACCAACATCCAGAGGTCCGTTTGTAACTAGGGGTCGTCTGTAAGTCGGATGTTCTTAAGTAGGGGACCGCCTGTACAATCATTTTCTGTTTTGCTTAAATTAAAGGAAACCTACCACTACGGATTTAACTATTAAGGTAGATCCGGTGGTAGGTGTATGTAACGTATGTAAGGATATCCCTTTTTAGGGCTTATCCTTTACTCCCCTCTATGTTTGCTAAACTTTAATCAGGGTTATATGCTTATTTTCTAAAGAGGCTACTGGAGCGTGGAGTATCCGGAGCTGAGGCTACATGGCACATCTACTCCACGCCCCAGTAGCCTCCTTTGATCCTCCTACCCTACTTGTCCGCGAAGCTGGAGTTCTGCGCATGTGCAAAACACAGGCCAGTGGCTGCGCGATCTCAGCTTCAAAGCCGGAGCTACTGCGCATGCGCAAAACACTGGCTTCGCAGACGAGTGTGCGCAGCTCCTTGTAGCTGCGGGCTGAACATGTCTGGATAGGAGGATTAAAGAGGATACTGGGGGGGGGGGTGTATCCTCAGCTCCGGCTACTCCACACCCCAGTAGCCTCTTTAGAAAATTTGTATATTACCCTGATTAAAGTTTAGCAAAGATAGAGGGGAGTAAAGGACTAGCCCTAAAAAGGGCTATAATTACATAGGTTAGAGGCTCCTACCACCGGATCTACCTTAACAGTTAGATCTCTAGTAGTAGTTTTCCTTTAAAAGGAAAATGTGTGATCCCGGCAAAAATTAAATATTAAAATATTAAAAAGATTAATAGAAAAATAATAATTTACAATTTTATCTTTTACAATTTAGAAAACCTCACAAAATCACAAAAAAAATAATGCATAAAATCATTATTTTAAAACGCTAAATATTATAACATCTACAGTCTTGTAGATTCAGTAAGAATCTGATATTTTTCAGGCACTGAATTGAATCTTTGGACAAATTTTGTAAAATACTGCGGTCATTCATCCCAGAGGGCGTAGGAACGTGTGAGCATAATGGTAAAAAGTAATAATAACAATCTTGATTTACCTGTATATGGCGCCATCATATTCCGTAGCGCTTTACAAATCATGGGGGACATATAAAAATAAAGACACTGAATGCTCAGAAGAGCTTACAGTCTATGAGGATGAAGGGGGTGAAAAAGTATCAAACATTAATAAGATTTTTAAGATTATCATGAATAAGGATTATACACAATTTCCGGGACAATTGGAGCAACATCAGCACAAAGCTAACAGGACCCGAACCAAATGATTTGAAAAGTTTGGTGAAACTTCTATGAAAGAAATCTTTGATTATTCCTTATCTCCAATCACATCATTTGCCAAAAATGTTTTTAAGACAAATAGTATGTACAAAGCTAATGTCATTCTACAACATTGCTAATCTGTAAATGATAATCTTAATGAGAAATGTAGGATATTTAAATATATAATATATCAATAATTTATCATATATATTTTTTCAATTATTCCCATAAAATAGTCATATAATTTTCTGGGGTTAAGGCTGCCGTTTCCCAAACGTGTTCAACCCAGGGAAATGGACTCCTTTGCTGGTTTGATCTCATGGATTGAACACATTGCACAGAACGGGAGTCATTGCATCACACAGAAATATGATGCAAGGACAAACTTATGTTACAGTGCCTGTGCTGTAGTTTGGCCAGCAGACAGGAAGTCCTTGTATCATATTTTTGGATGATGCAAGGACTCCCATCCTGCGCAATGTGTGCAGTTTGTGGGATCAGACCAGCTTACAGGTCAGTTTTCAGGGCTGAACATGTGCCTCACTGGGGAAGGGTGAACCAGTGTTGGTTGGCTGTATCCTTTTGATAAATCAAAGTAATTTCCACTAAAAGTAAAACTTTTAAGTGGGGGTAGGTACAAGAACTTTTCCACCATCCGGTTGTGCCAAAATATTCTAGGATGCCGTTCTAAAAGGAACAGGTTATCAACCTATATGGCAATCCTTCAACGTATGAGGTCCCAGCAAGACGCACTTACAAGCACCGGGAAGAAGCAGGTGAACTCCTGCGGCCCTCGGCGCAGAAGCGACGGTTGCAGGAACTCCGGCGCACGATCTTCGTGAATCGCAGCAGACCCGAATCCTTGTCGGAGAACGCACCGCGGGATCGCCACAGGACCGGGTAAGTAAATCTGCCCCATTATTGTGCTCCTCTCACATAGATGCTTAATCCTAATGTTCTTCCATGATCATGTGATCGCAGTTTCGGCTTACCAAGTTGTTTGTACTTTTTTATAGCATAAACTTATATAACTTCTTAATATTACAATTAGAATGTAATAGTAATAAGAAATCCCCCTTAAACTTAGCAAGTAAAACAAAGAATTTTGTATGAAATGGTTAGACTACAGGTGCTCCGCTCTTGTTACGACCTTCCCATTGAGCCCATTGTTGTTTTCGTTTATAAGGATGTAAAGCAAACGATTGTCCGCATTTCATTTTCAACCAAAAATGTGAGTCGGCTTTCATCGTGCGTCACATTAAGACGGAGTCATTGGGTGCACGGTGCAATAAAATGGCTGTAATGCAATCATATCACACATCTCCGGCTTTATTTATGCCGTGCATGATCATTTCTGTGTGTGATCATTCACAGTAAGTGCAGAAAATTCAGCCACAGGTGGTCAGATGGCGGAAAGTTTGTAGCCCAGGCTCACAAATAAGGAGAGAGGAAGGTGCATCCTCGTTCCTTAAATTATTATGTTACACTGAACTGTACATGAACCCGTTTTGCTTATAAAAGAAGCAGCTGTTCGTGCGATTGAATCCATGGTTCATTAAAAGGGTGACCCCTGGTACAGGAGTAAGACACTTCCTCAATTTAACAGCAACTATTCAGACCTTGATATTTAGAGGTACACATCGTCCCCAGCAGGTGGGAACGTTACTGGCTCCGTCACCGATGCTCCTCCAGCACCAGCAGCGCATACTTAGTCACTTCTCCTGCCCTACAGAGTGATCAGATAAGTGCAGGATTAAGGGAATAAAATACAAGTCCCCCCCCCCCCCCGTAAATCAGGGTCAGTGTTCTGCCTGCAGCCCCGGCTCCCCTCTACAGTGCTCTTCTTATTTCAGGGTGACATATGCTACATCGGGTATAGTGGTACCCATTGCTTCTGGACCATGGTGTCTGATGGGTTCATAGATGGCACTGCTACTAAAAGGCATCATAAACGTAGACTGGTTTCATAGTTATGGTTGAGGCTTTTGCTTGCAACCAGTAGTGGATTACATAGGCGGTTTGGGCGGTAGCCCCGGACCCAAGCCTTCCAGGGGGCCCATGGCCGACCAAGCAAATTTTATACTGCGAAGGACCTTCACACATGAACTCCTCCTACATCTGTTTCTGCTCTCAATACACATGTACACAAGAGCCATTTCAGGACCTTTAAAAGGTCCTGCGACCGCAGGTTGAAAGCAGGCAGAAGTGACGCATCCTCCATTTCCCCAAAAAGCTGATTCTAGTACCAGATGTAGGACATGATTCCAGACTTGTAGGGGCTATAATATATCTACAGTCCAGGACCCATGGCAGTCTTTATCCGCCCCTGTGGATATTACCTTACATGGTGGGCATGACAACTGCTGTCTTGCTGTTATTGAGGTCTTTCCTGCTGTTGCATTGCACCGGGTTCTTGTGTTCCTTCATTGGAGGGCCATTATCTTCAATACCGATTCTTGTTTAAGGCTGAAAACACTCAAGATTAACCCCACACCAAACTGGTAAAATGACATAATGGTACCGCAACCTGCTGACCAGTAGGGTCTGTCCCTTCTAGTTCATAAGCATCAATTTAAAAGTTGATTTTCGAAGGAAGGAGATCATAGATAACAAATATATGAGAAGATTACCACAGTCACAGTGCCTGGATCTATGAATAAGTGTCCCATCATGATGGATTTTGATGGTAGATTTCCCTTAACTTCAGCAGACAATTTACATCTACATTTGGAAGCAGTTATAATATCTGAAATATCTTGACCAATATCAAATTCGTCAAGTTTTTCAAAAGTGACAAGAAGCTTAAAAAATGGAAATTTTAGCACGTAGATGTCTTATGGCAAACATATATTTGGCCATCAGATTTCATGGCTATGAACTAAGAGGCTATTCCATCATTTCTGCTTTGCATGTGCTTCACTGAACTATCTCTTCTGACTAAATATAGAAGGACACGTTCTGTGGATTGTCCTGGGACATAGTATCTTATCCAAGACCATGCATGTTCCCTGGAGACCTGTAGGAGCCTACATTAATGGTAGTGTCTGCTCATTGAACACTAACTTGTCAAAATGGAAGAGGAATTATCTCCTTAGGCTTTTGTGGCGTAGCCTCTACAATTATGATAGTAATTTTTTTTTTGTCTTTCAGCTCTAATCGTTATTTGTTGGGTTTTAACGAGTTTGCATTCTTCGTTAATCCTTCCTTATCTGTACGTATAAGATATTTTAGGATTAATAGCAGACACGCAGATACTTTAGACTATCCATATCCTCATCCAATGGTGGGTTATTTATAGCATTATCCAGGCGGACCAGGTGACTGGCAGGTGTTTGTAGAATACATCTCGTACGGTTTGTGATGTACGGATGATTCAAAGGCAGCCCGTCTGTCTTCTCTTAAATGAGATCTAGTGAATGTGAGATGTTTTTGGCATAACACAAGCTACGTACATAAAAGGCCCTCTAGTGGACACAATTTGACTTTTTAAAACATCTATTGGGGCTTGTACGTGGCAATTTCCTTCAGAACCTTTTCGTAATTCAATGCTCCTCACTATACACTACAACGTATCCCTATTTTTTGGAGGAACCCTATCTTGTTTGTAAATATATATTATTAAACGACTTTAGGGCAGGTAAAAAGTTTCAAAAACAGATTCAGAAAAAGTTTAAATTATAACGAGGTGAACAGAACTTACCTCAACTGGTTCCTGTTGATCTCTCCTTCACAGGTCAATATCACTTATCCCACTTAGATGCTTACCGAGTTTCTGTTGGCCTCTACTTCATAATCTCATGATCTTGACAGACATGATATAGCAGAAAGTGCCTGCTTAGCCAATCGCTAGACACAGTAGTGGCCTTCTTCAGGCGGTGACAGGATGGTGGACATTTCTTGGGAATTCCTATATTTTAAGATGGAACCAGATAGAAGAGACCAACTGAAACCTGTTATCATCCTAGTTGAAGCTGTGAAGGACCATTCTGGGCAGGATGTCAACCAGTGTTTCCCCCATCAGACACCTTAGTATGTTCTCCCTTCTATTATCACATCAAACTAATATCTTTTCTGATAAAACTCCCAATTTTTTTCAACATTTGTCAAATTCGTAGAAGAGAAGCTTGCAACACAACAAATTTGTTCTTTAACCACACCAATTCCTCATTGGTCCGACACAGGTCCCTACATAATATCGGCAATTTTACTCATGTACCACACATATTGTCCCTTAGAGGTCCACACAAAAATAAAGCCCCTTATACGGCCTTATCACTTGTGGATTATAATATAGGCCTTTTAGGGGGCCCATGTCCACCCAAACTACCTACCATATTTTAAACTGAGAAGGACGTTCACCCATGAAATCCTTGTACATCGTATCATGCTCTGAATAGACATGTACACGGGAGCCATTTCAGGACCGTGGAGGGTCCTCCACTGGCATCAGTGATTTTTCACTGATGCCGTGCGCACCCATTCTTTTCAATGGCCTTCTTCACACTTCAGTCTTTTTTCACGGATCAGTGGAAAGTTTAGAATCTGTTCTTTATTTTGCTCAAATTTTGTGCCAATGTGAAACCACCCTTAAGATGGGCCATCAGTGTGATTGGTGATCCTGACTCTTGGCACACGCACCGATTAGCTTATTGAGGAGGAAAGGCAATAAACATGAAAAGTCTTACGATATCTCCGCATTTACCTTGATTTCAGTCGAGTAAAGGAGTCAAACTTTACAAAGGGCCTAGATGCCATTTTACACCTAAGTAACATTGACTGTTATGTTATATAGAATTGTTTCCCCTAAATCCCTTCCCTGTCCATTCCCTTTCCTTCCTTGGTTGAACTTGAAGGAGATGTGTCTTTTTTTCAACCGTATAAACACTGTCACTATGGCAGCATGGTGGCTTAGTGGTTAGCATTACAGCCTTGCAACGCTGGGGACCTGGGTTCAAGTCCCTGTGTATGTTCTTTCCGTGTTTGTGTGGGTTTCCTCTGGGTCCACCGGTTTCCACCCACACTCCAAAACATACTGGTAGAATGATTAGATTGTGAGCCCCATGAGGGCAGGGACTGATTTGGAAAGCTCTGTGCAGCGCTGCGTAATCTGTGTGCGCTATATAACTAAAGGAATTATTAATATTATTGACCTGTGGCTAGACCTCGCCTCTCTCAGTTCGTTTTTTTTTTTTTTTTATGTACATGGCCGAATAGATTCTGATTTAGAATTACATGGCAACATATGCAATTAACCCCTCCAAACCTATGGGCGAGTGTGCCACTGTTTTGGAAAGAAACAACAATACACCTAAAGATTTTTGTGGTGCAATGAATGCAGGAAAGTGACAGTCTTCAACTTAAATTGATACTTGAAAAACGGAGAATCTGTAATTTCAACACAACTGGAAAGACTTCATTCTGAGAAGTAACTGACACCTGCAATGGGGTTTTTTGACCAATTGGTGATTTATAGCTTGAGTTTACTATCAAAGGAGATACCACAGGTCAAGGAACCTTCTGTCTGAAGATGATGGAGCAGCTCTGTCCTGCTACAACTGATCAGTCTCATTTTACGTGTCTGACGTGTCGTGCTGCGATTTCGCATTCTCTTTAGACATCTCCATGAATTTTGTACAAGATTTCCAGAATATTATTTTGCGAATCTGCGTATGTAGGAATATTGTCTCATGTAATGTTGAACCTTCACTTTAGCATCAGATAAGGAGCAAAAAAAGATGGCTCACTACACAGAATTTATAACATATGTGCCCAAAACCAAGATTTTATAGAGAAGCTCACTAGTTATGTTATTTACTAATGGGGGTCATCAGCTCCATCATATCTACGGATCACCTCATCCTGTATACGTTAAAATGCTACTTTTAGATGGGACACTGTACAATCTGCTCAACTCCTCCTGCTCTATAACATGCTGCCTGCAGATAGGACAATGTACAATCTTCTCAGCTCCTCCTGCTCTATAACATGCTGCCTCGAGATAGGACAATGTACAATCTACTCAGCTCCTCCTGCTCTATAACATACTGCCTGCACATAGAACACTATGTACAATCTGCTTAGCTCCTTCTGTTCTATAACATGCTGCCTGCACATAAGACACTATGTACAATCTGCTCAGCTCCTCCTGCTCTATAACATGCTGCCTGCACATAAGACACTATGTACAATTTGCTTAGCTCCTCCTGCTCTATAACATGCTGCCTGCACATAGGACACTATGTACAATCTGCTCAGCTCCTCCTGCTCTATAACATGCTGCCTGCACATAAGACACTATGTACAATTTGCTTAGCTCCTCCTGCTCTATAACATGCTGCCTGCACATAGGACACTATGTACAATCTGCTCAGCTCCTCCTGCTCTATAACATGCTGCCTGCAGATAAGACACTATGTACAATCTGCTCAGCTCCTTCTGTTCTATAACATACTGCCTGCAGCACACTGCTCTGTAACATACTTTTAAGTGCTACCCTTCAAATAAAAGAGATTAACCAATAACTATTCTTGATTACCATGTGTATCAATAACTAATTTATCAGACTATAATCACCAGAGCTACAAAGCATTACCTTCTCTCTCATTTTATACGACCAGATATATTATATTCAGTAATTCCTAAACCTTTAAACACATTTAATAAAGTGAGTAGAATCTAAGTTGGAGGGGAGTATCATCTCTATCACCTTTGGAAATATTTAAAAAATATTTTTGCTCTCACTATGTGACATGGGAACTGATAGGTTTTCACAAATTATTGGGCATATAAGTAGAATCTGTTGTAAGACATGGTCCAGGAACAGACTTTGTTATCACCTATTATACAGCAGATACTTACTGAGTGGGCACTTTGCTGATGATGAGAGGAATGCAGATGTCACTCATTTAAATAATCCATAGGAGTGTGGGAGCAGAACAATGGGCATCACCTGAGCGCCAGGGCTTTCATTGAGGGCTCACCTGCCAAATCCTTTCTGCTATATGACACCTGCTGAGCCCCTCTTGCCTTTGGCTCCCTCTTTCTCCATGCTGATCTGCCTCCAGCTCTTTGACCTCTCATTTGTTTGAAGAAAAACACCTCTTTTCTCTTTTTTGTTTTTCTCTAAATATTTTGCAAAGTGTCAGTTGTCTTCTGAAGACCCTTTTATCCGGCTTCTTAAACTTAACCTCCCATGAAGAAGAGTGAGATGAATTCTTAGGTTAGAACTTTACATCTTTATAACCCCCTTGGGTACGGGTCTAGAATTAGGCTTTTGAAACTTCCCCCACAATATTGTACATTATGCCACCAAGTTTTTGGGAATGGAATTGAACTATGTTCTACCAGAGTCTATATGAATGTATTAGACTTATGTTGATGATCATTGTTGGTGATAAGTAATTCTGAAAAATGGGCTTTGTATGTTGTGATATGTACAATTGTATATTTCACATAAATATTAATTATATTACATAGTTTCTGAAATAATTTTTGGGAACAAATATATGAGTAGACCCAATTGGGCCTATTAAAGGGACCCGTGTATACAGAAATTCCCTGTTCTTGGAATTGTCCCATTTAAGGGTACTCCAGCCATAGCATCCATTCACTATCCACCATTCTGATCTTTCCAACCTTGACATTTAACCTGCTCCTTGCTCCAGTTGTGTATTGGGGTTAGGTTGGTATCAGGTACATGGTCCCCTGTCGTTGTATTAGACTGGGGTCCCTGCAGTCAAACCTTAAACAGTCTTATTATAATATATGTATTATACATGTAATATGTGTATATTGGCCTGAGTACTACTTCTCATCATGGAAATAGATGGTACAAGTAGTCGGTGATGATGGTGCTAGACTTTTTGAATATGCAATGGCTGATTGAGTCCATTTTCAGGCCACTGTTGGCAGGTTTCTGCGACATGAATTAGAGTGACGGATGTCCTAGAAGTTGCGTTGAATTTTTTGGTCATTGTGTGGTTCTGTAGTTGAAAATTCTCTTACGAAAAGAGCTTTATCCCACCAATGGAAGTGAGACTATGCCAGAGTCACTTTTGCCCAAACTTTCCTTTCAACCCATGATTTTTAGGTACCAACTATTTGTCAAGCCATTTTCAGAACAAGCCTCTAGAAACCCTAAAGTAATCCTGGGAGTCACAGAACTGCAGTAGCTCACTGTTACCTCTACGGGAGTTACAGAAACTGTGTAGATCATCAACAAACCCAACCACCTGCTTCCTCCTGCTGAGTGATGTATAACCTCATTGGTGGTCATAATGGTGTATGGAGGACGGGTGCAAAGTATCGCATCCATCCCTGGTCTCTGGTCACCAGAGATGTAACTGCGAAAGTAACAACAGAGGTGCAACTCCTACAGAAGGGGATGATGTACCCCACTAGGATATTTGCATACAGACGCAAACATCCTAGCCCTCTGTTGTTACACATCAGGAATCCGCTGAACGTATCCTTACAACCGAGGGCTTAAAAATTGGTGGGAATGTAGCCTAAATAGGCACAGCTCATACTGTTTGCCTGTCTCTCCATTTCAATGAATTAGGAACAGATATTAGTACTTATTGCAGACATCTCAATATAACGATTATTCAAAGAATGGCAAACCTGAGAACCAAAGTGAATTTCGAGAAATTGGCCCAATTCTCTTAAAATATAACTTTTTTAAAAGTAGCTTTTTAACGGTCCTCGATTCACGAATGTGAATACACAAATGATGAAAATAAAGTTAATATGATGATAATGTATTCACTACACTATGGAAATCCAGCCTGAAGAAGAGCATGCTATTGGCCGTAAAGTTGCACTCTACGCTACCATTGGTGGTGGCTACTAAAAGTCCCTCTTTTTGGCTCTGTAAAATGTTTTCACTATTGTCTAGTTGTTGGTATTCTGTTTTTGGAAATGTTGGCAATATTTAGTCTCAATCCAGTTTCTCCTCCCTCTTCAGTCTGTTTTCTATCCTTACCAGCAAGTCTTTAGACTTGAGTGTCTTGTCCTCCTGGCCTGCACCAATATGTGCTTAATATGATTATCTAAAGAGAATCCCAACATGTAAGCTATTTTAAAAGGATGTTTCTTAAATGGGGTAATTACAACCAGAAGCTGCACTGAGTGGGAAAGCAACAGATAAGATCAGGTCACCCAGCGAGCAGAAGTTCACAAAGAGCAGAAGGGTAAATCATAGTTCATTGACATATTAGTGCCTCAGCCTTGTATCCCATTTATCTGTTCAAGCTACCGTATGGTTCCTTGAACGCAGCTAAAAGCTCGTAAGATAACCTGCTGGCTCGCCAGGGCATTGGTGGACAGGTCCAAGACCCCCCCCCCAAAGACTGAGATCCCTGTCGTTCTATGCAAACAAATCAGAGGTAAAATTACTTTTCTTCAAAACAAACTTCACCTTATCCCCACTTGTCTTGGCAGGGGATAGGCAGAGTACAGGAAGCCAGCAAGGAAGTCATTCACTGCTTCCATTCAGCTGAGCGAGAGACACTTTCAGAAACAAAGATGTAGTAATTAGATTTCACTGGCTTACTTAAAGGTCGTGACCATTTGCTTTAAGGAATTTGAACTTTTTTTATTCATGGTCATTACACTGTAAATCTAAATTGGGAATGCCAGATGCAGCTTTTTTTACGTTCAAATATTTACTCAGTTACAGGCGGAACGTGTTCTAATTTGTCCTACATGCGGCTCTGGACAGATCTTTAAGAGCCACTAAATGATGAGCATTAAAGGAAACCTAACATGAGGAATCTAATATCAGAAGTAGATGTGATGGTAGATCCCTCCTGCCTCTCCCAATCTGTAATGTAATAATCCTGGAACCTAACTTGTTAAAAACTTTATTTTAGTAATATGCAAATTAATTGCAGAGGCTACGGGGGCGTGTACTGGCCTGGCCGGAACTGGGAGCTAAGGCTACTCCACGCCCCAGTAGCCTATGCAGTTAATTTACATATTAATCAAATAAAGTTTTTAACAAATTAGGTTCCAGGATTATTAAATTACAGATTAGGGCATAGGCGGGAGGGAGGGGTCTACCATTAGACATACTTCTGATGGTAGATTTCTCATTGTAGGTTTACTTTAAATTTAGGAATTTAAGGCTGGAGAGGAGTGCTTTATTTGCACCTTATGATTCTTAAATCTGTGTTGTAGTTAAAGTAATTAATTGGTGGGAATGCCTTAGACTCCACACCACAATAGGGGGATTCTTGCAAATTTGTATATATTTTTATGGGCACCAATGCACCTTCTCCTCCGGCTTTTAAAGGTCTTGTTGCCCCTGCAATAAAGCAGATCAGACACCTCTCCGTCACAGACTTCTCGGTTTCATTAAACACTAGTATTCCCCAATCAAATTATTTTTCTTGGAAAAATTTAGTTATAACTCTGCATTGTTATTCCTACAAGAAATGTAGACATTGACATTTGAGCATTGAGATTATACTTTGACAAAGGGGTGTGTCCCTGTAGCATCAGCACCTACTGGACAGAGATTTTACACACCCCCAGTGGGTAGGTAACACCCAGTTGTCAATTCATTCATTAACTTCTAAAGAAATAATAAAGGAAGAGATAACAATGAACCCTAAAAAGACAAGAGACTTTACATAATTGGCCATAGAAACGGAAAAGGACATTACAGCTAAACTTACCTGCCCCTTTCACATTGTCTTCACTAATAAGTATTATTGTCATGGCTGCCAACAAGATTCACAGTAATATCTTAAGGAAAAAAACAAAAGATGCACACTGTAATTAGATCACTCCGTAAATGTTGTTTCTATCAAACATATTTGATATTTTGTCTATGTTTACCAATCCGCCCATTCCGCTAATTAGCTTCTTTGTACCTGCTCTAATCTTACTATGTCCTTTATACACACTGTGGCTCAAAATTGTACATAATACAGGAAGTCCCCTACTTAAGAACACCCGACTTACAGATGACCCCTAGTTACAAAGGGACCTCTGGATGTTGGTAATTTACTGTACTTTAGCCTTAGGCTACAATAAACAGCTATAACAGTTATCAGAGGTACAGGCGGTCCCCTACTTAAGGACACTCGACTTACAGACGACTTCTAGTTAAAGGCGGACCCCTCTGCCCACTGTGACCTCAGGTAAAGCTCTCTGGATGCTTTCCTTTAGTCCTAGGTTGCAATGATCAGCTGTAAGGTGTCTGTAACAAAGTTTTATTAATTATCCTTGGTCTAGTTACAGAAAAAAAATGTAAAAAAATCTAATTGTCACTGGGACCAAACAAATGTTTGTCTGGAGCTACAATTATAAAATATACAGTTCCGACTTACATACAAATTAAACTTAAATACAAACCCAAGGAACCTATCTTGTACATAACCCGGGGACTGCCTGCATCTGTAATGAAGCTTTTTTGTTAATCCTGGTTCTTATGACAATCCAAAAGTTTTTAAATCCAATTGTAATAGAGACCAAAAAAATTAGGCTGGGGTTACAATTATAAAATATATAGTTCCGACTTACATACAAATTCAACTTAAGAACAAACATAATCTTGTATGTGTGACTAATGAGATTACTTATGAGTACCTACGGTCTACATTGTATTCTGTCTATGTGTTACCCCTTAATTTAACTGATGGCATATGGACCAATTAATTTCCGTGGGCTCCAGCTGACCCCCAAAACTTATGTTTGTCTATGTTCTTGTCCATGTTTGTGGTTCGGGTAGTCTTTATTACCCCTCATATCAGTGTTGGGGGACTTCACACGCCCATGATACACAGTAAATCATGGATCTACATGTTCAACTTCAGGAAGTATCCAGATTCCAGACCTGATTACAGCCTTGCAGCACTTGGGTCCTGGGTTCAAGTCTTGGTAAGGGTAAGGAGGTAATGGTAAGGGAGACGTCTTCTAACATTAAGCATGGGACTTAGTAATAGACTTTGTAAATCACTCTCAGGCACACAAACCCTGGTTGAACCCTATTGAAAAAAATAAAATAAAAATCCTGGTCATTGATATAGTCCATTGACTCTGACGTATTCCACATCTGATTGCATTTATAGCGGGGAGGTTTTCATTTTAGGAGAAAATGTTTTTAATTTGTCAAAAGTACGTCAGTAATACAAAACACGATCTCCAGGGTAATAGGATTCCAAGGATTTCACGCGAAAAGCGAGACACAGGTTGTTGTCAATGCCCTGATGTCATGTGCTGGTTTATACGGTCAGGGATGCGGACACGAGGTTACTTGAGATGTTACCTGGTTTTACAGTGCGAGGGAGTCAGAGGAAGTGACAAAGAAGACCTTTCATTGGGTGTCTCTAGTTTCTCTGTTTATGATCTTCGGGCTTCTTGATGCTCCTGTCTTCGAGGATTGTGCTCCTGCCAGTATTGGCCGACACTACATAGGGTCATGGGGACAGACAAGATGCTTGAGTGGTTTGAAGAGCGAAAACCTTCTGATAGCATCAGCTCCACATCCTCTTTGTGAGTGATAACTACATGAGGGACACTGGATAAAAGGGAGGAGATGCCTCCGTCCTTTGCAGTGATCTCCGCACCTGGAGAGGACATGGTCTGTGCAGTCATTCCCTAAGTCTCATTGTTTGTAGAAGCAGAAGCTTATATTATCTCATCATGATCAGAATTACAAGTAATTAGTTGAATACATCAAAGTGGCTGTATGGGTGAGGAGCTACAAAACCAGGGGTACCCATGACTGCAATATAGCAATCCCTCACAATATACTGTATTGGATTGTATAATGTATTGTATGACTGATGAGATCTTTTAAATCATGTGTCATCTTTCTCTGCAATTTAATTTAAAAAAAAAATGATTTATAATGCACACAGTATTCACTATTTAGATAGTAAAGGGGTTCAGCATATTTCCTTGCGTCTGCCCTTGAGGCTAAAGTTAACCATCTGTTCTCTCAAGTACACGTCAGGTATGTTCTCACCTAGGTAATAGAGCATCAGAGACCAGATGATTCATTCCAGCCTCCAGGGTAGAATCAGCCACATATGTTGAACCCCTTTAACAGAGTCTAATGGAAAACATGAGGTAAAAAATATGACGGGAGAGATAGGAGACATCTTATATTATACAGGGTACAACAAAAAAGGTCGGGACTGTGGAATGTCTTGCAAAATACAAATTGGATCAAAAAACTAAAAATATAAAGTGTCAAATATTTTTCAAAAATATATCCAACAATACCAAACTTGGCCTCCTACCCCCACCCCCAAGAAACCCTCATTAACAGGAAAGGAACAGGAAACATTACTCTGATTTGATCCCAGTCTTGGTAAAAGATGGAGCTAGAATCGCCAAAAATCTAAATGTGTCCAAAAACATTGAAAAATGGTGTATTTCAATAAATACACATCAGAGCCAAAATCTGAGGATGGACTTATGCAATATTTTTCTAAAAGCTACCCAATGTTACCAAATTCCAGCACTTAATGTAGAGCATTTGATATTTGAATACTTTGTAGGCTAAGAGAAAAATCCCAATCTTCCGAGGGATGGAGACTCGCATTACAACGGCCCCCAAAGAGAACAGAAAACTACTACATCCACGTCATTGTTCCTGGGTTACACTGAATGCAGTCTCTACATAAAAAATTAGATTCCCCCTACCATACCAGGGTTGTCTTTATGGATACATTTTTAAGAAATATTTGTCACTTTGTTTTGTTTTTTTGTTTCAATTGTATTTCTCTGGATATTTTTTACCCATTTTGATCTTCCTGGGGAATCCAAATCAGCAATAAAAATGGGAGTTCCGATTTAAGATTTTAAAGTTGCACCGTACCCCACTCCAGGGGGCGGGGTTCAGAAGCCTAGTTTGGTGTAGTTGGATAGAATTGTGAAAAACATGTGACACATATTTTTAGTTTTTCAAACCACAGGATCTGGCCATATTCCTGATGAGATAGCAGATGGTGTTCTCCTTCCTAGTTCTGCATCATGACATCCGTGAGCTCTTGGATGGCATTATGTCTGTGAGCTCTTGGATGGCATTATGTCTGTGAGCTCTTGGATGGCATTATATCTGTGAGCTCTTGGATGGCATTGGATCTGTGAGCTCTTGGATGGCATTGGATCTGTGAGCTCTTGGATGGCATTATGTCTGTGAGCTCTTGGATGGCATTGGATCTGTGAGCTCTTGGATGGCATTGGATCTGTGAGCTCTTGGATGGCATTGGATCTGTGAGCTTTTGGATGGCAGTGGATCTGTGAGCTCTTGGATGGCATTTGATCTGTGAGCTTTTGGATGTCAGTGGATCTGTGAGCTCTTGGATGGCATTGGATCTGTGAGCTCTTGGATGGCACTGGATCTGTGAGCTCTTGGATGGCATTGGATCTGTGAGCTCTTGGATGGCAATATATCTGTGAGCTCTTGGATGGCACTGGATCTGTGAGCTCTTGGATGGCACTGGATCTGTGAGCTCTTGGATGGCATTTTATCTGTGAGCTCTTGGATGGCACTGGATCTGTGAGCTCTTGGATGGCACTGGATCTGTGAGCTCTTGGATGGCACTGGATCTGTGAGCTCTTGGATGGCATTGGATCTGTGAGCTTTTGGATGGCAGTGGATCTGTGAGCTCTTGGATGGCACTGGATCTGTGAGCTCTTGGATGGCATTATGTCTGTGAGCTCTTGGATGGCATTGGATCTGTGAGCTCTTGGATGGCAATATATCTGTGAGCTCTTGGATGGCATTTTATCTGTGAGCTCTTGGATGGCACTGGATCTGTGAGCTCTTGGATGGCACTGGATCTGTGAGCTCTTGGACGGCATTATGTCTGAGAGCTCATGGACGGCATTATGTCTGAGAGCTCATGGACGGCATTATGTCTGAGAGCTCATGGACGGCATTATGTCTGTGAGCTCTTGGATGGCATTATGTCTGTAAGCTCTTGGATGCCATTGGATCTGTGAGCTCTTGGATGGCATTGGATTTGTGAGCTCTTGGATGGCACTGGATCTGTGAGCTCTTGGATGGCATTGGATCTGTGAGCTCTTGGATGGCATTGGATCTGTGAGCTCTTGGATGGCAGTGAATCTGTGAGTTCTTGGATGGCATTGGATCTGTGAGCTCTTGGATGGCATTGGATCTATTGATTGACAGATTACTTCCCAGAGATTCTCGATTGGTTTTGGAGAATGTGAAAACCAGTTCATTGCATCAAAGCCTCTATCATCCAGAAACTGCCTACACACTCAGGCCACACGAAGCCAAGAACCTTGTACCTGTTACAATTACATAATGACTTGGGGGATTTCATCCTGGTATCCAATAACAGATATTATGTTTCTGTAATCCTCCAAGGCTCTCTCTCCACAGACCATCACTTTTCCACCAACGCTCATGTTGGATGATAACACCGGCAGCATTACATTCAACATTACCCTCTTTCACAAGCTACACATATGATTATTGTGACATGCTCATCTGTGAAGATAGTGTGCCACCAATGGAGGAAACGCAGCAAGAATACATAAGGATGATAAATGGTAGTGGACCCCAATACTGATCTTTGATTGGGGTCCATGAGGTTCAAGTTTCACCTTTCACTGTCTGACTTCTATGATGCAAACCTTTGCTTATGAGAGAAAAGTGTTACTTCTCATAAGAAAGGCGTCTTAAATTAAATACTGCTAAGAGATCCAGGTGTAATTTCATGCGTTACCAGCTCTTGGATTAATCCCCTTTAATTGAAGTGACATACGCACATATCTGCAGGTGATTATGAACATAGCCGCATTAGTCGCTTGGATGATTATTGCAAGAACTTCAGTCTGAAACCACATGGAGAGGAATTGCCTGATGTTTGACCTCGTTAATAATTTGTAGTTGATTAGTATAGATATTATATGAGGTAATAGGCCCACAGTAGACACAGCTTAGGGCTCAGCTCCAAAACCGGAACCAGTGGGACATGTTTTGTGCATGTTCTTGTATAACAGAACGCAGGATTATCTAATTTCTCCAAATGAGTTTATTGTTAAAGTTAATGGCAGAAACCATTTCATACATTGCTCCCTTCAAGTAGGACCCAGAGGGGCCTGGCAGCAGTCGGAGGATATATCCATCCATACTAGAAAGCTGAGCTGCTTCCATACAGTTTCACAGGCTCCCTGCATAAACTCCATATACTTCCAGACTACCTGAAGAACCTCAAACTAGAAAATTTGTAATGAGTACATACTAAACATGGACGAAAAATAATGGAAAAAGTCTTTAGGGACCCAAAGCATCCGTCAAATATACATTGGGCAATTGGGAAATAGTTAAAAGGGGTTGTCCACAAATTATTGTTTGTGTAATTAAAAGTTACAAATAGTATATTGGAAAATTGTATATCAGTTCCTCAAGGTTTTCTAGATCTCTGCTTGCTGCCCTCCTATAGAAAGCCTCTATGTTTATTTCCAGTGCATAGAAATCTGTCCCTGGTCTTGTTATGGACTTGCAGAGAGAGTAATCAGAGCCGCAGAGCTCACGCACAAGACTTGTGTCCATCACAAGACCAGCGACAGATTTCTATCCACTGGAGGTAAACACAAAAGATTTCTACAGTAGGACAGGAAGCAGAGATCTAGAAATCCGTGAGGAATTGATACAGAAAGTATATTGGAGAATTAAAGAACTTTTCATTACACAAACAATATACATTTTTTTGGCTGAAAGTGGACATCCCCTTTAAGGTAATATTTAGGAAGCATTCGGCAGTATTTTTGTTTTTCCTGAAACCATAAAACATTACTTGTCTTACTTTTTAAATCTGCTAAAAGATACATAAGGTGTCTGGTGGTTCATCTGGAAATGGAAGAAAATTTCCAGTACTTTTACCACTAATCTTCCATAGGCTCTCAGCACGGTTTTAGAAGGTAAACATATTACTGAAAAATGCCATACTTACAAGATTTTGTGGTTCACTACCCGTTTTCTGCAAGACACAGCCACAACCTCAATGTTTTACAAGGAAGATAACACAAGTACAAAACACTAATGAATATCACCTTACAGGTCTACATTCAGGATGGGGGTGGGTGCTGTGTTTTCTAACTGTTCACAGATAAGGTTTCTATAAGGTGCCCAAGACCTTCTATACGCTCCACACAAAATATCGCAACCTCATTCTTCCCTGATATACAAAGACCTGGCTATATTCTGTAAAAAAAATTAAAATACACACTCAATATTTAGGACCAAATACACAAACTCAGAGCTCCAGCCAAATGGCATCATCAGCTTGCAAGTCCTTGAAACGCAAAACATAAGAAACTGTATGAAAGGATCTTATGACTTCGATATGAACGATATATACTCGAGTATAAGCCGAGGCCCCTAATTTTACCACCAAAAACTGAGAAAACCTATTCACTCAAGTATAAGCAGAGGGTGGGAAATGCATTGGTCACAGCCTCCCAGTATATAGCCAGCCAGAACCCTGTAGTATATAGCCAGTCAGTCCCCAGTAGTATACAGCCAGCCCCGTTTAGCATACAGCCAGTCAGCACCCTTTAGTAGCCAGTCAGCCCCCAGTTTGCCCATCACTTACATAAACTTACAAGCTCACTTTCGGATGGTCCTGATGTTCGCTGCGGCTCCCCAATGCTTGGCCTGGCTCCTCTTCTGTCTTCTCTGCGATGCTCCGGTCCCCGCGGCTCATCTTCGATCTCCTGTAACACTAGGCAGAGACGCGGCCATGACGTCATAGTATGCACCAGCCGGCAGAGTGCTTGGATGCATCTCTTCTGGCTGTTACAGGAGACAGATGAGGAGCCACAGGTACCAGAGCATCGCAGAGAAGACTGAAGAGGATCCGCGCCGAGCATCGAAGGCACCGGAAAGGGAATATGTAAGTTTATTTTTTTTATTGACCCGTGTATAAGCCGAGGTGAGGTTTTCAGAACATTTTTTCCAGCTGAAAATCTTGTCTTATACACGAGCATATACGGCATATCTAAATAAGAGGGGTCTAGCATTAGTGACTGTCACCATAAGTGAACAAAACACCACCCATTGGGACCTATAAATTACTTGGTGGTTACGGGAAGTCTACAAACAGTCTACAAACTTTGATAGAAAACGTAACATTTATTAGGCATATCTTCTTTCCGTTCATATCTGTATTTGGACCAATTCTTTGTAACTCAATAATATTCTTTATTTTTTTTTTATATAGCGCATTAGGTACGTAATGTGCCCCGATTCTGAATGTTATAGGAAGGAGCCATCTCTCACTGCCTTCGCAGTGCCAAAGTGAATCAAGTGAAGTAATTCCTAGTTAGGACAAGCCTTCCATAAAAGTATAGCATTTATAAATATATACTGACAAAAAAGAAGGAATCTGGAAAGAAATATAAAATACTTCATCTTTTCATGCTGTGACCATTTTGGATGGAACTTTTCGGTAATGTATGAAACTTATGGAAATATTACTGTACGGTAAAGGATATAGCAGATTTTTTTTCTGATTTATGTCCAGTATATAGCATAAAGTTTATTTTTTACACTATAAACTTTTCAGATTCCCTGTTCCAGGAGGCGTCACACTTCATGAATTTTCCTCAGCAAAGTATAGCAGTTTATTTTAAGTAAGCACCGGCCGCAACCTCGGAGTCAATATGAAACCCTACATTTAAATATAAAACTAAAATATTTATTTGCCATAAATTTCCTATTGTTATATGTCTTAATCAATGCCGTAAATATCCACTGCATCAATGGCTAATTGCCTCCAAGTGTAATTTTGTCAATAATACAGTGACAATCCATCTGGATTACATTTGATTCTAAGATTTACCTTTCATTTATAGGTCAAAAGGTGGTCGAGTAATAAGAGCAACGCTCACAATTCCACCGTTCTTTGGAAAGAATATGCTGTGGAGGCAAAAAACTGTAAAAGATGGAAGACCTTAGGGTTTCTATAAAACTTTTACATGTCATGAAGGATCAATTTTCTACAATAGGCTTAGAATGAATTATATCAAATATATTTCCTGGAGACCCTATACATCGATAGCAAACAGGGCCTTGTCCTCTAGGATCTGGTTGGTGGCGCAATAAATTAAAGGGTTGAATATTTCTACTTTCTTGAGCAGGAAGAAACAATTGGCTATTTGTTAGACAATCTTCCAACTTCTGAGTTTTTTGAGTCCTGGACCCTCACCAGAAGGCCTCATGCACACAAACGTGCACAGTTTTCGAGCCGTCTGACTGGCAAGGGTTACTCACAACGCCAATCCCATAGGTCTGTGATGGTGAACCTTTTATAGACCAAGGGCCACATTTATCACTTTTGTGCGCCTAAGTGTAGTAGTTGCGCCTAAATTCTGGCGCACTGTTTTGCCAGAATTATCACAAGCTACAACCATCTGTGATAAGTATATTTTCTGCCTCTTATTAATCACTTTACTTTAACACAGTTTAGGCGCAATTTTGGCGCAGTTTAGGCGCAATGTTAGATTCGGGCACTTACATGTCATCCTGCTACAAGCTCCTCTCTGCTTCTCCTTCAGCCCAGCATGAAGATAACACTCACAGCAGCACCCAGGTGTGTGACACCCAGCACCCAGTGACCTCCTCAGCAGTGGCTTCTCCTGGAGGGGATCCCCCAGTGCTGATCTCCTGCTGCACACCTGTATTTCTGCACAATATCCCCCTCAGACACACTGGTGATACTGTGCAGAATTACATGGGGGACACTTGTTTGTAGTATCTGCAAACTTGTGCAAACTTCTCTTGCTCTTGCTGTGAGCTCAGCGTTTTGCAGAATATTTTGTAAATAGAAGGTGATGAACTGTAAATAGAGTCTGCAGCTCCTGTCTGCAGAGTATCTCATGTATCTATTATATGTTCCAGTGTCTGGCTGATCTCTGCTACTAGAAATGAGCTCTTCTGCAAAGGGGCTCAGTGCTTTCTTCTCAGATAACGCCACCTTCCGGCTGGAGTGTTTTTGCGCTTAAATGAAAACGTTGCAAGTGATGAATATCATTAGGCGCAGCAAAACATCTGGATTGGTAAGATAGATGAGGGAAAGCTGCTTATTTTTGCTGCGCAGCTAGTATGGCGTTTAATCGCAAAAATGGCGCAAAAACGGTGCACCTGAATGAAAAGGCGCAAAAACAACAGAAAAAACGAGTGATACATGTGGCCCCAAGTTCCCAAACAGCAACTGATACCAAACATGTTTATCACAAAGTGCCAACATGGCAATTTATTCTGTAACTTATTCCTCCCTGCTCTGTTGTAACTTTCAATCGTATCAGTGTTATGAGGACACCAACAGAGTTGATAGATGGAGGACCGACTATTCCTGTTCCCCAGAACATGAAGAAATGTTTTGCCTGGAGAAGGACCTACAACGATAATTCTGATCTGTCCACACCTTCCCACTCCTCCTGTAGTCCCAGGCAGCGCTGTTGCTTTATAATAACATTGAGCGTGAGAAGTCTTGGGTTGTCTGGGAGTGAAAGTAGATACCTTGAGTTCTCTTTGGTGATGGCTTGGGTGCCCAGAGAGAGGGCTCTTAGTGCCACCTCTGCCATCAGTGCCATAGAGTCGCCACCACTGTCATAGGAAGGGACTCCTGGCAGTATTAGAATCTGCCTTATATTTTGGAGTGCAGGAAGTTGGCATGTTCCCTGCAAGGCAATACATGGTGCATGCAATGGGACAATTGCGGCTAGCTTATAGTCAAATCACAAAATCATGTGCATAAGGCTGAAATCTGTATCCCACCATAACTCTCTCAAATGTTCAAAAGGGTGGAAAAGTCTCTCAAAAGTCCAAAAGATTGCACCATGTATGACCATCTGGAGAGGATGATTCATAATCAACAAGAGAAGCAACACCTTTAAAAACCTTTTACTCACTGAACTCAACAAGTCTTAGGGTGGATTCACACGACTGGTGCCCGCCGTACCGTAGCACGGCGGGCACACGGCAACGCATGGGGAGAGGGGGAGAGCGCTGCTCACCCCCCGCCCCTCTCCATAGGGATATATGGCGCACGGCGCCGTATGCCCTGAAAAAATAGGACATGTCCTATTTTTTCACGGGGCACGGAGCAGTACGGTGCCGCACGTCGGCCGTATATACGTCCCCCTTGCGGTTGTGTGAATGCAGCCTTAGTCTTTCTCTAGTCTCCACAAGGTATTCATAAATGGAGGTGGGCCTTTTTGTTTTTTTAGAGGGATTTATTCTGATAATCATGTTTGGTGAAGGGCAATTGGCATTTCCTCTCTCCAAATCAACTCTGTAAGAGATTAAATGGATGGTATTTTTAACCTTATTAACTATGTTACAATATTTCATGATTATTTTAATTTGGACATTTCTTCTTTTACATGTATTAGATATTGCATGTCATCTCTGTGGTACATGCAAATTGGTTCCCTGTTAAATCGAGAAATTTACCCATTTATTCTCTTTTCACTTGAAATATCTTTTCAATATTTGATGAAGTCTTTCTTCGTAAAAAGGCATCTTGGAAAAACCTGGTTGGGCAATTGTTGTGATGTCACACATAACATGGCACACACAGCAATTTGTTAATTTGATAGCAAAATGTGTATATCAAAGTAACATGGGGATCTCAGACCTAGACAATCCTTTGAACAGTAGATGAGAATTGCAGTCAACATGTGCTATCAATTTTCTTGCTTATACCACAAACGCCTATTGAATTTCCATCCCTATATACTAAGGTAGGGATGTCAAACTCATTGACATCAAGGATAACATCAGCCTAATTGTTGCGTATAAAAGGGTCATTTGTACTTGTAGGGCCGGCTGAACATTAAACTAACAGTTTGTACAGTACCGACGCTGCTGTTGGCCAGCATGATGCAAGGACTCCCATACTGTGCAATGTGTGAAGTCTGTGAGATATAAGTTGGTATCCACAGGCCGCACATATTGGTGTGCAGCTGGCCTTAGGACTGTACAAATGTAAAAATTCTACTCTTAACTATTTCTGAATTTGCCTCTTGCCCGATGCATTACACCCAACCATCGTCTAGGGGAGCCAAGCTGAAATGTAAGGGCAGCATGACAACTTTTATTTCATGGACCAATTCAATTTAAATGGGCACCTTCGATGAGTAAACACAGCCTAGGAGCCGATCCAGGAACAAAATAGGACATGACTTGAATAACAAAAATTGGACAAGGTGGTCGTGTGATTAGAACCTTAATTTGATTTATTTCACAGAGCTCTGAGGCAAGTCCTGTCAAAAACACCTACGTCACGTTAACAATGTGCCCATTTTTATTTACTTTTTTTTTTTTACTTTGGGTAAATCCTGACTTGTGGAGGTTTCAGAAAAAAGTGGAGCCATGAAAAAGTGGAAAATAGTGATTTTTATTTAGTGTGTACAGCAGTTTATTACAATTGAAAAAACCTATATAAAAAGTACACATATATAAACTGTGCGGTATACATGAACTGTTGTAATATTATTATTGCACTTTTATACCATAAAATAGTATTTTATCCCATCCTTTCACTGCCTCCATGGCTTCTCAGTAAAAAAAAATGTTATGAGTTGATATACGCGACATTGAAGGGAAAGCGGAGAATACACAATTGATGAATCCATACCTGAGCTGGACTTATGAAAACTATTTCGAAAAAAAAAATAGACTTCACACAAGTCATGACCTCATGAACCTTCTCTAACCATGGTTGTAGGTCTCATCCATTTAACAGACAAGAGAACAAGGGTACATCTATTAGGAAGGTCCTCCAGGATCCAAGCCAGCACTGGGGGACAAACACTGATCTCAAGATTGTTCAGCCGAAGTTTGTATCATTTAGGAATTCGGTCTCACGATCTTCATGGAAATGTAACCCTATAATATTAATTAATAATGAAAAATTAGTAAAACATTCTTAAAAACTTTTGAAAATTCCATAATAAGTCAACTGTATAAAAAAATAAATATCTATGATAAAAGTTAATTATGTATAATACACTCAAAACGAATATAATAATATGATAATAAAAATTGAATGGATACCGTGATAAGGAAATTCTCAAATATGTTGACTTTTTTTGGAAAGGAAGAAATTGAATGATTCATATAATAACACAGGGCATAGGTACATAAAAAAAATTAGATATCTGCATGATATTACAGTCCATATTTGCAATAACCAGTATAACCTACCGGCAAGGAATACAAGAAGACTCCGATGAAGAGCAGCAGCAGGAGCAAGGCGATGAAACCAATGAAGTACCATTTGAATCTCCGCCAAACAATGAATTTCATTGTTTTGCATGGGTTTGTGAACCAAAGGAAGGAGGTTTCTGGTCGGCTGCATTTTGAAAGAAACAATATTAATCACGCGAACAAACAGCAACACAGAGAAAGAGTTTGGGATTTTACGTCAAGAAAAATAATGCAACTAAAATTAATAATTAACTCTGCAAGGAAGAATAGGGACAAATGTCACCCTTCAGACGAGAATACAGAAGAGGAATGAGCAAAGTGTCGGAAACGAAATAGAGCAGGAACCCGGAGAGCGACCACAATGTGTTATTAGATCAGAACTGAACTTTGGGTCTGGCAAAGGATCCAGATGCAGAGCACGTTACTCCAGGAATAAAAAAGAAAAGCTCTCACTTTGGTGGGTCTAACTTGGGGTTCATGTTGGGTTCATCCCGTCCCTTGCCAGCTGGCCTTTCTTCTACTTCTTTCTCATTTAGCACTTCCAGCGTCAGCTCGATTTTTCCCTTTTGGCAAATGAAAACAGGTTCATGACATCTCACTAAACATCGTGTTCTGGTTGTTTAGAGAAAATAATGCTTTTTAGCTTTTAAGTAAAGATCTCCTTTGGAGGCTCCTGGAGGTCAGAGTGTGTGTGAGCAGCAATAGTCGGGATAATGGCAACAATACCGATACCAATTAGCCGTCAGGTTATTCAGATTGCCCTCTTCAATCTTTTCGCATAGACAAGGATGTATAAACAACTGTGCTCTAGTGGGACATAGATTACCATGAGCTAAAGGATTTAAATGGATTCATTTTTATGCTATTTCTTAAATATTTTTCATATTAAAATCTGGATAATTGAGAGTTTAAAAATAATAATTCGAATTTGGCAAATTAAGATATTTATTAGGGTAAATGTATTTTAGTTCAAATGGACAGGATAGGCAATAAATGTCTGATAACTGTGGGGGTACCATGGCTAGAACCCAAGGGGGTCGATAGTTTCCCTCATACACTCTCAATCAGTATGGATGGGGGCAGGAGCCAGGTCAAGGTTAAAGGAGCAAAATGTAGGTAGCAATATACATTGTTCTGTTTTCATGTAGGGTCAGGGTCGTAGCAGTGGGGTCATCATAGTTTAGACATTTATTGTATATTCGCTGAAAAGATTATACATTTCCTTTGTGGGGAATTCTTTTAATTAAGGTTTACTTTGTGAGATTTACTTTGGCAACAGAGATATTTAAAAGTTTAGGTGACTTTTCCCAGAAAACGCTTTTACGGCGTAAGTGCCATGGGAATTGAAAGCTCAAACCCCTGTTTCACATAAACAGGACAACCTCCCCAAGCCATATATAGTCATCCCCTAACAAATGATTTCAGTAAGGTAATACCTGCCCAAAATATAGTGGAATTACTAAAAAATCATAGGATCAGTTTACACCAGCATTTGGACCTGTTGTTATTATCTTCCATCGCTAAGATGGTAATAAGGGAATTCTAACAGATCTGTAAATAAATTGAACGAAAGCCATTAAAAGTCTATGGACATTTTACCGGTTATTGTTTTAGTCAAAGAAGATAATAAAAGGCAGTCTGAGCACGGGTGTGAACTGGGCAGCCAATTGGGGTTGGTAAAATGTAGGTAATGTAGTCCAACCTTAAAGGACATTTTTTCAACTGTACCAACTATGTAACATCATGTCCAACGAAAGCTCACCATCAAATATACTAAGTAAGCCTCGGAAAGGTATCACCCGATTTCTACACTCTTCTTTGGTAAGCCATAATTCTACAATATAGCGGTTTTAAAACCTCAGGATGAAAGATTGAAAACCAAGCACATTGACATACTGGTGTGTGCCTCCTCTGGCAGGATCCACTACTCTTCTTAATTTCTTTTTGTGCTTGTGCTTGGTTTACAATCCTTTATCCAGGTGGTAGATGTCCTTTAACTAGAATACAACATTTTAATTCTTACTGCCAAAATACGTTGTCCTTCCTTCTCTGCATAGCATGGCCACCACCCTCTCATGGACTTCTGTTCAAATAGAGATGCAACCTTAGCAGGTTTGACAAGTCCAATCATGTCGAAGTTGCATTTTTGGGAGGTTTTGGCTGGTATTACTGTGCGATGTAAATCAAGTTCAACAAAACCTAGAAGGAAAGCATATACAATGTGTTTACATATTCAATGATACAGCAATTCATACCACAAAAGTTCAAAATTAATTTTATTTTTTCTTACAGGCAGTCTCCGGGTTACATACATTCTGTAGGTTTGTTCTTAAGTTAAATTTGTATGTAAGTCGGAACTGTATATTTTAGATTTGTAGTCCTAGATAGAAAATGTTTGGTCTCTGTGATAACTGGGCTTTAAAAATGTTTGGTTGTCATAAAAAACAATAAAGCTTTATTGCAGAAGCCTTTGATAACTGTTACAACTGATCATTGTAGCCTGGGCTACAGTACAGTAAATTACCAACATCCAGAGGTCCGTTTGTAACTAGGGGTGGTCTGTACGTTGGGTGTTCTTTAGTAGGGGGCTGCCTGTATATTATTACTCAGACCAAACATAACCTCCAATTCCTACAGCTCTCAGTAAAAGTTTGTAATCTGCTCCTTGCCAAAGAACCGTTCCAACAAACACAGATCATCCCCAGCAGACAAACCCATGTAAGAAATAATGGTCTTATATAGAGTAACAAAACACTCTTAGGCTCCCAGTCAACATATGTCGGTGATTGATAACCTACTCAACCTTCGAGTAACATTTATTTTTACTATTTTACATTGTATGTCCATCTTATTTTACAGGAAATCATCAAAAATGTCAAAAACTAATTCTGTCACTATTTTTATTATACATATTCTAGGAGCCATCTAAAATCACAAAACCAAGGATGCAAAATTTTATAATTTATCGTTATTTGTATGTAAAATGTCATTTCTGCTTTTGTAGGTCTACATTTACCCCAAATCCTTTGCCATGTCCCTCAGCTCTACTGGATGTTTTAGTTGATATACTTTTGATTGATGCTATCTGCACCTCTTTGTGGTGGGCCCGGTCAAACATCGACATACTAACAGGTTACTGTTGAAATAATAATTTTGGTAAAAGCTTTCTATGACTCAGTGCTACACTAGTAAAAGTGTCTTTTCTAATTTACAGCCTTTCCCTGGGGAACCTCAGCTTCTCCTCCATAAGCGTGTAGAACATATGGTTTGCCATACATGTATTTTAGTGGAGCAAATGATCAGGATCAAGGCCAGTGGTGTCTCACTAATGGGAACCACAAGCCTCACCTAGTCGACTGTTGACAAATTAAAAGCAGACGCTGATCTCCATAAAAATTGAAAGAAGTCTTTTGTTTCATGAATAAGAAATGAAGAAGGAAACGATAATGTGTAGAGACCTTCTTACCCTGATCGCTCTATGACAAGTATGAAGCATGGCCACCAAGGGCCACAATTCTTATGATGTAGGAAGGGTTGATAATTATTTTGCATATGGCTACCAAGTCCCACACCGACTTATTCTACAAGAACTGATCTTCTGGACCAGGTAGTCATCTAGACGTCTTAATCTACAGCTCCCAAAACCAGAATATGATAGAGGAAGCATACTGGTCCTCTCATCTATCTAAAAAGAACATCAAGTAGGGTTTTCCAGGAATGTTCTCCTATCCCAGCTGTATCATAAGTCTTAATCGTATTGGCGTTCTGCAGACGAATCAGGGGACACAGAGTAGGAGCTCCAACTATAATCCATCTCTATCCACACCTTCTCCCTTCTTGTGTAGTCCTTGCAGCCAAGAAGGTGTTACCAAGAATAGTTTTGGACCACAGGAGGAAACCTTGAGTCATGTCTAGAAAATTTTGTGCTGGGGTGAAGGCCTGGGTGCCCACAGAAAGGGCTTTGAGTGCCACCTCTGGCACCCGTGCCATAGGTTCGCCACCACTGTCCTATCTGATCCGACATTGAACATGAAGACATTGGGAGGTATAGTTGCCAGGGCTTTGCAGGTATCAGGCATAGGTCCCATTAATTGTATTATGCTTCGTTCATAATATTTGTACGATTGTGTTGTATGATTGCCTCTGCAGTTGCAACACCCAATGTGCAGTAGTGTCCCTCTACAACCCCTCTAAGCAAATTCCTGATCATTTACTCTAAGAGCCGTGCACCATTCAATCTTCTTTTGCAATGGGCGTTCATTGAACGTGTGTACTGCTCTCTTCAGGAGTCTACCGCATCATGGTTTCCATTGTCCCTGATCCCGAGCCCACCTAAAAATCTGTGGCTTTTGAGTAAGTGCAAGATTTATAGTGGAACTTCCCCATGCTTGTGTATATGCTAAATTTTGTCAATGGATTAAAAGATATACATTAAATGAAACAGAAATTTAGAAATCCCTACCCAAGTAGTCATCCAGTGAGAATTTGTCATTGTCCCATATCTGTAGTAGCAATTTTGGTGGGATCTTAAATTCTGTTTTATCAAGGCTCCAGAAATGTTCCTGAAATGGATAGGTTAAAAATTACTAGCAACATATAAATAAAATGTAAACATGGTCACGCAGAAGAGAAACAAGTGTAAAACAGTCCAAGTTCGGGTATAGAGAAAGGACAGGAGCAGCCCATCATCATCTGCTTAACCCAAGAGTTCTTACTAAATAATGTGCCTGAATCACAAGGCAAAACAACCTTGGACACTATTTTATATAGACAGTAACTTGGATCCACAAATTCCTATTGATAATGTGTGCAGGGTTAAAGACAGTAGCTACAAAGTATGGAAAGCTATATATAGTGACTAGATTGTGGCGGGACATGCAGGATCATCTCCACTGATGGGTCTAAAGTTGATGAATACGAATTACTGGATGGAACTCCAACTACAAGATATTGTGACCGATCACTCCGTGATTGGCGGAGGACCACTAACTAGGCCGCTTTGCTGTGTATGGATTGATAGCCTGGAGGACTTAAAGGGACTAGATAGGGACTGGCTCTTTGTAAAGCTGATTGCTGGAGGTTCAAGAGATTGGACCACCTCCATATTAGTGAGTTGACATGTCCTACTGATCTACCATATACCTCTACTTTACTGTGCAATAACTAACTGTGTGAATGAGATGGTCTGAATAATTATATCTTTTATAAAACTCTTCTCCATTTACAATATTCGTTTTTCTTTGGCTAGAATATGCGACTCTAGGAAAGTTGGCTAAGCTCAAAGTAACTTTTAGGAAGACTTGAAACCTGACTAAACTATCCCGGCCTCTGCAGGACTAAATGTCTACCGCACACAGAAATCCGGCGCTTTACGCTCAACATATTTAATACAGGCACGACAATGTTTCGCGGGCCCACCTTTTTAGAAATAACACAGAGCTGTTCCGCTGGAAGATATTCAAATGGGAAAACAAATCGCCAGTTAAAGTTTCCTTCACCGTCCAGTGACCGATAGTGCACATCTGTTTTCTGCTTATTTTCTTCATTGCCAGGAATCCAACTGAAAGTAATATGCAAACATATTTGGGTTTTATGTGACCTCGATAACTGGCGCTTTTGGTACCTTCCAAAAAGTCTGTACTGATTACGAGCCCTGAGTGTGTGTATAAAAGTGTCCAGCTCAGCCTTATTTCACATACTGATCTTTTCAGACCAGCCATGAAATCAAGTAACGAGTAGAGGAAGCTCGAGTCTGTAGACATGGAACGGGAGTGATCTCCAATTGCCGGCACTCATGTGGTGCTCATTTAGCCAAAGACAACAGCAAACCTTGCATTATTAAGAAATGGTTTCGGCCTTTTAACTTGTCACCAGATTTATTCCCTGCATGTTCAATTACAGAACATTACCTTATATAGGAAGCTTATTAACCCACCATAATCATGTGATGAAAATCTAACCTCTTCCCTTAACTAGGAGAACCAACGAAGGTTTCAACTTGCACGGGTAAATCCTAAACTAAACTATTCTGCATTCCAAGGGCGGATTTTACATATCTATAAATTAGAGTATATTGACAACTAAATTTATGTGCTAACATATAAATATGGTGTATGGGCCAGGATCTCCCTCGGCACAAAGGCCATAAATATTTATACAGTCCAACCCAAGAGGTAATAACATGTGGTAACTTCTGTGAGCAATGGATTCTACCATGAAGTGAAGACCTCCATTGAAGGTATAAATTGGAAAATCCACATCTACTGCAAATAATAATAAATTCCTGCACACAGATTATGCAGCGCTGCACAGAGCTTACCAAATCAAATCACTGTTGCCATGGGGCTCACAATCTAATCAACCTACCAGTATGTTTTGGAGTGTGAGAGGAAACCGGAGGACCCAGAGGAAACCCATGGAAAGAACATACAAACTTTTTGCAGATGTTGACCTGGGTGGGACTTGAACCCAGGACCCCAGCGCTGCAAGGCTGTAGTGCTAACCACTGAGCCACTGTGCTGCCCATACAATGTCATGAGTAAGAGCAAATTTAGTGCTCAAAATATGTTGATTGTTTCTGCTAGTCACCTGCAAGTATAGATGTTACAATATTATTTGAGGTCATTCCTGTGGTCAATGAGCTGGATCTGGATTTTTCTACTATACAAGGTTACTTGACCCCAACTACTAGTTCTTTCACAGTAAAACCATGAGGATCCATACCTACAGTAAATGGGTGATTTGCAACACAATTATATTAACTGCTTCCACCTTTTCAGACACATGAAATAGCCTACCCTTTGACGTAAATATCACTCATTTCTTCTCCAGTAATGCTCTTCTCATCAAGAAGGACGTCTTTTGTATTCCAGACAATAACACGGAGCACATAGCTATACAAAAAATACAGGTTGGATCAATGATTTTGCTGCCTAAAATGCAAGGTAAACTGGATAAATCGAAGCTGGCTGCGGAACAGTTTCGCTTAGTCAATGACTCCCAGTACAAGTAAAAAAAGTTGAATGCTGCGGAGGGTCTAGAATTCTTCCAGATGATGGTAGCTATAGAAAAGATGATCTAGGCCAATGGTGGCGAACCTATGGCACGGGTGCCAGAGGTGGCACTCTGAGCCCTTTCTGAGGGCACTCGGGCCACTGTCCAAGGACAGAGATCCCCGAACACTTCAACTTATGAGATGCTGCTCTCAGCACTATTTGAAAGTGATACTTTATTGGCTGTTTGGACTGCGGGGAAAGTAGGAAGGGGTTGACAGAACTGCATTATCTTTGGAGGTCATCTTGCTGGACCCACCATTCTTCCTGTACAGAGACCCTGGAGAGAAGCTACAATGATAGTTTGAATTTGCCTTCCTTCTGTCAACTGTATTGGTGGCCTCAGGCGGCCGATACGATTGAAAGATGTGGAAGAACAGGTAGCAGTAAGTTACTTTATAAAATGCCATGCTGGCACTTCACAGTAAATAAGTGGATTTTGGATGTAGTTTGGGCACTCTCTCTGTAAAAGGTTCGCCATCACTGATCTAGGCCAACACAGCTAAACAAGCATGTTTCCATAGTTGGAGATAGGGGACAGAAAACCATCTATTTTCGGAAATACAATATATCATCAGCAAAAATAAGGCAACAGACAGAATCATAATCTTCCTAGATGAAAGAATGGCCATTTTGGACTTGAGAACCTGGATTCCTTTTAAAAGACGGAATTATCTGTTTGCACATCTTCTTCCCCCATTAAGTGATATTATTAATATAAGTGCATTCTAATAACTTACTTTTTAGCTTTCCGTGGTGCAATATTGAATGGTGGTCCAGGAGGTCCCAAGCTTTTGGGGAAAACATCTACCCACATTTCTAGTTTGCCCTGTAAGACGTGAAGTAAACAATTTATGTCAGAAAAATTCCATGCATATTGTTGTACCAATCACTGATTTGTGTCTGACTGTAAGTGAACTGGCTGGAGCAGGAGCCTCATCCCCTCGGCAGGGTGTGTAGAAGACTATATGAGCCAGGTAGAAAATACTTGCGGCTTTCTCATTTCTCAATACTTTCTCATTGATCGGCACAACATAGATGCTCCTGAACTCCCATTACTGATGCATATTGGGGAACTTGATGTACACATCCCTTTAAACTGATGTCCATGATAGTTTAGTTGCTTTTTTATTTTACGTAAAAACATGAAAGAGCCCAACACATATATTCTTACAGATTCACCTATTCTCAATTGTATTGAATTACTGAGCCATCAGCAGCAGGGTCATTTCTGCTTAATGGGGTCTTCTATGAATTTTGGTCCAGTTGAATCAGTACTTCCAATTTATGAGACCTGCAATCAACTGGAAATACTTTCCTCCGATACCACAAGTGGGGTCCTGTGACACCCTGGCACTTATAGAGAGGTTCTGAAGTTGAAGACTGTAAGTCCCAGTTAGGTTCAGGAACTTCGAGCCAAGGCAAGTTGAGTGTACTTTTGCCAACCACTGCCCTGGCCCACTCTAAAGGTCTATACGAGTGAGAGCAGTGGGGTATAGAAGTGGTAAATCTATAGAAGCAGGAACAAGGGGGAATATAGTAAGTTAGAGTGGAACACAAAAATGTCTATGGGGTATATGAGGTAGTAGTCTCTCGGAGAGAGATCACAATTGGTAAATAAATCACAGGATTTAGACAGGATTGAAAGTGAAGGCAAATAAAAGTAATGGAGCAAAGATGGACATGGTTTTCATATTACTGCGGTATACACATAGTCAGGAAAGGCTACTCACTGAAGACCCAGAAGAAAACAGACTTACTTGTGAGAGGTTTGGTTGGAAGGTGCTATATAATGTCCGAGTTTCAACATGTTCTGGAACAAGACCCTGGCCTCGAAGAATATAAAGAGCGAGTCTCTCGTTGGCAGGTCCGAGGTGCTGATGTATTTTTTTGTTCTCCTCTACATAAAACATTATGATAATCTGCTATTAATAAACAGGTTCTTGAATTACACATGTTCTGTTCTTTGTCTGAAGGATTTTACAATCAAGACCTTGTGAATGTGAACAGCTTGGACCAAGGAAGTAACTTTTCTTGAACCTCGCCTTTCTGGGAATCTAGATCCACTTCTGGCATTGCTAGATTTTGACTTCTCTATATTTCTGGTTTATTATTTGCCTCATTTCAGATTATTTATGCATATACATCGATATCTGGCACAGTACGGCATCTATTACACAGGAGGACCTTTCACCACATTCATCTACACCAGCTCCTTGTGTCCTACAAATGGTGTCGCTCTACTTATTCTGGTGCAGCTGGAATTCCTCTCTAGCCGTAACTCATTCGTTATAGTGGTTTAACTACTTACAAGTCCATGGCTAATGGACTTGGCTGCCACATGAGAATTCATCATTCTCGAAAGAGTCATATGACATATAGAAATGAGCCAACTTGAAGTTCGGTGCGTCCCACGCTACCTGTACATATTGCCGGGTGTGCAGGCAATCCGACCAATTGACATCCCTTCATACTAGCCATTGGTTGCGATTGGCTGGGTATCCATCCATGTTTTCTGGATTGCCTGCATGGCTGCTAATCTGGGGATATGTCTGGGTCGCACACGCGATGCACCCGAATCCCAGTCCCGAACTTAAAAAGGAATCACATTTATCTGTAATGACTTGCGTCACTGAAAGATTTGTACATCGTGTGGCAAGACATCTTGGGGCAGATTCATCAAATGTAGCATAAGATTCTGTTCTGCTCTGTGTCTAACATGCCATGAACCATATTATGAAGGTTTTAGGACTATTATGATAAAAGGGACGTGTTCGTTGAAATGGGGCAAACTAAGCCAACTGATAAGAGGTGCAAAGTTACATTAGATAAACTTAAATTTATCATTCAGGATTCGCTAAATCAATATAAAAACAGTCTCCAATTTTAAACTATCCGACTATTAGACACTTTTGACAAATCTGTCCCTTGTTTCCAAGAAATCTTTAGAGCACTACCCAATAATTGCCTGAAGAAGCCATTTAGAAGCCATAAAGTGCTGTTGTATCTACTGTAGGATCAAAGCTAGCTTCTGGACACCCAGTTTTATTGGCACTGTGGAATTTTGAACACATTTATTGTTGCATTAACACAACCATGCAAGGTCTTGTTTTTTTCTGTGTTATACCGAAACGAAAAAGTAAATTAGCCTTTTCCATTCGTTGACTACAAACCAGGATCAAGCCGAAATCCTTGGAGGCATTGCACCCCTCCTTCTCAGGAGTCACCTTACTGTGCGGACTTGAACTTTTTCATAATATATATATATAAAAATAGCTACTGTGTGTTCTTCTCACCGGCCCCTGGGGTTGTAGCATGAAGTTACAGAGTAATGCTTCAGCCAATCACAAGTCTTAATGAATAGGTAGTTGGTGACATCATCAGGCAGTGTCAGTGAGGAGAACAAGATGGGCTACAATGTAACAGGTCAGATGACTCACCAAATTTATCTAAAGAATACTCCCGTCCAGCAAAAGAGGCTTTTGTTCCGTTGTCTGAGTACACAGGTGGAGAAACTGCTTTAATCCTCGCAACATCCTCTAAGATCTGAGTGGGTTTCTGCTGATCCCTCCACTGATTTATCCCTGTTCTGTGAAATAAAGAAACAAAAAAAATTCAATTTCCAACTTCTCGAGAATCACTACCCATGGAGCTCACTCAGTCATATTAAACATCACTCAGACACCATTCTTTACCCAAATTCTGTAGTAGGACTATTCCTATCCAGTTTAGAGGTGCTTAATTTGATGTAATTTAATACAGATTTACTTATCTTATCAAATTTTTAGTGTAAATAGAGATTAAACAGAATTCAAATGCTCCATATTTATCACTAGGCCTGATTTAGGGTGATAAATTTGGTACTCTTTTAGACCGTTTAGTTACACCCCTGATTATAGGACATATTTTTTGCCACAAATGCTGTGCAATTCTGGAGCAAAGTTTTGCATCTTTGGATCTGCCCCTTATCAACAAGCCCAATCCCTTTTCAGCTTTGAAGTCCCACACAAGTGTCTGAAATAGTTTTATGGAGTAAATGAAGCCTTTAAGAATCCAGGTGTAATATATATATATATATATATATATATATAAAAACCTTGCTCAAACTCTTGGAAAAATTGATGGGGGAGAGGGGGGCTGGGACATATGTAATTATATATATAAAAAAGCTTGCCCTGCTCCAGTGGCATTTGGTCCCCCGGCATTGCTGGATGAGTTGGGACTGTCGGAGCTTTGGCCAAACAATATCTTCAGTGGGTCCCGGGACTTCACCTGTTCTACATGACCATAGTCTAGTGACACCACCGACTGGCTGCAGTGGGTTTCATGACCAACAACACCACAGACTCAGATGGAGAAGTTGCTGTGACGCTCAAACTGGAAGAAGGATTTCTGGAGAACCCCTTTACCTCTGGCACATTTAGATCAGTAAATCTCCCCCATAGTGTTGGTTTTGTATGGTTGAGGTAATCAGAATTCAAAAGATGCAGTTATTACAATACCTAGTGTATAACAAAAATCACCCAAAATCCTAATGATAGATAAATCCCTGCACGGTTGTATTCATGACCAGAATTAAGTAGGGCTAAGTCCAGCATGGAATTATTTAGACTTACACACAGTAGGTCTGTGGCAACCCACAATGGCTTCCAAATCGTGAAAGGAATCTGTTTTCCAAATCTATTGTGGTTTCTCCTACTTTTTCATCTCGTGTCAGAGCGTCATAATCATACACAGAGATCTTCAGATCTTTCTCTTGAGGCAAGAAGCAGCTCAGTTCATACATCCTGCAGGGACACGGATTAGAAAATGTTAATTAAAGAAAACATGTTTAGGTTACACAGGCTGAAAGGGGTTTCCAAGACCAGGAACACATTTAGATGGGAGATTTGGTTTTCTGCTCATGCAGCTTCAAGATGTAGAAGATCTGCTCTGCAGCCAAACGCAAGCTCACTATATGATCCAAGAGCATAAACAAGCAGAAAAATATGGTAAGTAGGTGGGGAATGGAGATTACAACAATAAGAATATTGAGTGAGGCCACGCTGGCCGCCAGGAGGTTCTAATGAGTAATGTCTGCTCCTGATATTTAGAAAGAAACGGGAACTAGGATTATAGGATGCAGTAAAATATACAGTTTTTAAAAAAATAAATAAATCCACTCAAAACACCAGGAAAAGGTAAAATTAAACCACACAAATATAGAAGAATATTGTCACCCAATAACACCCACAAATGTAGCTGTGTCTTAACCTCTTAATATGTAAAGATTCTGCCTCTTTTGAACTCTAAAAATGTAAGCTTTTAAAAGTGCAGCATTTCAAAGAACAAATTTTGATCTATGGGAGGTCTTGACTTTTGTAGGACAAGTTGCATTTTCAAATTGTGCCATATAGGGATACATACAAAGTTGTCATCTTGATGGATGGGACACATGAAAACAGAAGATTTCACACACTTTTGAAAATAAATTGCTTTGCTGTTGCTGCATTTAATGACTCGTAACATTGCATACATTTCCCATCCATAGAGGGCTGATATTTTGCTGGATGACTTGTAGTTTACTGATGCCATTATTTTTATTATTTTAAACAATGTTTTCCAAGTTTTTTTTTAAAGAAGTGGCAATACTAATATAGTGTATATATAATTGTTACATGTCAAGTCTGACATTGGAAATTTTACAATGGGCTGTGATGGTAATACCAGGTCACGGTATAACTGTATTGCAAGGAGCAGACCGAAACTGAGTGGGTGTCCTGTGCCTTTTATAACCACTTTCATGCCATGGTCAGTATTGATAGTGGCTTAATGCCCACAAGTTATTTTTGATGCTTGGTATAGGGAAATTCTGCAGATAAAGACCTAATGGCAGAACCATGCCGTAATAGCACAGCAGCTTGTGTTGAATCTGTATGGCTTTCCTATCGTAACAGGTCTTGTTGGTAATGTGTGTTGGGCGCCCCCCCTTATGAGTATGTAGGAACCCTGGAGGAAAAGCAATAATCTGGATATCAAAGATCACATGTGAAAGCAAGTGACAACACTAAAATATAGTTGATCCTATGACATACCTTCCAAAGACTGGATTTAGAGTATTGGGTATGTAGTTATCCCGGTCTTCAATAACTTTCTTACTCAAAGTGAGTTTGATGTAAGGATCACACTAGAAGTAAAACACAACAGCCAATGCATTTTACATTCATAATTGTCATGGTGACAGGAGAGATGTACAATGTAGCACTCACCAGCCCATTACTGTCCTTGGGTTGTAGATCTATTCCTCTGATTATATAGATACGAACAATGCATTCCAAAGGTCCACTGTCCGGCAGCTCCCGGAATTGTCGAGGGGGTGCTTGGATGCTGGGGTCATCAGACAGAGGGTATATACGGAAGGATCCCTAAAGTGAAGAAATAGAAATTTTAAAAAATGCCAAAAAAATATATATACTATGACGTGTTATTTATAACTCTGAAATGTCTTATTTTGTCTGTATATGTCCCCCCAGAGTGCTCCGGAATATGATGGCACTAAATAATGATTATTATTATCTCAGTGTCCACAATACTGTTAGTCTTAAAGGGAGATTACATTTCTTACCAGTGTGGAGATGTCCCCACTAACTACATCAGGAAATTGAATTGGTGGGTATTGTAACCTCTGCATCAGGCACACTGCTGTATATTTGGTTGTTTCTGTGCATCATTTCACAGCTTAGTGCCATCAATTACCCAGCACCCATACTGATCTAATGTTGATTACCTAATGAATTTTGTGACCCCCTAATGAATCAGTCATGAGTTACTCCAGGCTTTGGATCTCATATGGTTGGGGCTGGAAACAGATGGCATCGTACATTGCAGTTCCCCAATCCCACTAACTATAAAGTGAACACAGTCTTCCATGTATCAAAAATCATAGACCAGAATCCCCCAGAAATTCACCGATTAAAAACCTTGTACCTTAAACTCTCCGACAACGGAAGGATCATCGTTGTCTTCAGACTTCCCTCTAAACAGCTTAAAGGTTTCACAAAAATCTGTCAGGCCGTCAAACTCTGGAACGTCCTCCAGCTCAGTGTCATAGACCTGTAACATGAAGGAAACAAAATTTACAATATTTACGAATATACAAAAATATTTTCAGTAAAGTAATTCAAATGCCCTATTTATACACCACCAGATATGATTATCAGTTACTTAAAAAAGGCACACTGATCTCTGTCAGCTCCATAGAAATGATCAGAGACTGGCTGATCTGCTCATTTCGGAGAGGGGCGAGGGGTCCGATTGGGGTACATCGGATAGGGCCTGTGAATTAGGTCTAATTTGTTTTGTGGGAAAACCCCTTTAACGCTGCCTGCTCCTTCAGGATTATAGTTCCTTCATGACCCAACACGAATGCCAAGTGATAAGTTAATATATAAACCAATGAGACGGTTACCTTTAGGCTATCGTAACCTTTCTGCAGATATTGGCCACATTTTTCGTGTTCTCCAATCGAGGAATAATATTTACTCCACCAATCAACAATTTCTTCTTCCTGATGAAGGAACATAAAACGGTAACATACAGTTATTGATAAATACTTTGTTGCCACCTACAGGATATATTGCAAACTGCGGTTTACTGAAAATTTTCAATTTTATGCAGGTATTCCCCACACCACTATGTTACTTAACCTCTTACTCTACATCTTTCAATAGTCACAACTTCATTTTTTTTTTTATTAAAAAGTTGAAAACTCTTCTCCAACCCCTTCTAAAGTTTTTTCTACGCATAACTTGCAATTTTTTAACCACAATTTGCAGCATGACTTTTTCATACACCCACATCTGGATTTTAGGTACAACACTGAAAAATCTGAACACTGAACTCTTCTGCTAGATGAGTGAAAAAGTTGCAGATCTAGTAAATATACAAATGTGCCAAAAAAGGTCTCAAATATAAGAGAAAAAAAAATTAAATGAGAAAATCCTAAGATATATGACTCCCCCCCCCCCCCAATAATGTTTGCTTGTATTTTGTGGGACAAGCTGTATATATATTTAAAAGGAAATCTACCATCAGGAAACTACTTGCCCCAAATAGATCCAGTTTTAGATTCTCCAGGTGATATTGATTAGTACAATTATGCTCTTGTTTAGGCAAAACAAGAAGAAGACGTTCTATAATATGTAGATTGCTACTGGGAACTCTTGGAGCTATAGCCGTGTTCCCCTCACCCCTGAGCACTGTTTGGACGCCCCCCTCGTGTGGTTGTAATGACTGAAGCCAGTGTCACAGGCCGGAGCATGCGCCGTGGCCTCGCCAACTTTGGGGATCCCTGAACAGAAGCCACTGCACAGTGCCCTTGGGAATCTACCATGGATCTAGTTGGGCAAGTAGATTCCAGATGGAAGATTTCCTTTAATGTACCGAGACACTAGAAATTGTGAGGATTGACTGGGAAAATCTGTCTAAACTTTAAATTTATAAAAGGTTTAAAACACTTAAAAAAATAACAGCTGCCCGATTAAAAACAATTCTGGAGGACATGAAACTCTTTAAAATTAGTTAAAAGTTATTTTTACTCAATGTTGTTCACTGTGTGGGAGAACTTACGTTATAATATAGTGCAGACAAGCCTACATTAAGCAATAGAAATTACACTATTTTTTTGTGATAAAGGGGCAGAAATGCTAATTTTAAAAGTTTTGAAAAATTTATATAATACCTATATACTCGAGTATAAGCCGACCCGAGTATAAGCCGAGGCCCCTAATTTTACCACAAAATACTGGGAAAACCTATTGACTCGAGTATAAGCCGAGGGTGGGAAATGCATTGGTCACAGCCTCCCCAGTATATAGCCATCCAGCCCCTGCCCCAGTGTATATAGCCATCCAGCCCCTGCCCCAGTGTATATAGCCTGCCAGCCCCTGCCCCAGTGTATATAGCCTGCCAGCCCCTGCCCCAGTGTATATAGCCTGCCAGCCCCTGCCCCAGTGTATATAGCCTGCCAGCCCCTGCCCCAGTGTATATAGCCTGCCAGCCCCTGCCCCAGTGTATATAGCCTGCCAGCCCCTGCCCCAGTGTATATAGCCTGCCAGCCCCTGCCCCAGTGTATATAGCCTGCCGCCCCTGCCCCAGTGTACATAGCCTGCCAGCCCCTGCCCCAGTGTATATAGCCTGCCGGACCCTGCCCCAGTGTATATAGCCTGCCAGCCCCTGCCCCAGTGTATATAGCCTGACAGCCCCTGCCCCAGTGTATATAGCCTGCCGCCGCTGCCCCAGTGTATATAGCCTGCCAGCCCCTGCCCCAGTGTATATAGCCTTCCGTCGCTGCCGGACAGATAGCACAGAAGATATACAGGGCTCGCCGGAAAGGTGAGTTTAGATATATTTATTTTTTTGACTCAAGTATAAGCCGAGTTTGGGTTTTTCAGCACATTTTTTGTGCTGAAAAACCGGTAATTACTCACCGGTAATTGTGTTTCCTTGAACCACGACAGCACCCAACCAGAGAGAGGGATCCGCCCCCAGGGACAGGAAACCCAGACTTCAAATTCTGCGGTACGCCCCATCTCCTTCAGTGGATTACAGAGACTGTATGGGACTTAATGTTCTTGATTAATTCTGACCACCGTGTCATTCAGTATCACTTTCAATGAGAGAATCTCACACCTCTGTGACACACACATAACACTGAACACCCAAGTGTGAAAAAGAATTTACAAGGGAGGGAATAACCAGGGTGCTGTCGTGGTTCAAGGAAACACAATTACCGGTGAGTAATTACCGGTTTCCCCCTCTCACCACGACAGCACCCAACCAGAGAGAATAACATAGATGAAATCCTTAGGGAGGGATAACTGAAGAAAGAACCCTTCGCCCAAAGGAAAGTTCCTGTGCACCTGCTACATTTAGCCTATAGTGCCTATAGAAAGTGTGTGGAGAAGACCAGGTGGCAGCCTGACAAATCTGATTAACCGACACCTCTCTAAATTCTGCCCATGAGGAAGAAACTGCTCTAGTGGAATGGGCTTTTAGACCTTCTGGTATCGGCTGACCGGCTGCTAAATAAGCGGAGCTAATGGCTTGCCTAATCCATCTAGCTATAACTACCGCTGAGGCCTTCTGCCCCCTATTCTTGCCACCAAAAAGAACAAAAAGACTATCAGATTTTCTCCAATCTCTAGTCCTATCCAAATAAAGCTCAATGGCCCTCTTAACATCCAACTTGTTAAACTCTCTCTCCCTATCCGTAGAAGGGTTACTACAGAAGGATGGGAGCCTGATCTCCTGGGATCTATGGAATCTAGAGACTACCTTTGGTAAAAAGGCCGGGTCTGTCATCAGAACTACTCTATCATCCAAGATCTTGAGAAAAGGCGCTCTACATGACAGAGACGATATCTCTCCAACCCTACGGGCTGAAGTGATAGCTACCAAAAATACAACTTTAATGGTCAGCCATTTTAGTGAACAAGACTCCAGGGGCTCAAAAGGATCTCTTATCAGATAATTTAATACCAGAGTGAGGTCCCAGGGGGGCACCGTACATCTCCTAAAGGGGGTCATACGAGATGCCGCTTTTATGAACCGAGATATCCAGGGATGAGAGGCTAAAGGAGACTCAAACAGGGAGCTAAGGGCAGAGATCTGAACTTTAAGGGTGGCAGGTTTTAGGCCCTTATCTAATCCTGCTTGCAGGAAATCTAATATCTTAGCTATATTTGGATGAGCTAAGTCTATTTTATCTGGGGAACAAAAATCTGAGAATACTCTCCAGACCCTGAAATAGATTTTAGAGGTAACTACTTTTCTACTCTTCTGCAGGGTTGTAATTACCTTGTCCGAGAGGCCTTTTTCCCTCAAGATGCGCCTCTCAAATTCCAGGCCGTCAGATGGAGGTTCGTAATCTGCGGGTGGAATACTGGGCCCTGGGAGAGGAGATCGTGACTCTCTGGGAGGATCCAAGGGTCTGATATCGATAGCTCTCTCAATACTGAGAACCATGCCCTCCTGGGCCAGAAGGGGGCTATAAGAATAACTCTGGCTTGGTCTTGCCGTATCTTCTTCAGAACCCTTGGAAGAATAGACAGGGGTGGAAATGCATATGCTAGGCTGAAGTTCCACCTGATTGTGAAGGCATCCAGACTTAAAGATCGGTCTCTCGGGTCTAGGGAGCAGAAGAGCCTGACCTGTCTGTTCTTTCTTGTGGCGAATAAATCCACTTCTGGTTGACCCCAAAGCCTGGTTATCTTGGAGAATACCCTCCGATTCAGGGACCACTCTCCTTGACGTAAGAGATGACGGCTTAGGAAGTCTGCCTGCAGGTTGTCCTTGCCCCTTATATGAACCGCCGATATTGATCTTAGATTGGCTTCCGCAAGTTCTAGAATCTGATGCGAGAGGTTCATTAAGGACCCGCTTCGGGTACCTCCCTGGCGATTCACGAACGCCACCGCTGTGACATTGTCCGAGGCAATCTTCAGGTCTGTCCCCCGAATCATCGGCAGAGCTTGTCTGATCGCCTGCAGGATGGCCTCTAGTTCTCTGTGATTTGAGGACTTTTTCCTGGATTCTTCGTTCCATGATCCCTGGAATAAGAGGCCCCTGACCTGGGCTCCCCAACCCGTAGAGCTTGCATCCGTAATCATGGATAGAGGGTTCTCCTCTCTCCAAGGCCGGCCTGCCTGGAGGTTCTCCTCTCTTAGCCACCATCTCAGGGAATCCAGGATCTGTTGAGGAAGTGTAATCCTCTGGTCCAAGGAGGACTGGTCCCCCCTCCAGTTCTCCAACATGAAGAGCTGTAAGGGCCTTGCGTGATACATCGCCCAAGACACCGCTGGGATTGCCGCTGTAAAGAGACCCAGAGTCCTCATAATATCCCTTATGGTAGGGGATGGCTGTCTGTACAGCCTCTCCACCGAGGCTACTATCTTCACCACCTTGTCCTGAGGAAGGAAAGATCTCTGCTGAGTGGAATCTAATGTGATGCCGAGAAATATCTTTGATCTGGCCGGAGTGAGGGAGGACTTCTTCAGATTTACCATCCAGCCCAGGCGATGTAGGATCTTCATCACCACCTTTATTAAGATCTGCAACTCTTCTGCCGAACCTGCTATCAGCAGGAAGTCGTCCAGATATGGCACAAAGGTGCCCTGATATTTCCGTATGTAGGCTCCCACCTCCGATATTAGTTTTGTGAAAACTCTCGGTGCTATCGCCACTCCAAAGGGCAGAGCTCTGAATTGGAAGTGCTCTATCTTGCCGTCCATCCTCACCGCCACTCTCAGGAATCTCTGACTGTCCGGATGAATAGGGACGTGGTAATAAGCATCCGCTAAGTCTATGGAAGCCATAAAACAATCCTGAAAGAGCAGGTTTACGGTTGACCTTATCGATTCCATCTTGAACTTTTCCACTTTTAGATAGCAGTTTAGTGGTTTTAAATTTATAATGGTCCGGAATGTTCCGTCCGGTTTCTTTATAAGGAACAGGGTTGAATAAAATCCTGTCCCTCGATCCTGCAGTGGCACCTGCCGTAGCACCTCCTTTTCCAATAGGGATCTTACTTCGGTCTCTAGAGCCTGTCTTTCTGCTCTTCCGGCCACTGAGGTTATCTTGAAACGCTGTGGGGGAGGGGATAGAAAAGGTAATTTTAGGCCATCTTGTATGATCCCCAAAATCCACTTGCTCCCTGAAATCTTGCTCCACTCCGCCTTGAACAGGGAGAGCCTTCCCCCCACAGGACCCCTGGCGTCATTGCTGACCGGGACGTTTACTGGAATCCTGAGGCCGGGAAAACATGAATCCCTTAGACCTCCTAGAGGGTCGCCACCCCTCCTTCTTGTCTCCGGATCTCTGAGGAGATCTAAATCGCCGTGAGGGGCGAAAAAACTTCCTCTCTTGAGGCCTTGTACTAGGAAAACCTCTCTTCCTGTCAGCTGCCTTTTCCAATATGTTGTCTAGTGCAGACCCAAACAAGAATTCCCCTTCACAGGGAATACTACATAGATGACTTTTAGATGGGAGGTCACCTGTCCAGTTCTTCAGCCATAAGGCCCTTCTGGCAGAATTAGATAAGGCTACCGATCTTGTCCGATAACCTTAAGGCGTCCACCGAGGCATCGGCTAAGAAGGCAGAGGCCTTCTGTGCAGTGGTAACCTCCGAGATGAGATGTGACCTGGATGCACCAGCCTTAATCTTCTCCTCCAGCTGAGAAAGCCAAACAAAAAGAGACCTAGAAACGCATGTAGCCGCGACATTGGGTTTGAATGCGCCCGCTGCTGCCTCCCAGGAACGCCTTAAGAAGCCATCTGCCTTCTTATCCATAGGATCTTTAAGCACACCTGAATCCTCAACTGGAAGCGCACTCTTTCTAGACACTTTAGACACGGCAACATCTACTTTTGGCGCCTTGTCCCAAATCTCTGTCTCCTTCTCAGGGAAGGGATACTTCCGCTTCATAGCTCTAGGGATAAAAACCTTCTTGTCTGCCTTGCGCCATTCTGCCTGGATAAGGGAGGAAATATTCTCATGGATAGGAAAAACCTTTCTCTTCTTTTCTCCTAGACCCTGGAACATAACGTCTGTTACAGAGCGTTCTTCTTTTTCATCTTCTAACTTCATAGTTGATCTTACTAATTTTACTAGATGATCAATATCTTCTATAGGAAACAGGGGTCTGCCTGACCTGTCCTCCTCCTCTGACTCAGATGATTCTCCCGAACTAGGGCCAGAATCTTCAAGTTGCCTGGAAGTGCCTGGGGAATTCTCTGACCTGAGGGATCTCCTCATTTCTTGCACAGAACTACGCACTTCCTGCTGGATTAGCATACGCATGGATTCAAACAAGGTCGACTGCTCTTGTGCTAACAGGCGCTGAACACACTGGTCACAGTTAGGTTTTAAATAAGAGTCAGGCAGATTATCTCCACAGATTCTACATGCATGATGCTTAGACTTTACAGTGGCTTTCCCCTTACGAGATTCTTCCCTCTAAAATAAGAATCACATAAGACATCATCAGAACCAGTTTAAAGGCATGGTAAGGCCACACTCACCAATCAGCGGACTATCCCCCTACTCAAACTTTACCGTAGCGGTGTCCACCGACTCTCTACCACCTTCATTAGAACTCATCTTATTCAGTGGTGAGGATACAGCTCCGTTTTCATCCACGACTGGAGCAACTCCTGTGGCTGGCTGTGGGTGCTAGAAACAACACACAGGACTCCTGTGTGGGATCTCCTTTTAAAATTACCGCGTCTGACGTCATCTCCCATGTGGACGCTGGGCGGCGCGTCACTTCCGGTCCTCACCGGAAGTGGAGTCGGCGCCATTTTGGGGAAGACCATCGCAGAGGAAGAGGCCAGCGCTCAGCCGCCCTTCCACACACACGCCTCCACTCCGGATCGGAGGCGTGCCGGAGTCCGCCCGCACCCACAGACTGCGCTGCACCTCGCAGCATTCACCTCTCCACCGCCGCCGAGTGACCACCCTCCGGTAAGCCTCGGCGGGGGACCTGTGCAGCCACCTGGGGGTACCTGGGACTCCCATTCCCCCCTTTCACCGCGACTCCTGAGCCTCACCGAGACTCACTGGATCCCCCGTCAGGGACAGGAAACCACTGAAGGAGATGGGGCGTACCGCAGAATTTGAAGTCTGGGTTTCCTGTCCCTGGGGGCGGATCCCTCTCTCTGGTTGGGTGCTGTCGTGGTGAGAGGGGGAAACTAGGCTTATACTCGAGTATATAAGGTAATTTTTTGGAAATCTAGCATATTACTGTCCCTCTTTGCTCTCGTAGATGAATTGGTGAAGCAGCTTGAATAGGAAAGCCGATGCAGGAATAGGGGGGACTGGAAGTATTTTTTAAAATTTAGCCTATGCATAAATTGCATAAAAATTTTGGTTGGGCAACCCATTTAACAATCCTTCTTATACGATAAAATGAATTAGTCAGGACACATAATAGTCAGCCATTTCAGCATCTCTGCAGGAAAATATAATCCAAATAAATAAACTCTTTAAATCAAGATCTTAAGAAATCTCCGACCTCCTGAAGGAATTCCCTCTCTCCCGGGTTTAGAATATTAAAGAAATTTACTCATCAGCTTCGGCAGCCAGGAAAATCTGGGCATTACCACCAGATAAGAATAACTTGGCCTTTTTGCCTCTACCATAATCTCCCCAAGTCTCTCAATTAAAGACACTTGAAATCTGCTTTATGTGGGATCATATGTCAATAAGAGTCCCTGAGCAAACACTGGAAAAATTATCAGGCCCACAGAACTGCGCGTCTGCCAGACGAGAAACCACTGGATACACAAGTCAGATTTGGTTTCCTCTGCATGAATATTAATCAGGAAAACCCTTAACCAGACACCTCGGGGGGGAAAAAAGGCTTCTCTGGTTTGGAATATTTTGTGTTTTTGTTGAGTACACCAAAATGGCATGCGGCTTGTTACCATAGGTGCTGGGCCAAAATGCAAAATGGAAAATCCCAAGGGTTGTGGGGGAGGAGAAAAAAAATCCTTACTTTCTGCACTTCTCCATTAGCACGGCACGTCATCCAGTGACTGTTGACACACTGCGTTGGTCAGTGGCCATGTGACTGATGCAGCTAATCAATACTTGCTTTCCATAATAAGCCATATGGAACGGTCTAATATAGTTTTACATTCAGAGTCCAAGTGTCTGTACTGATCATGTCTAGCTGTGGTGGGTTCAGTGTATCTCCATGGTTACAGACTACAAACATACCCCATGTAGTCAGTCCTCGCAGTCATACAGTTTTCCATTTGTCCTGATGGATGTTATTTTGAGCAGTGTATGTGACATCAACATACAAGCAGGTAGAAGAGAGTTTGTTTGTAGCCTGTTACCACATGGGAGACTTCTAGTTCTTTATAGAAATCAATGAGACATTTTACAAGAAAAACTCGTTCTAGGTTATTTTTCCATGGATCATTTTATTTTGCATTACATTTTTACTTGTATAACAGCGATTCTTACCTTTTCTTGAAGCTTGATTGGTCACCAAATAAGAGTAAATAAAAAAAAAAAAAAAAAGTACAATAAAAACACATTAGAACAAAGATGATTTCGGAATATAATACATATTAAATTACATGTATTGTATAGGAATAGGAGTCAATGTCACCAAGTACACACAGATTTAAAACTTTGTTAGCTTCCTCTGCTTATTACATACGGAAACTGCTAATCTGAACGGTAATAATCATGTTATGCATAATATACAAAAAAACCCTGATTTTTCGGTTTAATTTGTTCAGTATTTGTAACTCGTATGTAATAAACGTGCATTATGAAATTCAAAATACAAATTTTCTTTCGAACCAAAAGAAGAAATTAAGAGAAACCTACCTTATGAAGCCACCCAATTATAAAGAATTACAGAAAATATGTGAAATACACACAGTCCGCCACAAATTACAGAAGTTTCTTATATCACTTAAAAAAATGCATGCTACACCTGGTGCATGATTTACTATATACTTTATGTGCATATAGGGATCTGCTATGCCAGGGTGACACTACCTACCTACAGTAAATGACCCCCTTTTACCATCATGTTCATAAACATTTTAGGTCCAATTTTGTGCCCATTATTTACGGTGTAGAATACTGGGCCTGGTATACAATTACAAGTATATGCAGTAAATGCTGGGCACTCGGCTCCTTTCCCTCGTGCACGTGGATATACTTGAACAGTATAAAAATGAAAAAATCCCGGCACCTCGAGGTGAAAGCAAAATTCCTCCTTTTATTTTCGGAGCATGTAACAAATCAAGTATACACAGGTCACACAGTAAAACGCCGAAAAAACGCGAAAAGAGCCGAAAAACTTTTTACTGCGTGACTTGTGTATACTTGATTTGGTACATGCTCCGAAAATAAAAGGAGGAATTTTGCTTTCACCTCGAGGTTTTCATTTTTATACAATTACAAGGTTACAGAAATTGTATGACCTTCATGGACCCTTCAATCAGCTTTGCTTTTTCAGTGGGTGTTTTGGTAGCCAAAACTTTGGAGATCTTTGGAGATCAGTGACCAATCCTAAAAAAGAAAACTCCTCCAACTTAAAATACAACATGCCAGCTACTAAGAGCCACCACTAGGGGGAGTGGGGGAGCTTACTGCAGACAGTATACATCTTAATGCACAACAGCTCCCTCTACTGGAAGCTACATGTAGCCATCACATAATCTTTTAGATTTATGTGAATGCATCAGTTTCAAAAGTAAATTACTGCAAATATTGTATAAACATGTACAGAAAAATTAAACAAAATGGTCGAGGAGGCCATTTACTTTTAAGATATGAAATTTAGACATTTTTTTAAGTGATGTATTTCATTGAACCCATTGTGGAGATTTTGGAGAGATAAATATGAATATATATCAAGATACCATAATATGCTAATAAAATAAAGAATTTATGTTTTAAAAGTTTTTTCATAACTGAGCAGTTGCTCTCCAAAATCTCTTCCCCGCAAAATCCCAATCAGTAATCCTGATGAACCCGGAGATCACCAATCAGTGCATCTTTCTTGTGACATACATACATGCACTGTGGTTGGAGAGGTCATTTTTCCAAGTGCGGTTGACATGCTGCTTAACAGCTGAAAATTATATGTAACAGATTTGTGAAACTTTTGATACACCTGAATATTACAACTTAAAAATTGAAGGATAAATTAATCAGAAAAATCTCAATCATCAATTCAACTACTACACAGCGCTTCCCCTCTGTGTAAAGTTAGAGCCTACAGCACTTATGCAGGAAGAGGGGCGGGGTTGTGCAGCAGTTCAATACACAGAGCAAAGTAGTGTGAGGACACGCCCCATTACACATTTGAAGACCAATTACTTAAATATCAATCCATTATTCACAATCCTGCTGCTACCAACTACATACACAAAGGATGATGGAGACATTCTCCAGCGTTCCTAACTAGAATTGTGTGCAGCTTTTCATGGATACAACAGCTGGCAGATTCCCTTAATTACCGTATATACTCGAGTATAAGCCGACCCAAGTATAAGCCGAGGCCCCTAATTTTACCACAAAAACCTGGTAAAATGTATATATTATTTACTCGAGTATAAGCCGAGTTTGGGTTTTCAGCACATTTTTTGGTGCTAAAAAACTAGGCTTATACTCGAGTATATAAGGTAATATGACAAAATATAACAAAACTTTTTGCCTGTGGACATGTGGGACAAAATATTGACATGTTGACAAAATATTTTGCACAGTCAAATTTGTGACCATTGGCATGTATGCCATACACACACGCACACACAGTTGCATCCTACCAGGGCAGGATTAAGGTAGGTGGAGACCCCTGGATCCAAAATCTGGCGGGGGGCCCACTCTATGTAGCCCAGGCAGTGCTACACATTACTATTCTAAATTATCATTAATACTCTAAACTTTCTATACATACATGTGGCAGAGGTCTTAGCGCTGCTGGCCTATCTGGCACAGTGGCAGTAGTACTGACTACTAGTCCCCACCAAGTCCCACGTGCCACTCTTCCCTGAGTGTTCCCTCTTTTCCTCTCACAGGTTAGGAGTGATCTGTAAGTAAGTAAACCTAAACTGGTCACATGTGAGAGCTGACTGCCGCACAATGCTGGTTGAGGTCCCCTTATGAGTAAAGTGGTGGATACCCAGGGGTGCGCGCTCCTGGAGCTCTCCCTATAATCCAGCTCTGCCTCCCACATACGAGTTGTACACAGCAATGTCACAGCCATGCTGTTCTTCCACATGCGATTCCAACAAAATTTTTTTGCTTTTAAATACTTACCGGTCTCCACATAAAAAATTATTACATCTATTATAATTATCTATTATATCTAGATGCAAAAAAACATGCAGGCAGCTAGAAAAGGCTCAGATTAAATGCTGAATTACCCTGGCACAGTGCAGCTGTGGGGTACATAGCGATTCCCACTGAAGGTAACCATATTGTATACTTCAGTGTCCAAAAATCTTGGTTACACATTTAGAAGACCATCTCTGCATAAGCACATCATGAATGCGTTACCAACATTCATGAACCCAACACCAACGTAGAAGCTAGGCTGAATACATTTTAGGATTGTGTACTTTCCTAATGTGGGGGGGGGCACATATCTAGTTAAAGTATGTCCAAAATGATCACTTATACAATCAATTATATAGATTAGGGGAGACATATCAGACTATAGCTAAATGATGTTCCATTGGGCTTGCCTCTACAGTGGTGGCTTGTAATATTGCCAGAATGTCTCGAGAGGCTTTAATGTTTGAGGTAGTTCCATATGCAAGTATCCTGTGTACGCAAAATGGCCATGCAGGTCCAGGCTAAAATGGAAACTATATGAAGACTATGTTCTGAAGGCCTCAATCTGCTGGTCCTCATCAAGGAGCTTCATTTGAAACTGAACAATCCATGTCCCAAAAGACATGATTTTTGAAGAAAAATAAGGACCTGATGCATAGAAAAACATTCTAATGAAGATTGCCGTCAGCGATTACGCAATCTATGTGATGCTGCCAGCTTCTCCTATAGGTCTCTGCTTAGAGGGGCGTGCCGGCCCACTCCCTTATGAATAAACCCGACTGCAGTGTACAAGATATGAGGATCCGACCTCTTATTTGGTAAGAGGTCGGAACTGCTTAAACCTCCTTTCCAAGCATAAATTTAAAAAAAAACCTGGCTGGGGAGAAAGGAGCTAGGGAGAGGGTTATGGGGGGCACATTTGGTTGGGGTCTTTTTCGGGGTGACAGGTCCTCTTTAACCCATAATTTCTTTAATGTCATCCAATTTACATGGTTCACAAACACAACGGAAGGATTGCATGGTCATGTCAGTCTTTTGTAATATAGGGGTTGAGAAGTGGTTGGCCAATCTATATCTGGTTATATGGGGTCACCCTGAAGGCCTGCTCTAAAATGTATATAATATGGAACTAAGCGCAGAGAGAAGCCCTTTACCCAGTTGTTTTAGGATGACAGACTGACACAGAGGGACAGACAATTGTATACATTACTACCTTTTCTGGACTGCTCTTTTTGAGGTGAAATAGATCCCACTTTTTCTCCTCTTTCTGCTGTAGAAGAAGGCCATCGAGATGATAAGTATGTGCAAGGTTTATTACACGGCGGGGTTACCTTGGTTTTAGTGACAAAGGGTTTGTAAGATGGGTTGGCATGGGACCATTAATATACACAGAGATGTATCAAGGAAAGTATAAGGGGGATTGAATAGCTCTAAGGGGGTCGAATAAACCACGAATGTATTAAGTTTGAATTAAAGACATTGGGTTTTCACCAACTACTTGATAAGTCCTGAGGTTACTACACATGGACAGCCCTAGTGCTAGAAGACACGTTTGACTGGCACAAGGTGGGTTGGTGTTGGTAAAACAAAAGATGAACATTGGTTATGGTGACCACTGGTCCCGACACTTGTGAAGGTTTGGTGCTCAGAAGCAAGGACGACGACAGTGTGCAGTGAGTGGACAGTAACCTTGGTTAGTTTTGTAAGGCACAATATCAGACATTGACATAATTCATGCAATAACAGAATCTGAACAAAGCAAATATTACCTGAGTAGCCAGCAGTGGTTTGGTATCTTCCACTTCAATAATTACATCACGAGGAGGGGAAGAAGCCAGGAGAGCAACTGAAGGAGGAACCAGAATGAATAAATTTAGAAAAGATGTTCAACCAGAGAAATAAGGATAGTCTCATGAGGACAACCATTGCCCATATGAGCTGTGCTGAAGAAGTGGCTCTCAGTTTCATAGATTCAAGATGTCCTCAAGCCAACCAGAATGGCCACCATGTAACACTATTTTTACATTGTAGAGGCTGCTGATGGCGAAATTCTTGGCAAAATCCAGGATGGAATGTGTGGGACCCGGGGCAATGATATTATTGTTTCAGGGGCTACAATTATCATTAATTCATAGGATGGATTTAAAGTTTTTGTGGCCCATACACTGGCTGAACCTTCCAAATTTGACCGGACAGAGATAAGGATCGGAAAGACAAATTTCAACCATTCAATCCTTATGTTTGTAGGGAGATATGTCACTGCTAGGCATCCGCTCTCCGATCCAGGACACATATACTACTTTGCCTGCACATTGCATTTCAGATTAGAAGTATGGGTGGTCTTGACTCCACATAGCATGTGGTAAATGTTAGATGGCTGGTGTCTGCATTGATAACTAGTATAGGTTCCAAGTACACAAGAAAAGTAATAAGCATTGGTAGAGGCCTGTTCAATCATCATTATGGAAGTCCCAAGCCCCAAATCCTTTTCCTCCTCACCAGCACTACTGAAATGATGAGAAATTTGCATAGAGCAGTAGTTGAGTATACACATCTTGTAAGCTCCATGAAAGGTACCAAAACATACAAAACTCCATGAACCTTTATGTACCTTTTAATTCAGCAGCCTCGTCCATTCTTGCAGCATATGGGTCACAGCGGAAGTGTTCCAGTGTGTCGATTGTACACTGTCCCACCACAGGCTTCCTTCCGAACGGCCGATGGTCGACCACTTTAATGATGATGGGGGGCACATACATTTCTTCTTTGGGTAGAAGCTGTAAAGAGAAATACATAAATAAAATAAAGAATATGTAGTATTTTATTTACAGATCACATGCTAAAAGTCCATGGACTGGACAATACAGGGTGTATTTTCATCAGCTTGACTCGTAAGGAAGATTGCAATTTTGGCAATAGTTTCCCTATGCATTTCATCACATTACACATGGAAATTAATTTTGGATAGTTGAGGTTACAAGAAGCCCTTGACTTACCACTTTCATGAAGAGAACAGAACTTGAAAAGTTAGGGGTCTTTTTGAGATTCTTGATAATGGCAGACTGAACAATTTCTCCACCACACTCAACGATGAGGCTGGGGGATGAGACAGCCGCCATTTGGTAGCTCTTCATGTTACGTAATCCCCATGTGAGGATCTATCATATGGGAGAGATTTAGGAATGATTTGGGCATGAACTGAGTCAATGGTAATAAAGTTATAAAACTGATTAAAGAGATGCCTACCTCTATGGCAGTGAGCTGGACCACTGGTCGGATGCCCTGAGGAACCATGTAAAGCTTTGGAGCACGCTGGGATGGCAGTATTGGCAGGTTTGACCCATCCTAAATGTACAAGAAATATATTTATGGCATTGGTAAACAATATCCGGAACTTTAACGTGGATTATAAGCAACTTCTGATTTGCCAAGAAATATTGCTTCAATCAATAGTTCAACTAAATATACGAAAACAGTCTGCTGGAGCAAGAGGGACTTGACTCAGAGGTATTACAATACAGAGAGTGATGGGAGAGGGTAGATAGCAGTGGCATAACTAGAAGGCTGGGCCCCAGTGCGCAGTCTGTGCCAAGCCCCGACTATAATGTATGATTTATAGTAATAGTCTTCTCATATGGGAAAGTGACACCATAAGGGCCCCCTAAACCTCTTGGGCCCTGGTGCGACCGCAACCTCTGCACCCCGTCAAGTTACGCCCCTGGGGAGTAGTGTGTAAGTCTGCACCTACAAGCTCGGAGAATACTGAGAAATAAAAGGCATAGGGGGGGCTATGTACTCATATACACCAATTTATACACTTGCACACACATAGAGCATATACACATCACATATACACACGCATACAGTGTCATATACAGACGTACAGCATATATACACACATACAGTATATGCACACCATACACCATATATAAATCACATATATTATATATACATATTATGCTGTACAGTGTGCAGAATAATATGTAAATAATGGTGCACATCCTCCATTACTTAGTGTTGGGTCAGATGCCGGGGCCCACTGACACTGCATGCCCCAAAGCGGCTGCTATGGCAGCTACCACTGTAGTTACACCCCTGGACATCGCCTGCGGAGGGCACAACTGCTATAAATGCTAAATTTAAATCATGTAATAAATTATATCATAACTATTTCTATATCTAATGCAAGCACATTGTTGAAAGTTTAGAAATGCTTTAGAGAGAAATTATCCAATTATCCTGATCACTAATTTTACTTTATGACAAGCAAGTCAATGAGACCTTGTCACGCAGGATGAGTTCGGCCGCCACCAGGATGTCTCCGCAGTTCTTTTCTGCATTCATCACAGGATACCAGAGAAGTTTTGGTGTGAGGTCTATTCCAGGATTCAGCTTCACTATAGGTGAGCATATGCTTCTGCCTAAAAACTCATCTTTCCCCTAAAATGAGCAACAAAGAAGAGCAAATCCAAAATGAAACAAAGAATTATCGCACAGCCCGGTGTTATACATTAGTAACATAACACACTTACCACTTGGTCACTGTCAAATATTTCAATGACCACATTGGGTGGGTGCTGCGCTACAGCTAGTGGATCTCCATAGATTTCAACTTCATTGAAGATTAGTGTTTGGTCCCAGGTGGGGTTAAGGGTACAATGAATTGTCTCGGTGGTTTTACTGCGGTGAAGGAACGATACATGTGCATAGGGGTCTAAAATGAAAGAAAAAAAAAAGTTGGGGTTTATGTGTACAAAAGTGATCCAAAGCAAGTCCATCAAATCTATGCCAACATAAGAAACAGTATAAAACACCGAGTTGATTGAAGGTCATTATGGGACAATAAGTTCTACCATATGGAGCACTTGTCTATTTGAGTATATACTGTATATCCTATCTGCATAGTAAATCAACAATTAGTCTATATTTAGATTAATTCAGCCATCTGTTGTACATATCCCACAATATGCTTATACATTCCTGAAACGGGAGGAGGAATGAACATTCAGGAGTGATCACTGGTTGGAAGCAGCCAGTGATTGGGTGTCTCCCAAGTGAAGTAATCACTCAGCGGAGGCCGGGGATGAATACCATACAGTTGCATTGGTCTCCCATAGGCTTATTACGGCCTCTGCTGAGCATATCCATCACTGGGCATTAGGAAGCTGGATGAAAAAACACAGATTGCTACATTATTATTCTCAGTATTATCTGCTGGATATGACTTATGCTGTGCATACAGAGGAGAAAAGGATATGCCGAATATATCCAAAAAATGTTATCTAAATGTAACCTTTGGATGTCTATATACAGATGATGGGCACAATGAGGTTAAAACACTCACCAGAGAAGCTGTCCTTATCCATGGGTGTGAGATTCCGGGCTTGATACAGATAGCAGCGCAGATGATATGTGAAGACGCCTACGGAGGAAGCAAAATACCTCCAATATATAATATATGATTTACAGGAAACAACTAAAATAATTATATGAAGACTGATCAAGCAAAATGGTTAATTCCATAACCATCAAGGTGGTTATGTGCAGCATAATGGGGCACATTTACTTAGGCTTTGTGATGCACTTTTTTCGGACTGTGCCCTATCTTCAATGGGAAAACGGTTTGTACAGGTATTTAAGTAGTGAGTGCGTTGCGATTTTGTCCCACGCGACCCTTTTTTTGGCTCAGCTGCGCTGGCTTCCAACACAATTTAGTGGATGTGTCATCAGACGATCCGACTGATTCGGACTGAGCGCAGGATTTAATTTTCAAATTGTGTTGCAAGCCCAACCACTTAGATGCACCCAGGGCCGCTTCTGCCATGAGGCGTGGTGAAGTCCCCGCCTCAGGCGGCAAATAGCGGACCCCATTTAAAAGCGGCATTTTGCCGCTGGTAGCACAGACTTGCCAATGGCTGGCAGGTCCGTGCCACCTGTAAAATAAATTACATCGCCGCCTTTAAGGCGGCGATGTAATTTATAGGCAGAGCGGTGCAGCACATCCCGCCTGTGCGCACCGCTCTGCAGGACACAGGTCGGCGTGATGACGTCACCACGTGCCGACCCGTGTCCCTTCACAGAGCGGCTGCTGGCTGGAGAAGACGAGGGAGCTGCGTGGGAGCACAGCACTGAATGGTGAGTGCAGTAGGGGGGATCGCTACAACATCCTCTCATCACGATGTGTATCCTCAGGACACAGATCGCGATGAGACCATGTACAGTCACTGCTTTCCCCAGCAGTAGCTTCACCCTCCCGGAGTATAAGTTCCCCGGAGGCTGAAGGCTGAAGGACCTTTGGTGATGTCATGGTCACATGACCTGCCGGGGAAAGCAGTGACCACACAGCGAGACCTGCATCTGTGAGGTGAGGGGGGAGACATAACAGAGGAGGGGGAGAACATGGGGGGCTGTGTGAGGCACATTACTTACTGGGGGGGCTGTGTGTGAGGCACAGTACTTACTGGGGGGCTGTGTGTGAGGCACATTACTTACTGGGGGGGCTGTGTGTGAGGCACATTACTTACTGGGGGGGCTGTGTGTGAGGCACATTACTTACTGGGGGGGCTGTGTGTGTGAGGCACATTACTTACTGGGGGGCTGTGTGTGAGGCACAGTACTTACTGGGGGGGCTGTGTGTGAGGCACATTACTTACTGGGGGGGCTGTGTGTGAGGCACATTACTTACTGGGGGGGCTGTGTGAGGCACATTACTTACTGGGGGGGCTGTGTGTGGGGCACATTACTTACTGGGGGCTTTGTGAGGCACATTACTTACTGGGGGCTTTGTGAGGCACATTACTTACTGGGGGACTGTGTGAGGCACATTACTTACTGGGGGGGCTGTGTGAGGCACATTACTTACTGGGGGGCTGTGTGAGGCACATTACTTACTGGGGGGCTGTGTGAGGCACATTACTTACTGGGGGGGCTGTGTGAGGCACATTACTTACTGGGGGGGCTGTGTGTGAGGCACATTACTTACTGGGGGGGCTGTGTGTGGGGCACATTACTTACTGGGGGCTTTGTGAGGCACATTACTTACTGGGGGCTTTGTGAGGCACATTACTTACTGGGGGACTGTGTGAGGCACATTACTTACTGGGGGGGCTGTGTGAGGCACATTACTTACTGGGGGGCTGTGTGAGGCACATTACTTACTGGGGGGGCTGTGTGAGGCACATTACTTACTGGGGGGGCTGTGTGAGGCACATTACTTACTGGGGGGGCTGTGTGAGGCACATTACTTACTGGGGGGGCTGTGTGAGGCACATTACTTACTGGGGGGGCTGTGTGAGGCACATTACTTACTGGGGGGACTGTGTGAGGCACATTACTTACTGGGGGGACTGTGTGAGGCACATTATTTACTGGAGGACTGTGTGAGGCACATTACTTACTGGGGGGGGCTGTGTGAGGCACATTACTTACTGGGGGGCTGTGTGAGGCACATTACTTACTGGGGGGCTGTGTGAGGCACATTACTTACTGGGGGGGCTGTGTGAGGCACATTACTTACTGGGGGGGCTGTGTGAGGCACATTACTTACTGGGGGGGCTGTGTGAGGCACATTACTTACTGGGGGGGCTGTGTGAGGCACATTACTTACTGGGGGGCTGTGTGGGGCACATTACTTACTGGGGGGCTGTGTGTGAGGCACATTACTTAGTGGGGGGCTGTGTGAGGCACATTACTTACTGGGGAGCTGTGTGAGGCACATTACTTACTGGGGAGCTGTGTGAGGCACATTACTTACTGGGGGGGCTGTGTGAGGCACATTACTTACTGGGGGGGCTGTGTGAGGCACATTACTTACTGGGGGGCTGTGTGTGAGGCACATTACTTACTGGGGGGCTGTGTGTGGGGACATTACTTACTGGGGGGCTGTGTGTGGGGAACATTACTTACTGGGGGGCTGTGTGTGAGGCACATTACTTTCTGGGGGGGCTGTGTGTGGGGCACAGTACTTACTGGGGGGCTGTGTGTGGGGCACAGTACTTAGCGGGGGGCTGTGTGTGGGGCACAGTACTTAGCGGGGGGCTGTGTGTGGGGCACAGTACTTACTGGGGGGCTGTGTGTGGGGCACAGTACTTACCGGGGGGCTGTGTGTGGGGCACAGTACTTACTGGGGGGCTGTGTGTGGGGCACAGTACTTAGCGGGGGGCTGTGTGTGGGGCACAGTACTTAGCGGGGGGCTGTGTGTGGGGCACAGTACTTACTGGGGGGCTGTGTGTGGGGCACAGTACTTACCGGGGGGCTGTGTGTGGGGCACAGTACTTACCGGGGGGCTGTGTGTGGGGCACAGTACTTACCGGGGGGCTGTGTGTGGGGCACAGTACTTACCGGGGGGCTGTGTGTGGGGCACAGTACTTACCGGGGGGCTGTGTGTGGGGCACAGTACTTACCGGGGGGGCTGTGTGTGAGGCACAGTACTTACTGGGGGGGCTGTGTGTGAGGCACAGTACTTACCGGGGGGCTGTGTGTGGGGCACAGTACTTACCGGGGGGCTGTGTGTGAGGCACAGTACTTACCGGGGGGGCTGTGTGTGAGGCACAGTACTTACTGGGGGGCTGTGTGTGAGGCACAGTACTTCCTGGGGGGCTGTGTGTGGGGCACAGTACTTACTGGGGGGGCTGTGTGTGAGGCACAGTACTTACTGGGGGGGCTGTGTGTGAGGCTGTGTATATGGTGGGGTGTGGGGGTCACTGTTCAATATAGGGGGAGCCTAAATTAGGGCACCTAATTTAATTACTATATATGCTCTAATTTGGGTGACTAAAGGATGTTTTATGTTGGGAATAGTTTGTTCAGTCATGTTGTGAGGATAATATATATTATAATCACAATTCATTATACTGTAAGTGACTGTGGTATTTTTAGGGGCGCCATGGGGAGTTGTGCTGCATGGAGTTGAAAACATTTCTTTGTGAATGCAGAGAAAACTAAGGCCGGAAGAAAGCGTAAAGAAGTACCCTTTCGGATGGAGTAGATGGTCACCTGTAAGGTACTAGAGGTAACTAATATCTGTGTCTAATGACTACTAGTGTGTAAGGTAGCATCACCAGGGGCACGCACGTGCGCGCGTGAGGCGGAAGGGGGGGGGGCAGCATTTTCAAATTTCGCCTGAGGCAGCAAAAAGGCTAGAATCGGCCCTGGATGCACCAATAGATGCAACACTAAAAAGATGGTGAACTCTATCGGACCTGAGCTGGGAAGCGACACATTCAAGATATCAGGCGCACGATCTTAGTGAATGCCCTTTCTGTGAACTCCGGTGACGGGCTAAGTAAATGTGCCCCATTTCTGATGTTTAGAGGTGCCACTTACGATCAAAAGTGCAGGACACAATGGGTGTATTTGCTCCAAAGATATTGGTTGCAGACTCCTTCCCTTTTTCAGAACTTTTCTTCTCTTCCTCCTCGGTGCTCATATCAGAGCCCTACACAGAGGAATCACATAATATTGTAAAAGGAAGCATTTTTCAAACAAGTCAATTTACACAGATATTCCATAGAAAACGAAAAAATAATACTTGTGGTCAAATTTTTAGTTAGGTTCACATAGTCAAGCGTTGATCGAAATTGACTTCCGGCAAATTGTTGCATCAGGCATTATTATGGAAACGCCTCTATTTCACAATGCAACTCAAAATTTTCTCTATTCCTGGTCGCTACTGATAGCAGCAGGTCATTGAGGTTGCACAGCTACTTCAGCTCTTGATAAGTGGATGGCAGATCAATACATACTTACGCAAGAAGGTTTGAGGTGTCAACATCAACTCTGAGCCCTAATATCTACCAGCTTAAATAAGCAGGTTTCTGACCAAACTTTCAAAAAGTTGACAAAGGAGGATCTCAAAAAAGTCCACATAATAACCAGCAGTACCTGGACTACTGTTAGTTACATAGATAAATTCCGAAGAGCCATTGTAGTGGCATAATGTGGATGACGAAGACATTGACATAAATTCCAGCATCCATCTACTTACAAGGGCTCCCTCCAGTCTGAAGATAGCAGCAGAGCCAATACTGTCAGAAGGAGCCATCTTCCTTCTCCAACGTCTTCGACGGAAGGTGTCGGAGCTGCGTTCCTTTAAGTGAAATTTCCAGCCTATGAGGGCAGCATATTCCCAGCCCTCCTGCTCCTGCTGGGTAAGTGTTGCCTGTAAAGATGCAAAAAAAAAAAACATATCAATGATATTATAAATAACTTTAAAAAAAATTAACTACAAGATGCTCAATAATTTGTCACCAACTAAAGAGCGAAGAAGAGATTGAGATTTGCAATTACAGGAGACCTTTCTCATGAATGCATTAAGCATACCAAGTGCTCCCTCTTCTGGGCATTTGGCAGAAGAAGAGTGAAGAAATCAGAATTCCCCAAAATCCTTGGACAAGACATTGGGGCAAATTTACTTACCCGGTCCATTCGCGTTCCAGCGGCGGCTTCTCCGCTCTGGATTCGGGTCCGGCCGGGATTTAATAAGGTAGTTCTTCCGCCGTCCACCAGGTGGCGCTGCTGCGCTGAAAGTAAACTCATCGCGCCGGAATGCACCGAGCTGGACCAGGTGAAGGTAAGCGGTCCTTATGCGACACATTTTCGGTTTTTAAATGCGGCGGTTTTTCCGAATACGTCGGGTTTTCGTTCGGCCACGCCCCCCGATTTCCGTCGCGCGCATGCCAGCGCCGATGCGCCACAATCCGATCGCGTGCGCCAAAATCCCGGGGCAATTTAAGTACAAGCGGCGCAAAACGGAAATATTCGGGTAACACGTCGGGAAAACGCGAATCGGGCCCTTAATAAATGACCCCCATTGAATCAAGCCCGGTGCGCTATACGAGAGCTATATAACAAACATACTGAAGAACTTAGATCCTTACTAGAGATGAGCGAGCACTAAAATGCTCGGGTGCTCGTTATTCGAGACGAACTTTTCCAGATGCTCGAGTGCTCGTCTCGAATAACGAGCCCCATTGAAGTCAATGGGAGACCCGAGCATTTTTTTAATAAAACTGAACAGAAAAAAAACAGTGCAAAAAAAAAAATTCCAGATGTTTGCAGATGTTTTACTTGTAAGAACACATTGAAATAACACTATTCTTCACTTTGCAGGTGTTCGCGCGTGTCTTCCGCTAGGTTCGGAGATGTTCGGAACATCTGGAATGTGAAGAATAGTGTTCTTTCAATGTGTTCTGCACTTAAATGGTCCTGTGTTCACTGTTTTTAATGTTTTAATTCTATTCTTCACATTGCAGGTGTGCGCGTGTCTCCCGATAGGTTCGGAGATACGCGCGCACAGCTGCAAAGTAAAGAATAGAATTAAAACATTAAAAACAGTGAATACAGGACCATTTAAGTCCAGAACACATTGAAAGAACAATATTCTTCACATTCCAGATGTTCCGAACATCTCCGAACCTAGCGGGAGACACGCGCGAACACCTGCAAAGTGAAGAATAGTGTTATTTCAATGTGTTCTTACAAGTAAAACATCTGCAAACATGTGTAATATTTTTTTTTACAATAAAAATACTTTTATTCAATTTATTTTATTAATTTACTGCTCGATCTCGAGCCGGCGCGATACTCGTCCGAGTAACGAGCCGGTCCGAGTATGCTAATACTCGACCGAGCAGTATACTCGGACGAGTATACTCGCTCATCTCTAATCCTTACCCATTATTATATGTCTATGTGTGATATTCTGGTGCTACACAAATCATGCGTTTTTATATACATTCACCTTTTTAGCGGTAGCGCTGACTGTTGGATCCTTCTTCCTCTTCCTCACTAGTCTCCGCCGGCGGTGAGTGTGGTACATTTTCTCAGCAGCCACCCAGGATTTGGGTTTAGTGTCTGGAGGAATTGTGATTCCATATTCCCAACCTTACATTAGAAATAACAGGCAGGTAAGTCCCTGGGCAAATGACAGTGGCCTCATTTATAAGACTATGCACGTAAATGGATACAACTGAAGAGGACTTCTAAATGCAATGGGATCAAATCCAACATTGAATTAGAAAACTGGGGATTGAGTGCTTCCAGTTATGAGTCACACTTCTATCTATCACAGATTGATGTACAAGACTTGATCTACAGTGTGTACAAGGTTTGACCACATCTATTTATATACATAACCTACCCTTCTCATCCACAGCCCTATTAATGTCATAGATCCAGGCATCATCTTCCCATACCCAACCATATGGGCATTCAAACTCCTCGGGAGAAGGGCTTTTCTCTCCATTCTGGAAAAAATAGCCATATTTTACAAGGGTGAATCTCAAACCAGAAGAGACCGACACAAAGAATAAAACCTGATCTGAGCACTCATATAAAAATGTTACGTAAAAACTTGGAGAAACTGAAAAGCCATCCTTAAGATCCAATTATATGGCTGGATGCTATGATCGACAACTCGAACATTGTGAATCTCAGACGTGACGTCTACATTGAGCATTGGGCAAACATATGCTCCTCCACATGACTAGACTAGAGCTTGACCTGTTTCCATTTGGTATATTACCAGGACAGTGTATTACCTCTCAGGCCCCTATAACTCCAGTAGCAGCTCTTGGTCTTTGAGGTTTCTAGTCCTGTTTGACCAGATGTTATGTCGTCCCATATCTGTGCAAATCTAGTAATTCCCATGGCTTCAGCACTTATGTGTCCTTCAAGCAGACATGACTGCTGGGGCCAGGGGGCTTGGCTCAGTGGTTACATGCACATAACAGGATTGATTGCCACTACTGGATCATTGGAAGCCCTCCAGAGAAGTAAGCATGATTTTTTTATGAAGGTGCATAACTACAGGGGTAGCATACATAGCAGCTGCTACGGGGCCCAAAGTGTCAGGGGGCCCGGCCACACTAAAGAAGGAAAGAGGTGCACTGTTATATACAGATTATGCTGCACATTGTAGAACATAATATGTATATAACCATGCACATATTCTACAGTACACAGCTGGTAACTCATTTAAGAAATTTCTGGGAAGGGCACCGTAGAATAGCAGGGACAATCCCTCATCTCTACTTCCTGCTGTCTACTTTCCTTATGTGGTCTACAGTTACTGGGCTACATGGATGTAGATCTATACAGTGTATAAGAAATGTGTATATGCTCTGTGTGTGTGTGTATATGGGATTTGTCAAAGGTGTATATTTACTGTATGTTTATAGATGTTGCATGTCTGTATATGATACTGTATGTATGTGTGTATATGGTGTATGTGTGTATATGGTACCTTAATACGGTATATGTATATATACTGTAAGTGCAATAATACAATATAAAGTATACTGTACATATACTACAAGTGTGTTTATTTGATGTGTATATGCTGTATGAGTTCAAGTATATACTGTATGTGTGTATAAAATGTATGTATGTATTTATGTATGCATGTTGGGTGCAGGTCTTCAAAATAAGTCTGACTAAATCCACAGCAATCTTTAATAAACAGCGATGAAGCAGCACTCTGTAGTGCACTGCACTGTTTATTATGTATGTATGTATGTATGTATGTATGTATGTATGTATGTATAAATGGGTGCGATGGTGAGCATACAAATATTTATGAGACTTTTGATTGACTTTTGATTACTCTTGAAAAAGATAGTCTCTCCCAGTTCTGCTCCAGGGTATTCCTTATTTATTGATCAGAATTTAGTATACTTTCAGTATTTAGTTGCAGGAAGAGAAATACTGTGTGGGTGATGGATGTCCTCCTTTTGATTTTCATGTGCCCAAAAGAGGTAACCGGCAATACGAAAATGAATTACATCTCACCGCATCCGTGTTCGGCTCATCCGCTTTTTTCCAGTCACCACCTGGGTATCGGCTCTCGTTCTGAAAAACTTCATCAGTAAATTCACTATGACCAGCATCAGCTTCTGTCAGTAAACTGTAGGAATATACAGAAACAATTGTGTACTATAACACCAAACACATTGTACAGTAACAACACTTGGGACAACAGGACAATGCACAGAAGGGAATGTGTGGTGAACTTCTCATCTCATGTAGCGAACTCCAGTCAATAAGCATTCAAGTCTGAGTGTAGGGTCTCCACATCACACTTCTCTCATGTGTAGTACCCCAGCTAGTTCAACATCCCTGGATGCCAGCACAGTGTCCCTACAGCCCTCCGCAGCTATAGACCATATTAGCTGCTTGTTCTACCTCTTTTGTCTCGATTGTGTTATACAGATATCCAAATATTTATGGACCTGACACAAAACTAGTGTTTTTTAATATGCAAATTTAGTTGGAGCGGAGGGTACACGGTGTGGCTAATCCATGCCCCAGTAGCCTCTTTGATCTTCCTACCCTGACATCTTCAGCAAGCATCTACAAGGAGCTGCGCACACTCGTCCGCAAAGCCAGAGTTCTGCGCATGCACAGAACACAGGCCAGTGGCTACGCGATGTCGGCTTCAAGGCCAGAGCTACAGCACATGCGCAGAACTCCAGCTTAATAGATAGATCCGTTGCGCTAGGTTTCCTTTAAGCTTTCATCTTAGGATATCTACATTAAATTTGGGAGTTTCAGCTCTTTAACATGTGCCACCCTGTTTATGAATGAACCAAAAGTAATTGGACAATTCACTTAAAGGCGGTTTCATGGCCTGCTGCAGACAATTTGTTCATTAGGTCATTCTTATTTACGAAGATAAAAGGCTTGGAGTGGATTTGAAGTCTGGTGCTTTGGTAATTAGATTATAATTCTCACCTCCTCTCAGGATCCACAAACCAGTCGTTATCCCAATCCCAGCCCTTAGGTGGGAGGAAACTCTCCTTTTTCAGTTTGATTGTTCCTGTGACATCAGAGAACTTGGGGCGGTTCAGCAGACCAGTGGTTCCCCATTTCCCAAACATCATAGCCTGGTTTTCATACTGGTCAAAAGTGAAATAAATTGATTTAATATGCAAACTTCACATAGTTACATTGAGTTGATGCCTTTTGCATCATTATGTTTTAGGTCTACAATCATGTCCCAGCCAACTTGTTAGACTTACATTTGTTTTAAGGGTTTCTAGAGCGTTGGACAAATATGGCTGCTTTCTTCCAAATATAGCACCAGTCATCAACCCATGGATTGATATGGATCTACTCTTGCAATAAAGCAACTATGTTTTATTGCAACTATGTTCACAGTCCCAATGTCAATCATACCCCATGCAATTGTGAAATTGGGGAACAGAAAGTTTCCCTGAATCTCCCCCATGAATAGTACAAAACCCAGGATGAGCAGTGGTCCGGAATGGTGGGACAATCCCTTTAAATGTATATTAGTACTCCATATACTCACGAGCACCCTCTAGTGGTGGCAATGGGAAGTGATAAAGAAAAAAATGTCACAGCAATGACAGTAAAGGGACATCTTTACCATCCATGTAATAATAAAGTGACAGATTTACTACAAGCTTCTAAAGAGTAATTTTACAACTTGTAGTTGCACTTTTTGTCATTTCTTGGTCATCCCAATAAAACACAAGATGCCAACAAGTTTACTGTTCTAACTTCAGATTGCAGCTTCAAAATGATAGAATCAGTAGGTCAGTCTTACCATCTCCGCGTACACACTGAAAGTCCCTTCTGCAAAGCTGTTAAATTTCTTCTCCACCGCAGAGAGTCCCAGCCAGATGTTGACTCTTAACTGCACTGGGATCTTTGCTCCTTTAGTTTTATCCATTGGATACTAGGGCACAAATGAGAATATTAAATCATAAGATATTTCAATATTACTCCTTACACAGCACTTTGCCTCTAACTAATAACGTAGAGGAGGGAAAGAAGCCAATTACAGTGTAACATTCAAAAAGAGTTCTTGACAGATTCCATCCCCAATGGATGCTGTGTCATCGCCTGGGGAATTCATGTACACCATACATGCCTCTCGTCTCACACACAGGCAAAAGAAGGAAACCCCTTGAACTCCCAGAAAAAGCAGGAAAGTCATGTCCTGACAGCACCAGCTCAAGGGGCTTTTCCCAAAGGGGATAAATGTCTGATTGTGAGGGGTCTAACTAGCAGAACAAGAAGGTGCAATCCTCCCATAGCCCAATCCACCATTCCAGACGTGCCACAGAAGTCTATGGAGTGCAGAACTAAAACCATTGCAGACTTCCAGTATGGAAGTGGTCAGTATCACAGTAAGAACACGTTTAATAGGAAATTTACCATCAAAATCCATCATGAGATTTGTTATCCATGTCCTCCTTCCTGTTACACTGTAGAGGAGCACTTCCCCCCCCCCCCTTCCACTACGGGAGATTACAGCAGGCATGGGGAGGGGGGAGTCAGTTTGACACTCTGCAGTGAAGCTACAACATGTAGGAGCTTTAGTAACACCCCTAGAGCCCTTCTGCCTCATTAGCAGAATTGTTGATTTTAGAAATGAGGAGGGCATGGATAACAATTATAATTAGATTACCACAGTTACGGTGCCTGGATCTATGAGTCATTTCCGCTGAGGGATTTTAATGGTAGATTTACATTACCTTTCCTAATTTCCATTGCCCTCTTTACGTCAAGGCACTAACTGCACAGTCTCTGTTTAAGGGTCCAATCTAAGGTTTGCATTTGTTTATGGATTCTGTGATTGTATTTGGACATAACAATCACGGATAATAAAAAACATTTTTAATAATTAAATAGACATAATTAAAAGTTTGAATGAGCTGGAAAACAGGCGCCACTACCCTATGGCCATATTCTTTTCCCCTAATTCAAGTTAATAAAATTTTTAACAAGATTTTCATGGAATAAGATATGGATGCCCTATTTATGGAATAGGTCATTGATAGCAAATAGGTGGCAATCCAGCACCCCTTATTAAAGGAAACCTACCATGAGGTGTCAGCTATCAGAAGTAGATCTGATGGAAGATCCCTCCCTCCTGCCTCTGCCCTAATCTGTTATTTAATAATCCTGGAATCTAACTTGTCAAAAACTTTATTTTAGTAATATGTAAATTAACTGCAGAGGCTACTGGGGTGTGTACTAGCCTGGTCGGGCATTGGGACCTAAGGCTACTCCACGCCCCAGTAGCCTCTGCAGTTAATTTACATATTACTAAAATAAAGTTTTTTAACAAGTTAGGTTCCAGGATTATTAATTTACAGATGAGGGTCTCTTTCGCGTTGGCGTTGATATTCAGCTTCAGTTGTGCATCCGTTTTGTTTTGTCTCTGCTGTGTCTCAGTTTTTCTTCAGTTTTGTCTCCGTGATGCATACGTTTTGACTCTGTGGGGGATATTTATCAGGACCTCTGCGCACCGCCAATGGCGCAGAGGCCCTGAAATAATCGCAAATGCTAGCTTATTGCTAGCTTTTGCGATTATTTTTCTCAATCCGCCACCTTCACGCCAGTGGGGCGTGAAGGGGCGTGAAGGGGGGGGGGCGCGGCCGGCCGAGCGGGGGGCGCGGCCGGACTGGAGTGGGCCGGCGCGGGGCGTTACTGTCCCCGCGCCTGCGCACTCTGTGCTGCCGGCGACTTTTCATACGTGAAAAGTCGCCAGTCGCGTTTTTTTCTACGCCAGGCCCTGCCTGGCGTAGGAAAAACGCTGCGCAGCTGGCAGCCCGATACATGAAGAGGCAGAAGCGCACGAGCGCCAGCGTATGATAAATATCCCCCTGTGTCCGCAAAAAAACTGAAGGTTTAACTTTGCTTGGAAAACATCACACCTGGTTTTTCAGCCTCATCAGTGAAAAAAAGACTGACGTTTCATCCGTTTTTTTGCGGACCCATAGACTTTTATTGCCTTCCGTTATCCGCATCAATGCAAAAAAATAGGATGTTTTATAATGTTTTCCAGAGACAACGGATCAGTGAAAATACAAGCCAGTGTGAAAACATGCATAGAAATCAATGGCTTTGTAAGGTATCCCTGGAAATCCCTGATCCATGGACGTGAAAAATCAACGCCCTAGAGTAAAGGCAGGCAGGAGGAATCTACCATTAGATCTAGTTCTGACAATAGATTCCTCATAGTAGGTTTCCTGTAAGCTGGTCTTGGTTACCTCTGGAAGCAAATTAGGACATGCATGTTCAGTGTTAGTAACAGAGTACTTCAGGTCACCATTTAAAGGTATTAATATCATATTTCTAGAAAACCCATTTAAAATGAAATGGGTATTTTCTGGCAGTGGTGAGGTCCCTTGAGAGGTAATCATGAAAGTGTATAGATCTTTACACTCACTTCCAAGGAAAAAGCTGAGCTTATCCTGTGGCTGTACCATGCAGGGGTGGCTTAAGACTGCCTTGGGCCCTGCAACCTAGGTTATAGGAATGTTATAGCCCCTACAAGTCTGGAATCACTTCCCACATATGATACTAGAATCAGCTTCTTGTGGAACGAATGAAGGATGCGTTCCATCAGCCTGATTTCAAACTACGGTTTTAGGACCTTTAGAGGACCTTCAAAAGGCCCCGAAATGGCTCCTGTGTACATGGTTATTGAAAGCAGGAACAGATGTATGAGGATTTCATGGATGAGTGGCAATGGGCCTCCTAGAAGGCTTTGCCCTGGGTTACCACCCAAATAGCCTTTGTCGTAATCCACTATCGGTTAATGAATGGGGTTAGAATACCCACTTTAATATTACAGAAAGTGGGCACTATTACAGCAATCATTTCATATTCATTTCTTACCTGCAGATATATGGTCTGAGTCTTCCCGCAGTATTTCCCACAGGCTTCTTCACTGGTGGATGAGAAGAGGACCTGGTGGGCTGGGACACGGGCATACGCCAGCCGTTTCTCGGCTCTAATCATCCAGATGATCACATCTGGCATACTGTTCTGAGGCTGAAATGGAATTTTATGTTATTATTCAAATACCATAACACAAGTCTAGTAGATTTCATACAATCTGGGACAGGGCAGCCAATGTGTGAAGTATAAAGAAAACTAATCAAAAGTGCTGATGTGGTGGTACCGAACGCCAGACTTATTACACAGACTATTCCCTGTTCCCAGATGAATGCTGGATGTGGCTTTAGAAAAGCCAATGTTCCGCATATCTTTTGGTCATGTTCCCACATCCACATTTATTGGTCTACGGTGGAGAAAAGAGTAGAAACAGGGCTAGGACTGCGGGTACCCAGTATCTACCTTTTGAATTCTCTCCCAGGCAATTTGGGTAAACACCCAACAAGATTGTTATTAGCCCTCCTTACAGCAGCCAAATGCATTATATCATCTAGATGGAAGCCATCTGCCCCTCCCTCCCAGTCTGACTACTGTTCCAGGGTGCAGGAGATCCACACAATGGGACATGTAACTTCACTCTTGCAAAATAAAAATGGAACAATTCAACCCCATTTGGGCACAATGGGATGATTTTTGAAGATGCAAAAAAGGGACGGCTAAAGCAGCGTCCCGAATCGGCACTGTAAGACCGAATGGCAGCTCCGTATATTACACTTACACATGCCTTTGTGTATGTTGGAAAAAAGATTTTGAAAATCCCAATTAAAAAAGTTACATTAAAAAATAAATATCCTGGTTTAATTACAAGTGGTATTTAAACAGTCCTCCTTATCAGGTTGTTCATACTTTGACCTAATGAGGACAATAAGGCACAAGAATTGATCAACAGTACCACAACATTGTGAGGCTTTAAGTAGGATGATCTCAGATGGAAGGGGTCCCTGAGGTCACAGAGTGTCATCAGTAGATTGTAACACAGATGCAGAGACTGGCATAGTCATAGAAGTGGATGCCCTTTGGGTATATGCTTAATTATAACACACAGCTCCTTTTACTCTCTGTGACTTTATCAATCCGTGCCCCTGTGTGACATCACATGGTCATTTTATCCACTTGAAGTAAATAATGAATGACAGCAAGCAGAGATGTAGAAACCATAAGGAATTGATAAAGAAAGTATATTGGAAAATATTTAATATTTATTTGCTGAAACTGAAAAGGACTGACCTCTTCTGAAATTTGTTGCAGTTTTTCCAGCCAGTCCTCTATTTCCGACAGGGTGGACTTGACATCGGTTGCTTCACCCCTCATGCACACAGCCCCCTCCCCGATCAGTTTGAGGGATGTCTGTCTGAGCTTATAAAGCTGCATGTCCAGCATCGTGACGTGGGACTTCCCTTCCAGAGAAGGTAGTGGTTTCCTAAAATTTGTTAAAACAGAGTGAAATTAGCGCTGCCTGCATTGTGATTAAGGAAAGGAAATACAGGAGCATTGCCATAAGGAGGGAGTTGCAATGAATACAATGCTTGGATTTACTGTATCCACCTCTGACAACATGACTGATGAAGGCAGAGCTACAGTGCCGATCACCGGGGGTCCCAGTGGTTGGGATAAATGCAGTGGCGTAACTAGAAGCTGATGGGCCCCAGTGCAAAGACTGTGCCAGGCCCCCGACTATAATGTATGGTTTATAGTAATAGTCTTCTAAGTGACACCATAAACCTATTGGGCCCAGGTGCGATCACAACCTCTGCACCCCCTCAAGATACGCCCCTGAATAAATGTCTCATCAATGGAGCACTGACACACCCTGCACTTCATCGACTTTTATGGAGCGGTTTACAAGACATGTGAAATCCTATTCTCTGCAGAGCCCCAGATATTTGTGAGATATTTTACTCCTTAAACTATACATCTTCAGTCATACAGGCATACCAAGTGATCATGCCATCTTCATAGAGGTTTTCCATCCACTACTGCAGATATTTGTTGTTGATATGAGAGAGAATCCATCCACTGACAGATTTACAGGCAAGAAAGTGAGAGAAAAGGAAAAAAAAAAACAAAATACATGACATACAGATAGAGATGTAGAAAAACGGAAGGAAGATAGAAAGAACAATAAAGTAACCTATAGAAATTCTACAAAATTGGATTGATCCTGTTTTTGTACCTTACTGCTAGTCTGACTCTTCTCTTACATCTATAAAAACTGTCAGCTATTCCTCACTATAAACCGATACACATGCACACACAATTCAGTTGAGCATGCATGTGCATCAGTAAAAACGAGTATGTTGCTTCCAAACCCCTCTGCTTCTGGCTCAAAGGACATCTACGGCAGATTACTGGTGGTAGGGTGTCCTAAATAGACTGTTCATTATGTCTAGAGCAGTGGTTCTCAACCTTTCTAATGCTGTGACCCCGCAATACAGTTCCTCATGTTGCGATGACCCCAAACCATGCGATTTGCATTAAAAACGCAATAAAATTGCGGCTCCGATGGCTTTAGGCGACCCCTGGTTTTGGTTGTTCGACCCCCACTATGGTCGCGACCCACAGGTTGAGAACCACTGGTCTAGAGGATGGGGGGGGGACCGCATTTTACATGCATTTCGACTTCTTTATTGCCGAAATAATAACTTTGTAATGGCACCCGAAAGCCTCTCAGTATCCACAGGCTTTAATTTATGCATGCCCCAAGCATGGGTGTGATGTCAGAGCTGGGGCGTGGAGAGAGCGGGACTTGTGCTCTTTATCCTGCTGGATTTTGATAATAGATTTCCTTAAAACATGACATTCCCAATCCCTCCTTCCCTCATCATTATTGCAGGAAAAGGCCAATATACAAGGCAGGTTCACCCACATTTTTTCTTTACTGTATGGGAGCTTCAGATTGGTTATAAATATACATCCATAGCTAGAGAACACACTAAATACATACAATGTGTCTTCAATGAGCTGATCAATCAGCTTCAACCAGATTTCTGCCAGTCGGGTCTCAGGAATCTTTGCTTGTATCGCAGATTTAAGTGCTGAGATGTTGGATTGCTGAAAAACAGAAAGACAAATTGAAATACGTTTATAAGTCATGTCAATCTTATAAGTAACAAAGCTCAAATTTACTGTTGCGTCTATGTCTAGTGCAAGGTCTCAGGGGGGCAGAACATGACAGAGGGATTAATTCTCCAAAATATTGGTTTCACCAAGATTGTCCCAATCTATCTGTTAAAGCGTTTTTGTTTCTTTTAGTAATTTATTTAGCTCTTATAAGGGGTCCATATGTTTGCCCTATTCAGGGGCGTAACTTGAGGGGTGCAGAGGGTGCGGTCGCAACCGGGTCCAAGAGGTTTAGGGGGTCCATAAGGTGTCACTTTCCCAAATGAGAAGACTAGTACTATATACCATACATTATAGTCTTGCACAGACTTTGAAATATGGCCCATCTGTTTCAAGTTACGCCACTGGCCCTATGGTACAATATGAGCCATGTGAAAAGATGGTTTTGGGAACACCAACTCAGCTAGGAATTAAAACAGCTTGAACCCATATCGACTTCCTAAGGACCAATTACAGTTTAAAGCATATAGACTGTTTGCCATCATCATGCAATACTACATTTCACCTGTAGTGGTCACTGCTAAATAGTTAAATTAAATTTAATCCAGAGGGATTCCTCAGGAGCTGCACTAGTAGCAATAAGATTGAAACAACTCCTTTACACTATTTTATATACTTTATGGTCAAAATTAAGACTTCTATGAAATGGTCATCATACCAGTCAACAGAAACTAAAAAGCTTCTAGACTTAAAGCGATCCAATTTACTCACCAGTCTTTCTGTCATCGCCTGCAACATATTGACCACATCAAGTCGATGACAAATGTCTTCCCAATAGGAAGTTAGTGTTACCACTGGTTTAGTGGTTGACCATGGGAGGTAGTAATAGAGGTTACCTGTAAAAGTAGTAAATATGTAAAAGATAAGAGACTTCAAGTGGTATTCCCACAAAAACAAGATTCTTAAATATACTCAGGACAACAAATTAACACAAATTCTGTAATTCATTGTTATTAACAAGCAGCAGTGTAAGGACACTTACTTTACAAGCTACAGATAAGATCTATATAGCAGGGGAAGGAGAATAGCAGACTGTGTGTGTTATGGCTGAGATATAGCAGAGATGGAGAGTCATTGTGTGTTATATCCATTTCATGGATCTCATCAACTCTCATCTCTGATCTGTCTACACTTTCTTTTCTATGTGTCAGATACTAGTAGAATGTACAGAAGCTAAATGAAAGTCTATATAAATGTGTACCCTGATAATCTAAGCACATTGTCAGCACACAGCATCTCACAGCACTAGATGGATCATGAAGTGTCTGCTTAGAGAGTCCTCACCCACACTCTGGAATATGACACTGACCATCACTAAGTGATAGGAGCTAAAACAGCAATAAAATTGTAAATTAAAGGGTTAAAAATTATCTTTATTGTGTAAATATCACTAAGGGGTAAAGATGTAAGAACTTTGCTTCACGGGGAAACCCCTTTAAGATTTTCAGATAATTTACATAACATGACCTAGAGTTTTTTGGTCAGGAAGACACAGTATTCCATATAGTTACGCATGTAATATTTGTGTATACACTTACCATCGAATATTGCGCGGCTGTACTGAGTCGTGGATGCGAGAGGCTTACAGGTGCAGTCAAATTTGTTGCCGTAATTGCCGATGCTGACTTCAAATTGTATGGCTTCACCAATGTCCTGCAACATGGTGGCTGAATGAAACACGGCGCACAAGCTGAACTTCCTCCGCCGCTGATATTTCTGTAGATGAGAATTGGAAAGTCTCGGTTTACACTGGCATTATACTCAGCTTGACAAATAATATTCTCTACCATTCAATAACACATAAGGAGTATGGACACACTTACCTCTACAACAAGTAAGTCATCATTTGGGATATCCTCAATCCTTTTACCCGGCGTGCCGTCAAGTTTGGTGATTAGCTCGACAAGGACTCGTCCCCTATAGGCAACCCCTTCTCCCTGCAACATTAAAAAAAAAACACTTTATCACCTCTATCAAATGAAAAAGAAACATTTTGTAAAAGTCACCAAGAAATATTGTCCCGTGTGTCCCCAGAGAAAATTATCCCATCTATAAAAGGGAGTCTGCCCTGGACCCTGGGCTGCATGAACATTGTGGGAGCCTAATCTTTAATGGGTACCAGTACCAAGCTTCTTAGGAAAGAAGGACTCTTCAGTTGACTTTTAGTTCTAAAGTTTAAGGACCTTTGGAGAACCTTCAAAAAGGTCCTTGAACGGTTCTTGTGTACAAGCGTGCCAAGAGCTGGTAATGAAGCTCCCTCTTTAATCTCTCTAGTAGACAGTATCAAACTTATTGGCTGATTTTATTGACCCACAATCTGCCTATAATACTGCATTTAGGTCCATTTTATTTACATTGTCATATGTTATAATCATGGACACACAGTATTATAAATGTACACACAGTATTATAGGTCCTAAAATGACCTATGCATTTCACAGTGTGTTCTTACTCATAGTCTGGACTTTTATTGAATAAAAGGATTAAAGGAAATCTACCATTTGCTTTTGTGCATTATGAACCAAACATACTTTGAGAATGATGTAACTACACTGATGCAGAAACATATATTGTTTAATCCCTGAACTGAGTGGTTTTGCCAAAAAAAGAAATTATAAAATTATAATAATGAGGCTCTGTTGCTCCTGAGGCTGCCCCAGCGCCCTCCTCTTACCCTAATCAGGCACGGCTCCAGCTTTGTCCTGCCCAGCATAAGAAGATAATAAGTCATCACTGTGTTGTCCCTGTCAGGCAGAAGTAATCAATTGCATGCAGCTCACGTTGATTAGTCCTGTCTGGACAGTTCAGGAAGCTCTGTGCCAGTCTGCACCTAGATTTCCTAAATGCTATGCGGAAATAATGGATTTTGAGGCATACATGGAGGCAAGATTAGTGGGGAGCTATTTTCCTATTCCCACCTTTTCCCCTCCTCATGAATATTATTATATTATCAACTACTGATTTAAAGTACCTTCCCGAAGTTGAGGTCATCATACGGGTCAGGGAATCCAGTGAATTCTCTGGGGCTCCCATAGAGATTAACGTAACATGGACCAAAAGTGGGTAAGAATCCAACCTCCTTGTCTGTACCTACTGCTTGGAAAGAGGAGACGTGGATTAGGAAAATAAGGCGAGAAGGAAGACTACTACCAAAATAAAAAGCTGCTTCTTACAGTGAGCGTAGAGGTAGATGGATATTGAAAAGATAATGAATACATGTGCAGATATGAAATTGATAACTATGAGATGGATTGATAGATATTGTATAGAAAGGAGAAAGACAAATGAAGAAGGAGATAGATACATAAGAGATAGACAGACAGACGCGAAACTACAGAGGTAGCAGCCATAGCAGCTGCTAGGGGGCCCACAGCATCAGGGGGCCCCCGGCATCTGGGGTATTGGAAGTGAATATGCTGTATGTGTATATTTGTGATGTGTATATGCTGTTTGTCTGCATTTATGATGCAGGGTATATTGAGAAAATAGTAGAAGTACCGTGTTAGCCAGAAAAAAAATCTAAATTCCGATGTAAATACTTTTTTCACACAAGTTTCACTAGTTTTTCACTAGTTTTCACACAAAAGTACCAGTATTTACATCAGAATTTTTATGATGCAGGGGTATATATGGTACTGTATGTATGTGTGTATATACTTTATGTATATTTTTGAGGGGTAAGTGGGGCCCCATTCACAAGTTTGAATGGGGCCCTGCTTCCTCTAGTTATGCCACGATAGATAGATAGATAGATAGATAGATAGATAGATAGGTATTGCATCGGTAGGAAACAAATGAATAGGAGATAAATTAATAATAGATGGATAAGTGAATAAGAGATGGATATGAGACAGATTTGAGTTAGATGGATAGATATTGCATAGATAATGAATAGTTGTGCAGATATGAAACAGATAAATACTAGATAGATTGATAGCCTTGCCCACACAAGAGCAGCTCATATTTTAGGAATAGTCTCCCTTAAACAAAGGCTATTTTATTCTGTTTTGTACTTTTCCTTCATCTTTCAATTACTAAACTCGCTTTACTTGGCAATACTGTTTAACCCAGAATAAAATAGCCTGAAATAAGACATTTTCAGATTATTCTGTGTTCAGATTAACATTTAATTAGTCGTTTTAATTTTTATTTATTTATTTATTAATATGTGCACTAAATGAACAGGGTTAAATCTTGCGTGCAGCAGTATCAGCTCTTTTCCATTGCGGAAATTGGAACAGCAGAAACGATTAGTCGCATATTAACTGTAGGGAATGCATTGTATCCATGAAGGGGGAAGGAAAGTGTTAAAGGGGCAATCCACCTACAGAAATTAAGTTGCATAATAAAACACCTTTATCCGAAAGTATATTAATATACTGTGTGATGCTTCAACATACAAAATATATCCTTTAGCTGCTAGAACTGGAATACCCCTTTAAGTACGGTAAGAGAAACAGTACAAAAAAATAGGAAGCATAAAATTTGTAGTCATAAAATTATATCTGTACTTTTCCTCATAAAAAAAGGAATAATATGGAAAGGCTCCTAGAAAATACAGATATCACTTACACTATTGTAATTTATACAAGAAGATTTTTTATTATTACTACAATTATTAATTATTCATTTACTAATGATTTAGTTTCCTTGCAATTATTTAGATATACATATATAAATAATTTTCTGGTATTTCCAAGAAAGGTGCTTTTATTTTAAAGTTCTATACAAATCTATGTTGCACAGGATTACGGTTTGGCGCTGCTGTTCTGCCGACAAGCAGGGAAGCCTTGCATCACGTTTCACTATTATACAAATAGTCCCCCGTCTTGCTGGTTTTTCCGTCGAGCATGGTCACGCGACACTGGCCTTAGGCTACATTCACACGAACGTAGGGAGAACATATATATATGGCCGACGTATATACAGCGTATTTATGTCCCGCATACACGGAAATGGGCGCACGGTGCCCTACAGGATCGTTACGGTGCAGCTCACCTGTGGCACCATACTGTTCCGTAGCCGGGAGAAAGATAGGACATGTCCTATCTTTCGCCGGAATGCGCCGCCGTGCGCCATATATTACTAGGGAGAGGGGGGCGGGGGTGAACGTAATACTACGGTACAGCAGGCATACGTTAATATGAATGTAGCCTTATACAGTAGGATAAACCAGACTCCTGTATTGTACTCCTAAAGAAGCACTAGGTCTTATTTTCAGGGAATGCCTTATTTTTCATCTACAATAATTTAAATTTTTTGTTAAACAAAAAACAAAACAAAACAATATTTATTAAAATATTGTAGTCATGTCATCACATACATTAGCATAACCATCTCAACTCCATCTAGAAAGTCGTGTGACTATTTCCACGTACAACAATATATGGTACATTTAATGATCCAAGTATCGTATTTTTCGCACTATAAGGCGCACAAATAATCCTTTGATTCTCTCAGAAATCAAAGGTGCGCCTTATATATGAACCGTACTTACAGACAACAGCTGCCTTGAGCTGTGCACAGGTCTGCCACCTGCTGGTCATTCATCCTTATAATCAGGTGCGCCTTATATATGAACCTAGACGTTTTAGCAGGCATTTATTGAAGGTGTGCCTTATAATCCGGTGCGCCTTATAGTCAAAAAAATACGGTATTTATGAACAAAAAGCTAATTTTTTTTATTTATGGACAGTCATATCAACAACTTCTCTAACATCTTTAGGACTCTCCAAACTCTGAATTTCATACTGCATTTCTATTATCGATCCCCATCTCTTAGTGTGCTGCTACATGTCGCATTTATGGACCGTTTTAAACGCACGCGTTTTCAGTCCGTTTAACAATGCATGCGTTTTTGAAGGTGTACCATGCGTTTGGCAGCTGTGAAACAGATTAAAACCAGCCAAACGCATGGTGAGCTTACAAAACCCATCAATTTAAAAACGCATGCGTTTTCAGTCGGCCAAAAACACGATGTGTAGCAGCACCCTTATGATTAGCACTTTCCTTCAATGAACCCTTCTTGACCAGGTTTTCGTGGGGGTGGGGGAGGGGGAATGTATTAATTTCGGGAAAACAAGGTATTTCATTGTTCTTAATTTGGACTATTCCAAAAGCCACCTAAAGTCTTTTTTATGCAACCACAATCACTTCTTGGAGAAGAAACACTTTCTATTCCATGGCCCCCAGCAGTTTGGGAGGGGAGGATTTTGACATCTTCTCCCTCTTACACCTAGGCCTCATGCACAAGACTGTATGGGGTCCCCTGATCAGGCCGCACCATATGTGGCTGGTCGACAGCACCCATACAGGTCTATGGCACCCAGTCATGGTCCAGTGAATATGCTGTATCTTACCATTTCATGACCTGACCGGTGAGGCATGTTCCAACCCCTCCCTCCCATACCCGGCTATATTGGGAGTATTGTGGCAATTAGAAAAAAGCAAATAGAAATCGAAAAAGTTGAATCCAATCCGAATTTCAAGAAAAATTTGATCTGGCACAAATCTGAATTGCCTGGGAGGTAGTGAAAGCCATGACTGTATTCTTGAAGCCCCTTCACCTGGCCTTGGACTTGAAAGAATTTCTGCTAAGTCCGGGAGTCTCTCGAAGAGTAGCAGCAGGTCCTCCTGGTGGGGAATCAGGTGGCACCCTGCCTGGAAGTCTGGGAGCAGGAGGAGCCGGAGAGCGGCTACTTTTTAGGAGCTCCCTGGTCTTGGCAGAAATTCTTCTGCAACCGGAAGGAATCGGCTCCAGGAGTTCCAAAAGGATAAATTTACTCATCTTTAGTGACAATAATAAATTATTCTCTATTCACTAACTAGAAGGGGTCTGATTACAACAATGGGGTGCCAAGTTCCACTTGAATGGAGCTCTGCTCATCCATTCGCCTGTATGGGTCTTTCAAGATCGCTTTTCTTTTGATCAATGCAGATCATCACCAATCTAGTAGTTATCCCCTGTTCAGTGTTGAACTCATTGAAAGATCCCTGTAAATAAAGCTGAATGATAAAGCTTAATGCAAGCTCTGCAACGAGTGTATAATATACTATATAAAACTGTTCTATAAAATATGGGCAATTTGCATTGGCACATAAAACATTACGGTGACTTTCACCATCCCCTGTGGTCAGTACAACAGCAGTCCGTTCTTTACAGCACCTTTGTTGGGAATACATAAGATTTTCTGTAGTTTGAAATCACATGATTTACAATGCATTTGTGGGAAACGTTAGATTGTTAGGATCAGTGATTAGTAGAGACCGTTTACACAGACAAGACGCATACAGCACTGACTCAACTGGATCCTCAAGCATTCCTTTTCTATGCATTGGCTTTAAAATGTATAGAATACATCCTTCCATTATGCAGCATAAATGTTGTGACTGTCCCTTTCATCAGAATACAAATCGCAGGAATCCAAGCATGTGATGCTGGAAAATGTAATTCGGATGAAAGGAACGCATTTTCAGTCACAGAAATTTATGCAAAAAAATCTAACAAAAGTTATGTCTCAGGGTCTCTCCGTTTTTTGGTCCATTTGGATCAGTTCGACATCCATTTTTCATTGATTCTCATAAACTACAATCTATGAGAAAGGGTCCCAATGCGGATGTACTCTACGTTTTAATCAATCCGTCGCAATTTTCTGCTAAAATAACAGCCATGGGTACTGATCCATTCACAGGTCCATTGCAATTAGTGAAACCGTGTACTGTCCATTCTAAAAATGGACAGGACATGGCAATTTTCACTGACTAATAACAAGGCTGAAGAGGTTGGAAGGGAACAACGTACAAATTACTAGGACTACAATCACACCATGTATTCTGCGCACTACATGATCCAGTCAGTTATTTGACCGCTACATGACAAGTCATATGGCAACAACATAGAGAGATCATGCATGCAGCAAGTCATGCAGGTTCCAGTGCCAAAACTGTATTTTAACCCGAAAAAATTATAATTTGCTGACTTATAAAAATATATTAAAATTAATTTAGGTTTCCATTCACATGCAAAGATGGAATCACAGTTTGGGCAGTGGGTTGAAAAAAAAATAAAAAAAAACACATGCAAATCAAAATCACACCACAAAATACACCTTCCAATGCCGTAGACCCAACTCCCGTAGTCTCACTGTCTATATTACAAAAAGAAAAAAGTTACATAGCAAATGTTGAAAACATTCTATACAAAGCAATAACATCTCCTGAGAGAGGAAGAAAAGGGAACATGTATTTGAAAACTGTGGAAGAAGAGGTGAAAAAAAAAAATGATGACTTTTAAAAGGAAAAATACAAATGAAAACTCCACGAAAGTGGCAACCAACTTCGTCAGACCCCACAGCCTGTATTAGGAGTCACCCTACAGAAACAGAATTTTTTTGTCAGTAAGGCTACATTCACACGAATGCGTGTCCGCTGTCCGGTAGCACGGCAGGCACACGTCGGCACCCGGGAGAGGAGGTGGGGTTGAGCGCCCTCACCCTCGCCCCTCTCCATAGCAATGTATGGTGCATGGCAACGTATTACGGAGAAAGATAGGACATGTCCTATCCTTCATCCGGCTACGGGGCCCAAGTGTGCTGCACCGTACTGCTCCCGTACGGCGTCCTGAGCCCATTGCCATCTATGGGTGACCTACACTCACCGGCCACTTTATTAGGTACACCTGTCCAACTGCTCGTTAACACTTAATTTCTAATCAGCCAATCACATGGCGGCAACTCAGTGCATTTAGGCATGTAGACATGGTCAAGACAATCTCCTGCAGTTCAAACCGAGCATCAGTATGGGGAAGAAAGGTGATTTGAGTGCCTTTGAACGTGGCATGGTTGTTGGTGCCAGAAGGGCTGGTCTGAGTATTTCAGAAACTGCTGATCTACTGGGATTTTCACGCACAACCATCTCTAGGGTTTACAGAGAATGGTCCAAAAAAGAAAAAACATCCAGTGAGCGGCAGTTCTGTGGGCGGAAATGCCTTGTTGATGCCAGAGGTCAGAGGAGAATGGGCAGACTGGTTCGAGCTGATAGAAAGGCAACAGTGACTCAAATCGCCACCCGTTACATCCAAGGTAGGCAGAAGAGCATCTCTGAATGCACAGTACGTCGAACTTTGAGGCAGATGGGCTACAGCAGCAGAAGACCACACCGGGTGCCACTCCTTTCAGCCAAGAACAGGAAACTGAGGCTACAATTTGCACAAGCTCATCGAAATTGGACAGTAGAAGATTGGAAAAACGTTGCCTGGTCTGATGAGTCTCGATTTCTGCTGTGACATTCGGATGGTAGGGTCAGAATTTGGCGTCAACAACATGAAAGCATGGATCTATCCTGCCTTGTATCAACGGTTCAGGCTGGTGGTGGTGGTGTCATGGTGTGGGGAATATTTTCTTGGCACTCTTTGGGCCCCTTGGTACCAATTGAGCATCGTTGCAATGCCACAGCCTACCTGAGTATTGTTGCTGACCATGTCCATCCCTTTATGAGCACAATGTACCCAACATCTGATGGCTACTTTCAGCAGGATAATGCGCCATGTCATAAAGCTGGAATCATCTCAGACTGGTTTCTTGAACATGACAATGAGTTCTCTGTACTCAAATGGCCTCCACAGTCACCATATCTCAATCCAATAGAGCATCTTTGGGATGTGGTGGAACGGGAGATTCGCATCATGGATGTGCAGCTGACAAATTTGCGGCAACTGTGTGATGCCATCATGTCAATATGGACCAAAATCTCTGAGGAGCTTCCAGCACCTTGTTGAATCTATGCTACGAAGAATTGAGGCAGTTCTGAAGGCAAAAGGGGGTCCAACCCGTTACTAGCATGGTGTACCTAATAAAGTGGCCGGTGAGTGTATATATACACATCGGCCATATACATGTCCCCCATACGGCCGTGTGAATATAGCCTAACAGTGCAGCAACCTCCTGCCAATATAATAGATACTAAGTGACTGACTCGTCAATCGGATCTGACGATTGTAACTGTATAGCATTAGTTTGAAAGGCAGCAGTTGGATGCATTAATGCACGAAGAATACAGCACTAACATCAGTGCTTAAAATGTTGTAACTTTTTTGAATTTCCAAAAATCTACCACCAAAATCCATCATGATAAACCATGGAAACTTACTCATTCATCCAGGCACCGTAACGGTGGTAATCTTCTTACATTTGTTATCCATGGCCTCCTTCCTTCTAACATCTGCTTTTAAAATTATGCTAATGAGCCTGAAGGGCCTTACCAAAGCTGTGTTGCAACTTCACAGGTTCAGATCATGATGCTACGTGTCGAAACGCGTCATTCGTAGGATAACTATGTACCTGATGTGCGATATTTATTAAGCCTGATTTTTCCATTTCCGCCACAAGAACTTTTGAAGTGCCGTACAGAGAAGCTTTTTATTTCTACTGGTTATCCCCCTTCCACTGTGTGCTGAAACTTTCTATGCTGCAGACAGATTACAAACAGGCAGGGGGGAGTAGTTATGGAGCAAAGGGGCTCCGGTGAAGCCCTCCCAAGGCCTTCAGGCTCATTAGTATTATTTTAAAGGTTGATTTTTAAAAGAAAGGAGGTCTTGAATAACAAATATAAGAAGATTACAGTCACGGTGCCTGGATCTATGAGTAAGTGTCCCTGGTTTATCGTGATGACACATTAAATAGGCTTAACTTACAAAAACTGTAACAACAAGGCAAATACAGAGGGGCATTTTGCATTTAGTTTGATCTCCGCCTAAGCCAACCCATCTAAAATCATCCTGAATCCATCTAGAAGTAGCTTGTCTCACCTTCCAGATCACCGCCAGGGGCAGCGATTTTAGACAAACTCAGATTAGTTGTTCCAATGGCGTCATTCTTGGTGAGTCGGTCCCTGAACAGAGATATGGAGTCAAGTTATACAAAAAGGAATTTATCAGAGATAAATATTTATTAATATTGAATATTAAAGGGGTATTCTCATTTCGGCAAATGAATATTATTGTGTGCATGATGAAAAATATTTCCATTTCCCAATATACTTTCTGTATCAATTCCATGCAGTTTTCTAGATCTCTGCTTGCTGTAATTTTTTAAGACACTTCTACGTTTACTTCCAGTGGATAGAAATCTGACCATGGTCACACAGGTGCACGGCTCGTCACCATAACAGAGAGTAATCAGAGCTGTGTGATATAACGAGCCGTGCACCTGTGTGACCATGGTCAGATTTCTATCCAATGGCAGTAAACATAGAAGCTTTCTATAGAATGACAGCAAGCAGAGATCTAAAAAACCGTGAAGAATTGATATAGAATGTAGATTGTATAATGAAAGAGTTATATAATTTTCCAAACAATAACATTTATTTGCGGAAATGGGACCACCCCTTTAAATTAATATTATATAATTACAATATTTATTTCTAGAAAATATAGAGGATACGAAACCTAACACAAAGATATAACTGCTACATAACGATGTCACAATAACAAAATCTAAAACCTCATTTATTCTAAAGATCCTAAGACGACCTTTTCCAATAGTTTGCAGTCACTTACCAGTCATATACAGTAAGTCTTATGTTCTCACACATTGAGGGAAACTGTGGGAGACAAGTTCCAGTATTACAGGTCTGTGCACACACATTGCACTTGTGCTTTTTCTATGCAGTTTAGTAAATCTCACCTTGATCTGCAGGTTGACAGACTGGTTCCATTCTGGATTAGCGTTTTTCTCTATGGTTTTTGTACAGACCTGAAAGAAAAATGTGTTACAGGAGAGGCGACTCATGTACAGGATTTATGATCTGATCAATAAGCTATGAAAGTTTTACCTTCTTTCCAGCAAAAGCGACTTCCACAAATGGGTCAACTAAATTCTTCTTATCAGAGCTTCCTCCGAAAATTTCCTTAACCGACTGTGCAAACGCATCATCCACTAAAGAGAGAAACACCAGAGAAGAGACATTTTATCACATTTTTATACATTCTAGGGGCACTGAACACTAGACAGCTATAACCCATACATATGTTATACACTTGTGGATGTAAACTGACAGTATTGCTAATGACAGACAGGGAGCAGAGAAAGATGTCACAGTACAGGGGTAATACACACAGTGATGTCACAGTACAGGGATAATACACACAGTGATGTCACAGTACAGGGGTAATACACACAGTGATGTCACAGTACAGGAATAATACACACAGTGATGTCACAGTACAGGGATAATACACACAGCGATGTCACAGTACAGGGATAATACACACAGCGATGTCACAGTACAGGGATAATACACACAGTGATGTCACAGTACAGGGATAATACACACAGTGATGTCACAGTACAGGGATAATACACACAGCGAGATGTCACAGTACAGGGATAATACACACAGCGATGTCACAGTACAGGGATATTACACAGTGATGTCACAGTACAGGGATAATACACACAGCGATGTCACAGTACAGGGATAATACACACAGCGATGTCACAGTACAGGGATAATACACACAGTGATGTCACAGTACAGGGATAATACACACAGTGATGTCACAGTACAGGGATAATACACACAGCGAGATGTCACAGTACAGGGATAATACACACAGTGATGTCACAGTACAGGAATAATACACACAGTGATGTCACAGTACAGGGATAATACACACAGTGATGTCACAGTACAGGGATAATACACACAGTGATGTCACAGTACAGGGATAATACACACAGTGATGTCACAGTACAGGGGATAATACACACAGTGATGTCACAGTACAGGGGATAATACACACAGTGATGTCACAGTACAGGGATAATACACACAGGGATGTCACAGTACAGGGGATAATACACACAGTGATGTCACAGTACAGGGATAATACACACAGGGATGTCACAGTACAGGGGATAATACACACAGCGATGTCACAGTACAGGGGATAATACACACAGCGATGTCACAGTACAGGGATAATACACACAGCGATGTCACAGTACAGGGATAATACACACAGCGATGTCACAGTACAGGGATAATACACACAGCGATGTCACAGTACAGGGGATAATACACACAGCGATGTCACAGTACAGGGGATAATACACACAGCGATGTCACAGTACAGGGATAATACACACAGTGATGTCACAGTACAGGGATAATACACACAGTAATGCCACAGTACAGGGATAATACACACAGTAATGCCACAGTACAGGGATATTACACACAGTGATGTCACAGTACAGGGATAATACACACAGTAATGTCACAGTACAGGGATAATACACACAGTGATGTCACAGTACAGGGATAATACACACAGTAATGCCACAGTACAGGGATAATACACACAGTGATGTCACAGGACAAGCATTTACACTGTGATGTCACAGTACAGGGATAATACACAACGATGTCACAGTACAGGGATAATACACACAGTGATGTCACAGTACAGGGATAATACACACAGTAATGCCACAGTACAGGGATAATACACACAGTGATGTCACAGTACAGGGATAATACACACAGTGATGTCACAGTACAGGGATAATACACACAGCGATGTCACAGTACAGGGATAATACACACAGCGATGTCACAGTACAGGGATAATACACACAGCGATGTCACAGTACAGGGATAATACACACAGCGATGTCACAGTACAGAGATAATACACACAGCGATGTCACAGTACAGGGATAATACACACAGTAATGCCACAGTACAGGGATAATACACACAGTGATGTCACAGGACAAGCATTTACACTGTGATGTCACAGTACAGGGATAATACACAACGATGTCACAGTACAGGGATAATACACACAGTGATGTCACAGTACAGGGATAATACACACAGTGATGTCACAGTACAGGGATAATACACACAGTGATGTCACAGTACAGGGATAATACACACAGCGATGTCACAGTACAGGGATAATACACACAGCGATGTCACAGTACAGGGATAATACACACAGCGATGTCACAGTACAGAGATAATACACACAGCGATGTCACAGTACAGGGATAATACACACAGTGATGTCACAGTACAGGGATAATACACACAGTGATGTCACAGTACAGGGGTAATACACACAGTGATGTCACAGTACAGGGATAATACACACAGTGATGTCACAGTACAGAGATAATACACACAGTGATGTCACAGTACAGAGATAATACACACAGTGATGTCACAGTACAGAGATAATACACACAGCGATGTCACAGTACAGGGATAATACACACAGTGATGTCACAGTACAGGGATAATACACACAGTGATGTCACAGTACAGGGATAATACACACAGTGATGCCACAGTACAGGGATAATACACACAGCGATGTCACAGTACAGAGATAATACACACAGCGATGTCACAGTACAGGGATAATACACACAGTGATGTCACAGTACAGGGATAATACACACAGTGATGTCACAGTACAGGGATAATACACACAGTGATGTCACAGTACAGGGATAATACACACAGTGATGTCACAGTACAGAGATAATACACACAGTGATGTCACAGTACAGAGATAATACACACAGTGATGTCACAGTACAGGGATAATACACACAGCGATGTCACAGTACAGAGATAATACACACAGCGATGTCACAGTACAGGGATAATACACACAGTGATGTCACAGTACAGGGATAATACACACAGTGATGTCACAGTACAGGGATAATACACACAGCGATGCAAACACAAAAATGTTTTTATCAGACAAGTACATTGACATAATTCTACCAAATCTTATCACACAACAGTCTTATAAAACAGAGTTTAGGACGCATTTACACAAATGTATGCTCACCCGGCATACGTCTGGCACACTGGAGAGGAGGAGGAGGGGTTACCCCCCCCCTCCATACAGATACACAGCGCACGGCCGTGCACACAGGGATAGGACATGTCCTATGGATATGTACCCTTGTATGGAGCGGTACAAGCCTGCGACCGTACGTACATCCCCCATACAGTCATGTGAATGTAGCCTTAGGCTAAGCAAGCTTGCGGCTGTACATACGTCCCCCATAGACGGCAATGGGTGTACAGACTGCTACAGTGACATGTCCCATCTTTCCCTTACACCATGCATCACTATAGAGAGGGGTGGGATCACCCCTCCTCATATGGCTGGGGGCATACGTTCGTGTAATTGCAGCCTTATACTGTACAAAGAACATCGAAGATACACAAAAAAAACTTAAATAAAAAAAAACTAAAAAAAAAAAAAAAAAAGTATTGGACTACGTCCCTATTTGGGGGCCACATGGTGACTACACTGGCTGCCCCAATAGCTTGTATGCCTGTGCCAAACAACTTGTCCCAGATCTGCCCTATTTTACCAACCACGGTAACATTTGTGGATGGATGGGATTGAGCGTTGGTAAGAGGAGTAATGTGACTTACTCTGTGGGATATCCTCAGCTCTGTAGATCTTTAACAAGAAGGTCACCCACCGCAGGGCCGCTCCTGTAGGGAGGAGGAGATTGCTTTCCACATCATCAGCTTCACTATCTTTATCTCTTTTTTCCGTCTAAAAAATATAAAATTTGCATAAATTGTCAACAACTATAGTAAAAAAAAAAAAAAAAAATTAAAAAATAATGAAAAAAAATTTTTGGAACGAAAATGGAACAAAGAAAGACCACAGATTTTTTTTCACACTACACAAAGTAGGTAGAACTGGCCTTCCAGTCTACTTTCATCCAGCGTTTGCATTGTAGGGTTGCGGGGATTTGTGTATGTATAGATCTCTTCAGATCCCACCATAGAATGTCCGTTGGGATGAAGTGTTCACTTCTAAGAAAAGTGTCAGCTTTCTTGTATCTTTTCCACAGTACAATAGTGGGCGTCACAGTGACCATATTCTGTCATTGCAGGTTCAACGTCCGACACATACGAATCTTTCAATGGTATATAGAAGTCTATACTCACAGGGGGCTCATCTCCAGTGCCGATGATAAACATGCTGACTTTTAGGTATCCTTTTGCTCCGGAGTTCAGGTCATCGGGATCATTAAGCAGAACCCATTTTCGCATGACGGCGTGAGCTGTAAACCGGAAGACGAAACCATTATACAGATCACTGAGCTACATCTCTTATTACCCTGAGGACTATACATCAAACCTATAAAGCACGCCCCTTACCTGGTTCATCGTATATAAAGCCAATATCAAGCTAAAAGAAAGAAAATACACACAAAACACTGTTAATTAAATGCAATGTAAATAAATCAGTCTAATGCTACTAACTGGTATATTTCTATAGGATGAGCAGAGCATGTAGGGCCTCAAGGTGGGTATATATTTAGACATGTGGTTTGTTCCATGTTGGGAAAAATAAGGATTGGCATGTTGAATTACATCATGACTGATCTTTTTCTTCTCAAGTAATATACAGGCAGCTCCCCATTTACAGACGACCTCTAGTTACAGACGGACCCCTCTGCCCACTGTGACCTCTGGGGAAGCTCTCTGGATGTTACTATAGTCCCAGACTGCAATGATCAGCTGTAATGTGTCTGTAATGAAGCTTTATTAATAATCCTTGTTGAAAATACAATTGTCACAGGGAAAATAAATTTGTCTGGAGCTACAATTATAAAATATTCCATTGCCGACTTGCATACAAATAAAAACAAACCTAAAGAACCGATCTAGTCCTTAACCCAGGGACTGCTTACAATCTGTTGTAAAGTCTTCTGCCAGCAGATTATTTCCCTTGTCACTGGCCCGAGAACAATATTAGGCCTGATGCCCTGGAATAAAATCTTTTGTGCATGGCAAGGTTCACACAGCTCTTTGCAGCAAAATAATCTGTTGCATATTTTAAAGAGAATGTCTATGCAAATTTTTTCAGTAGATTTCATCTTCCAGAGAGAGAATTTAGCAAAGATTTTAAATCTGTGTTGCCGAAAAAAAATGTCAGATAATCTGGGGATGTTTTGGGTTAATGGAAGAGTTCTTTGGGAGGTAAAATGTGTTTTTGGTAACCTGTGAATTTATGCCAAAAGCTTCTTGAGAGACATCAAGTAGACATTTTGTAAAGCAACTCATGTGGAGGTAGCAGAACTGCAATACCGCATACAACCACTACCAAGAGTGGCGATGTTTCTGTAATTTTTTAATTGCTTATTTAATACTACAACAAATACAAATTGTAGGAGATAACAGACCACTCAAGATAATCTAGTAAATATTGCCCTTTTATAAAATATAGGCAATAGGCGAATAAATACCATAAAAACTACTAAAAACAGAAAATTATGTTAAAATACACTCACCGGCCACTTTATTAGGTACACCTGTCCAACTGCTCGTTAACACTTGATTTCTAATCAGCCAATTACATGGCGGCAACTCAGTGCATTTAGGCATGTAGACATGGTCAAGACAATCTCCTACAGTTCAAACCGAGCATCAGTATGGGGAAGAAAGGTGATTTGAGGCCTTTGAACGTGGCATGGTTGTTGGTGCCAGAAGGGCTGGTCTGAGTATTTCAGAAACTGCTGATCTACTGGGATTTTCACGCACAACCATCTCTAGGGTTTACAGAGAATGGTCCGAAAAAGAAAGTGCCAGTGAGCGGCAGTTCTGTGGGCGGAAATGCCTTGTTGATGCCAGAGTTCAGAGGAGAATGGGCAGACTGGTTCGAGCTGATAGAAAGGCAACAGTGACTCAAATCGCCACCCGTTACAACCAAGGTAGGCAGAAGAGCATCTCTGAACGCACAGTACGTCGAACTTTGAGGCAGATGGGCTACAGCAGCAGAAGACCACACCAGGTGCCACTCCTTTCAGCTAAGAACAGGAAACTGAGGCTACAATTTGCACAAGCTCATCGAAATTGGACAGTAGAAGATTGGAAAAACGTTGCCTGGTCTGATGAGTCTCGATTTCTGCTGCGAGATTCGGATGGTAGGGTCAGAAATTGGCGTCAACAACATGAAAGCATGGATCCATCCCGCCTTGTATCAACGGTTCAGGCTGGTGGTGGTGGTGTCATGGTGTGGGGAATATTTTCTTGGCACTCTTTGGGCCCCTTGGTACCAATTGAGCATCGTTGCAACGCCACAGCCTACCTGAGTATTGTTGCTGACCATGTCCATCCCTTTATCACCACAATGTACCCAACATCTGATGGCTTCTTTCAGCAGGATAATGCGCCATGTCATAAAGCTGGAATCATCTCAGACTGGTTTCTTGAACATGACAATGAGGTCACTGTACTCAAATGGCCTCCACAGTCACCAGATCTCAATCCAATAGAACATCTTTGGGATGTGGTGGAACGGGAGATTCGCATCATGGATGTGCAGCCGACAAATCTGCGGCAACTGTGTGATGCCACCATGTCAATATGGACCAAAATCTCTGAGGAGCTTCCAGCACCTTGTTGAATCTATGCCACGAAGAATTGAGGCAGTTCTGAAGGCAAAAGGGGGTCCAACCCGTTACTAGCATGGTGTACCTAATAAAGTGGCCGGTGAGTGTATAATATACAATATTTATTTCCATTCCATTTACCTTAAATTCTCCTATCATGCTGTCCGCTCTTATCGTCCCAGAATTGAACAACTGCGTAATAGCAAAACAACAGCGCGTTATAATAAACCATGACATGGGAAGTCTTGCTAAGGATATCTATACACACACACACACACACACCATAGCTATAACCGCTTACCCGCAAAATTACAGACTCATCAAACAGCTCTGATGGGGTCATATTCACATTATAGAAAAAAATCTGAAAAAAAAGAGACATTAGATCGGCAGGGGAACTGAAAATTTCATTAGCGCAGTATAAGACCGGATTTATCAGATACTATCCTAGAATATAAAACTCCTAAGCAGAATACAAGGCATAGTGTTGTGGTGTCCAATCAGTGGCCTACAATACAAGCCAACACACAGGTTCACACAGTTGTGTTTAGTCCGCAGGAGCAGGACCTTTTCCATTTTTAAATATGGTTTTCAAATTCAGTGAGGAGTTAATCAAGACTGGCTCCGGCCACCAGGTTTCATCGCTTTGGACCAAGTCACACCTTGTCTAAAAGCTTGTAATAATCTCTGCCACTTTCTGATTGAGACTTTAGGGAATTCGGTGGTCTGGGAAATTCACAACCTCACCTATTCAGCTCCACACCCCAAGTGGTGTGCAGAGCTCAAATACATTAAATTGCAGATAAATCACCTCTAGTGTATTTTTTGGTGCCATTGGTGCCGTCTCCAGTAAGTGAGGAACAAGATCAAGTCAAGTCCAGGGTGTGTTATGTGTGATTTAAGAAAAACATGGAGGGTGTGCATAGGAACTTCAGAGTTTAAAGCTATCCACACAGAGCACACCAGGAACTGGGTATCCCCCTAAACTCACTGTTCTTTAATAACCATTCATTCACTAATAAAATCAGGTTTGGATGAACACTGTGGGGCACATTTACTAGGGGTCATAGGACCGCATTTCCATCGGGTTTCCCGACTATTTCCGATGTGCATCGCATTTAACAGGGGTTTTTGGCGCAGGCGATCAGATTTTGCCGCAATTGCACTGACTTTCAAGCAACACATATTGGGGGGCGTGGTCTTCAGACAACCCTACTGATTCGGACTGAGCGCAGGATTTAAAATTCAAATTGTGTCGCAAAACATGCACTCACATACACCGGAAATAAGAAGGTGAACTCTGGCGGACCTGAGCGGGGAAGCGACACATGCAGGATCTCGGGCGCACAATCTTAGTGAATCATCCTCGTCAGACAACGCACCTCAGGGATCGCAAAAGGACCAGGTAAGTAAATGTGCCCCTGTTTTTTTACTATGAAAGTGGCACAGTTTTGGACTATCCCTTTAATAAGTTTCGCTACATCTACACAAAGAACACAATGACTGGACTTAATAAAATACATGTGCAAAGAACTTATCTTGATAACTCGTGAGTTTACATTGCCATTTTAGTAATCCAAAGCAGTAACTAGGATTCTGTGCCACTAGGGGGCGCAAAAATAGCAAGAAAATTTAGCAAACACTGACCTCATCAAAGTAGGGGTTGTTTCCCCTTTTGATCCTTGTTCTGTGGGTCTGCCCGGCGACGCTGACCTTCACCACGGGTTTTAAGTTATTTCCAGACAACTGCCGCCCTTCAATTACTCGAACTCGGATCTGTCAAGGAAAACATTAAAAGCAGAAAGTTTTTTTTCCCAGATTCATGATAAAATCATTATATCAGAGGCTTTTCGTAAGGTTCCTAGTATGTGTATTCAAAATGAGGCCAAATTCACACTTGAGATACATTAGAGTCTATGTGGGAACGGAACATTTCGCTCAACGTCCGTTTTTAGATTGTTACTCTCTGATAAAATGGAGGAGGCTAAAGAGGAGCGAAAAGCAGTAATGCAGGTGTGAATTCGGCCTTACTTGAAAATCTTGGGCTTTGTTGGACATGATCCTCCTGGTTTTCTTTCCTTTAGTAAGACGTCGGGCGATTTGATTTTCAGTCTGACCGGGAACTGCTGGCATATATGGGTTGAATCCTGAATCCACGACATCTCCATCTTCTTCATCTTCGTTATCTAAGTAGGTGGTGATCAAAAACAGCACTTACATTCACATAAACTTGGATAACAGCTTAGATTTATACCATAACTTTCTGATAGGCCTAAACCACCATAGCTGTGTACCAGGGGCTGCTGCACTACAACCAATGACCCTCCCCTTAAAGGAAATCTCCCATCCAAATCCATCATGATAAACCAGAACACTTACTCATAGATCCAGCCACCGTGACTGTGGTAATATTCTTATATTTGTTATCCATGGCCTCTTCTCTACTAAAATCAACTTTTAAATTAATGAGTCAGAATGGTCTCTGGGGAACATTACCAGAGCCCATCCGTGCTGCAGCTTCACAGGCTGTTACACTGTGCAAGAAGTGCTGAAGGTGCTGAGGGGAAGTGGAGATCTGCTCCTGGACAGTGTCTGTCTGGATCTATGATTAAGTGTCCCTGGTTGATCATTTATTTTGATGGTAGATTCCCTTTCATTTTGCCATGTTTTCAACAGGAACTTTTCATGAACTGAACCCACCACATTCCAAGGATAAGAGCCTATGGGGGGACATTTATTATTGACTTTTTGATAGTTTTTTGGCAGATTTTTTCTGCACCTTGTGCACCATATTTGTGTTTGGGTTGTCGGCTCCACAATGTTGGTCCTTTTCTGACACTCACACTTTTGTTTTGGACACACAATTTGGGTGTGACACTTTCCCGCACTTCTACTGTCCAGAAACGTATTTTTTTTATGGGGCAATTTTTGGCATTCTCCTAGAACTGCAAAAAGTTAGTCTACAGAGTTTGAGTTCACCTTCATGAATGTGGAGTTAGATTTTGCCAATGAGCAAAAATGGTCTTGACTAACATCCCAGTGTAATTTAATGCATGACTCGCGCCCCAAATACACAGGCACTGCGACAATATTGATAAATGTCTGTCACATAACCAGATTAGCATTCAGTGAAGGTTTCTACTCAATGATAGCAAGCAGTGATCTTGAGGATGCTGGACAAATATATAACTTTTCATAATGCAAATAGAATACTATACTTTAAAGGAACAGGATCAAGGATTGTAAACCAAGCACACTGACATATTGGAGTGTGCCACCTCTAGCAGGACCCACTCTTATTTTAGCTTCTTATGCCTTTGTTTGTACTTAAAAAGGCTTTCTAAATTATGCAAATGAGTCTAGGCTCTATAGCGGTTAATTGACCCTGAACCCCTCAGGTTCATTTGCATAAATTATAATGGCTTCCCCCCCGTAAAAATCAAGGAATAAGAAGCTAAAAGAAGAGTGTATCCTGATAGAGGGGGCACACACCAGTATGTCAGTGTGCTTGGTTTACAATCCTTCATCCTGGTGGTAGACGTCCTTTAAATTACTGTCATTCCCCTTTAAGAAAATGTTTCTATGTTCTCTTTAGATCTCCCAGCTTTTTAATTAGCTTGAATACCATAAACCTTTTAATCTGGAAATGATTACTTTTAACTTCTGTAACTTCCAGATAGCCGCAGTAAATGATGGAAAGATCTTATCAGTTCATTCATTCACTTGACAGAGAATGGAGTCTGTTTTACTGCTTTTGGTCAGAAAATGCTTTATTTAAGTGTATCGGTTTGAGATTAGCAGAATACACAACGTGCAGGAGTATATGTGACAGCTATTTATATGTAGTCCCTTGTTAAAGGTCAGTCACTAAAGTAACTGTATACTCTGACGTCACGCATTGGCTGACCACACCCGGACCGACATGGTTGGCAAGAAGAGAACGGTGATGCCTCATCTACATCCAACTTGAAGAACAGGTTTAGACCGCTGTAAACTAAGGTTTTGTTTCACCTTAAAACAATCTATAAACAGCTGAAAGCATACGTAAGTGCACAGAGGTTTCCTTTTTCAATAGGACTGTTTTACAGTCTACATGCATGATTAATAACAGTTGCATTCACAAATCTGGTTTAGGAGACCCATCTACTTGTGAAGGGGAATACACTCTTTGGCTGAGCACGCGCTGCTCCCTCCATGTATTCCTATAGGACAGTGGTGGCAAACCTTTTAGAGACCGAGTGCCCAAACTACAACAAAGACCGGCTTATTTATCGCAAAGTGCCAACACAGAAATTTAATTTGTGATTTATACTCCCTTCTCTGTCACAGTTTTCATTGATACCAGCACCTGAGGACACCAATATAGCAGAAAATAGACTCTGGTAGAGCTGTCACTTTAATATAGCTCTGTGCACAGCAGGTCCTGGGCTGCCTGGGACTGCAGGAAGATACCTCGAGTCATCTCTGGTGATGGCCTGAGTGCCCACAGAAAGGGCTCTGAGTGCCACCTCTGGCACCAGTGCCATAGGTTAGCCATCACTGCTATAGGACATCCCCCCATAAGTGATAAATTCCCCTTTAAAGAGAACCTGTCAGGTCAATTTGGGATCAAATCAATCGCCCTTTATGTTGTCCCTATGTGCACACTATTAAAAAAACAAACAAACAAAAAAAAAAAAACTTACCTAGAGATCGGTCCGATAAGGCGCATCCATCCGTCTATATAGCTATCCGTCCAGTTATTTATCTCGTTCATATCTATAGATCTGTCTAACCATTTATCTAGATCGCTTTTTGTCTATTTAACTACAGGCGGTCCCCTACTTAAGAACACTCGACTTACAGATGACCTCTAGTTATAAACGGACCACTGGATGTTGGTAATTTACTGTACTTTATCCTTAGGCTACAATAAACAGCTATAACAGTTATCACAGGTGTCTGCAATGAAGCTTTATTGTTAATCCTGGTTCTTATGACAACCCAAAAAGTTTTAAAATCCAATTGTTACCGAGACCAAAAAAATTTTGGCTGGGATTACAGTTATAAAATATACACTTCCCACTTACATACAAATTCGACTTAAGAACAAACCTATCTTGTACATAACCCGGGGACTTCCTGTATATATCCATCGACCTACCCATCTCCTATCTATTATCTATCCATCTCTCTCTCATATCCATCTACCCATTTATCTACTTTATATTTATGCTTCTATAAATCTATCGTCCATCTATAAATCTATATATTTTTTCATATTTATCTTCCATCATCAATCTCCCCATCATCTGTCCATCTCCTATAACAGTGATGGGGAACCTTTTAGAGCCTGAGTGCCCAAACTTCAACCAAAAGCCACTTATTTATTGCAAAGTGCCAGCGCAGCAATTTAAGCAGGAATTTATTTCTCCTTGTTCCTTCAATCCTTCAGCCTCCTAAAGACACCAACACAGTTGAAAAGAGGAGGGAAAATTCGCCTATCATTGCAGGAAGATTCTGTAGGCAGATTCTTTGAGTCCTGTCTAGGGAACTTCATGCTGTGGTGATGGCCTGGGTGCCCACAGAGAGGGCTCCGAGTGCCGCCTGTGGCACCAGTGCCATAGGTTCGCCACCACTGTCCTTTAACATTCTCCTACAGCCCCATATTACACATTCCCTTACCTACTACTGTGTGTAACTACAAAGTGTTATTATTGTGCAGGACTAAAGGAGCCCCTTACTGACTGCGACTGTTCATAAAATAGATTTATTTTGGGGCTGCACTTTTAGTTTTTCCCAGGGCCCAACTTAGTCTTAAACTGGCCCTGGTGTCGTGGACTCTAGGCTGTGTAGTGGAAATCATGAAATGGAGCAGTGCAGAGCAAATGAATGGAGGCATGGCAAGGCCCCTGGTGAGATAAACCGAATTTGCAATCTTCCAAGATGAGAAAGAGTATGTGAACTTGAAGTTTGGAGAACATCAATAGGCATCTATGAGATTCCAATAACACCTACTGATCCCGGTCAGATATGATCATGGAGGCCTTGTATGGTCCACTCAACCCCAATACAACATAATCTACACCATAACTACCTGGATCAGTGGTGGTTTTGTGTGTGGTGTTGGTATTGACGTGGTTATAGATTTAGAATCAAGCAGTCCAGATGACAACACTGCTGCTAATAGAGATGGGAAACGTCCATCATGTCATCAGTGGTGGAGCCTATAGTTCTCTAACATTGAAAACTATAGAGGAAGATATTAACGAGCGAGGGTAGAATTTGTCATTTCAAAAATATTTCCTCTTTGGGTTATAGAAAAAAAACGCACAATGACAGGAAAACGTCTGTAGTTATAATAAAATGACAATACATCGTTACAGTCATCGACGTGGCTACAACTTTGTTATCTCGCTGGAAAATGCGGCACCAATTTCCTGCCCCTTGTAAGTTCTCTCACCAGCTGCCATCTGAGGGACAGCCACGCTGTAAATTAATGGGGCACCCGGGGCGACTCAGAAACTTAATGAGGAAAAAATAATCTTGGTTATATCTTACAGCTGTTGAAAAGAGCAAAACTTGAAGTGAACTTGAGAGTTGACCTGTCACTGCAGTAGATAAGGCAAATGAAAACCCATGCCTCTATCAAATGGTGTAACAACCAATATGGCCGCCATTATACCTTACCTAGAGGTCATAGACATCTTTCCCATAAAGAACTAAGACCCAGTTCATGTCTGCTTTGGGTCTTTCCATTACAATCACCGTTTTAGGAGAGCATAACAGAAGCCAAAACCAGAAGGTGCATGGGCCTTGTAGCCTCAGCTCCGGCTGGCTACTCTACGCCCCAGTAGCCCCTTTAAAAATTAGAATATTACCACAATGAAAGATTAAAAAAGATAAAGGGAACTAAAGGATTAGCCCTTAAAAACGGCTATCCTTACATACATTAGAGGAACCTACCACCGGATCTACCTTAAAATCGGTAGATCCGTGGGGGTAGGTTTCCTTTAAACCCACTCAATGGAGACATTTATCAGGGCTTTTATGCCACTTTTCACATGTACAAACCCCAAAATAATGTCACAAGGGGGTTGAGATTATTTTCCCATTTATGTCACCTCCATGCCAAGTTAGCGTGGAGGGGGTGCACAGCCAGTGATGGAGTGGGTCGGCATGGAACATTCCTTCCCCATTCCTGCACTCTCACTATTACCTGCGACCATTCAAGCCTAAATGGTCACTGGTAATAGCGCAATTCTATGCCATGTCCTGCCTAGAGCTGTACAGCGTAGACAGCTGATGAATACATCAGGAGGGCCGGACCTAGCCCCTTTTGCAGGACAACTCTAGCCAAAATTAAGGACTGATGGTAATAATGATGCTTATACAGTGGAAATTAAACAACACATATCTAAAATACATACAAAGACTAATGGAGAGACATATAGAAAGGGGCCCACTATCCATCATATGGATAGCGATTGGTCTTTAAGAGATACCCATTTTTAAGGAATTGATTGAGATATTTTGAAAAATTGATCTCAGGGGAGGAAATAACATAATAATACCGTATTTTTCAGACTATAAAGGCGCACAAAAAATCCTTTGATTTTCTCAGAAATCAGAGGTGCGTCTTATAGTCCAGTGCGCCTTATACATGAATTGAACTGTGCACAGGTCTGCCACCTGCTGGTCATTCATCAATGAATAAAATTATAAAATTAAATCATTCATAATAAAATAATAAAAATTTTTAAAAAACTAGGGAAGACTTTCAGCCAATCACTGGCTGAGGCAGGACTCATCTGTGATCAGGGATTGGCCCGAGCAGACTGCCTTAGCGTTTACTGTGCGACGGCTGGTGATACGCATGTACCGTTTATTATTCTACCTGCCCCTAAAGATCCCCTTAAAATATTTTAAACCCCCATCACACTAGTGTCTCTCATTATTATTATTATTATAACTGATTGGTGTTCAGTGTATCCAGAGCTTCACTGTAACCAAATGACCTTGCACTCACACAATAAAACACAAGAACAAGATTACGCTGGTGAGATTTCCTGCCCGGCCCTACATCAACGCCAAGTGTTATTAGGGAACATTTTTAAGCGCAGAAAACAGAGATGAAAGACGTTTGATTAAACAAAGTCACAGCAGCTGATTTACTAATTAAAGGGAACCCATCAGCAGATATTGACCTAATATTGACCTAATAAACCACTTGCAGTATGTTGCCATGCAGCTGAACACCTTCCAGATCATCTTTCTTTCATGGTCCAGTGTGGGGGAATCGACCAGAAAATCAGATTTGAAGTGAGATGGAAATCAGTTGTATAATGTCAAGGAGGCAGAGAATTTAGCACTGAAGTCAAGCTCTCCTTGGCTTGAACGCCCCATTCACTGTAATTGATAGTCCTTATTTCAGAAATATCCCTAACCAGATCTCCTGAAGTCCAGTGCATTATATCAATCACATGGGAGGATGTGGGGAGAGCTTGACTTCACCACCTCCTTGACTTTATACCAGTTTACTTCTCACTTCAAAAAGTTGATTTTCTGGGTGATGGAACCATGCTGAGCCATGAAAGAAACATGATCTGGAAGGTGTTCTATTGGTCTGGTTGTGGTCTATTAGACCCATTTCTGATTACAGGTTCCCTTTAACAATTATTGAGCCCCCGGCCTTTACATGTCAATTTATAGGCACCGAAACATAATTCACGTGCAGGCTGGTGAGGTCCTATAGCAAAATACTGCTCCTCTTTAATATGACACCATTAGCATGCTTCTATGTAATTGCTATGGATTCCAAATGTACCGTATTTTTTGCCCTATAAGGCGCACCGGACTATAAGGCGCATTAGTCCGATGCGCCTTATATATGTAATAATTCCATATATAAGGCGCATCGGACTATAAGGCGCGGGGTCCGGGGGCGTGGCGGAGGTCCGGGGGCGGAGCGGAAACCCGACGGGACGCGATGCCGAGACGCGACGGGGAACCAGGGGAAGGTGAGCGGGGAAGGTGGAGGAGGGCAGCGGACCATACTTACATAGGTCCCCGCTACCGGAGACAGCAGATCTCCAGCGGGAACTGCAGACCACGCGGCAGAAGTTGTTTGTGCCGCGTGGTCTGCAGTTCCCGCTGGAGATCTGCTGTCTCCGGTCTCCGGTAGCGGGGACCTATGTAAGTAGGGTCCGCTGCCCAGCGCCATACATAGGGCGCACCGGACTATAAGGCGCACTTTGGATTTCCACGGAAATCCAAGTCTTTTAAGTCTTTTAAGCCTTATAGTCCAGAAAATACGGTAGTTTTCGTCAGTATACTTGTATGGGGGAAACTTTCAGCACTTGGTTTAACCCTTATTCAACCCATTTCGATATGCCAGTGTGTATCTGATAATATGGATTTATCATGTACCACTTATGCCAGGTTAAAGGATTTTTTTTGGAATGAGATCATTTTTATTGAAAGAAATTAGTATTGTATACTACCGATGGTAATAAGGATGCGTACACCATGGAAATTAAACAACACACAAATGGTGTCATTTGGAATTCAATATACAGTAATGTATACCTGCTTCGGTTGGCACATTTGTCCCTCCTGGATCACTTGGATTGCTATTCGGAGACACAGGAGGTTCGTAGGAGACCATTAAATCAATAGACGCCTGTAAAAGTGATGGAGAGAGTTGAGAACAGAAACTTTTGTTGAGAAAAACATCAGAATAACAGAAACATCTATAGCAGGGGTCAGGAACCTTTTTGGCTGAGAGAGCCATGAATGCCACATATTTTAAAATGTTATTCCGTAAGAGCCGTACCATATGCACATGCCCCCAAGTAGATAGGTAGTCCCACTGTCATGGTGCCCCTGCGATCTACGTCTCGGATTGCAGGCACACCCATGCCTCTGTCCGTGGTGGTGCCCCTTACTGAGCTCACTCACCTGTCTATGTTCCTGCTCCCGTCCCGGCTGGCCAGCACTGATTGGCGCAACCCACTTCCCGGGCTCCTATAAAAACCGGTGGCTCCAAGCATCCCCCCCCCCCAGATCTTAGTGCTTCATGCCTATGAAGCAGCTTTCCACAGCGTTTCCTTCCCAAGTGTTGAACTCCCGTTGTGACCCCGGACCTGTTCCTGATTCTGCTCCTTCGCTGCCAGCCCTGACCTCTTGCTCTGTCCCCGACCTCACATCATTGCCACCTGACTTAACCGTCTGCCTGTTCCTGAACATGAGACTGCCTAGTGATCCTGTACCTTGACCTTAGCTGCCACCGTAGATAAGTGGCGCCTGTGGAACAACCAGGTGGTACCACCCTGCAGCAAGACCATCCTGCTTTGTGGCGGTCTCTGGTGAAGACCGGGTGCCACTTAGATTCCGGTCCCAGGTGTCTGCTTAAATCATTGTCCGCTGTGGTCCAAGGGGTCCACTATACTACTACACTCACTACTGGGTCATACAAAGGACATAGGCAGTGGTAACATCGCTGCCTGTGTCCAGTGATCAGTCTAAGACACACAGCAGCCATCACTATTTATTAAAGATCTGCCTGAGAGCCAGAAGCAGCCAACAAAAGAGCCACATCCCGAGCCATAGGTTCCCTACCCCTGATCTATAGTCTCTATAACATGAAATGGTTCTGTTCGGTTACCTAACACCAGAATAATAATAAATAAATATTGATATGGTGCTCACAGATTAGGCAGCTCTACATATTGGTATCAGGGGTCGCACACCAAGCACACTTACATGCCGGTGTGTGACCCCCCTTGGCAGGATCCGCTCTTCTTTGAGTTTCTCAAACTCTTGTTTTTACTAAAAAGTATTTCAAAATTATGCAGATGAGCCTGTTAATTGAGCCTAGAGCCCCTCAGGCTAAGAAAAAGGCTTTAATCATTATGCAAATTAGCCTGATGCGCTCAGGGCTCCATAAAAGAGTGGTCCCTGCCAGGAAAGGGAGGGGGGCACACTAGCGTGTAAGTGTGCTTTGTTTACAATCCTTCATCCTGGTAGTAGATTTTCTTTAAAAGAGGGCCTGTCATCTCTCTCCTGGCCAAATCTGATTTAGAAAATACGGATTCTGGTTGCATTTCTAAAAAAAAACTTGGTATTGTTTATGAATTGACTAAACAAAGGGGTGGAGCCTCTTTTTTAAGAGCTCTGCCCTATGGGGGAGATGTATTAATAAGTCAGTCATCAGAATAGTGCAGAGTAAAACTAGACATTTCTCTTCTGCCCCAGATTAATCCCTGTGTCTGATGCTGGATGATTAATTTGGTGCAGTACAAGACTGGCGAGTTATACTTTGCACCTTCTATTAGTTGGTCTAGTTTTCTGCCCCCTGATATTGAATTTTCTGGCTCACGGACTGAATTTTCTTGCTTGGCCACTATCCCCTTTCCTGAGGACACGCTGCTTTCTTGAAGAACAAAATGGTCTAAAACCTTCAGTAAACGTGGCACATGACATTCCAGGTGCAAATGACTCCAGTTTTATGGCGTTAACCTTGCCAAATGGATATGGCCCTTTATAATCGGTGAAGGGGCACAATTCAACGCTGCAGAGAATGGCAATGCCCATAATATCAGGAGGAAAAGGACAATGTTTTAGTGAATACTTACATTCCCCATCGTGGAACACTGGTTCATATGAGACAGATGTCAGAGGGACAGAAGGGTAAATACTTCCTCTCCGATAATCACTATGTGATCTGCTGCCAGTTTTTCTATCACAAACTCCCCTTGTGGCAACCAAATCCCTTTTTCTTGATTAAAGAGGCCAAACATTAGGCCCGATTCACAACTATCATTTTTAGTCAATCAAAACAAGAGAAAAATACATCTTTTCTTTGTTCTTTCTTTAGAATCCTGGGAATAAAAACTGCTCTCTGTGAATTTGACCCAAACAAACATGAAGAAACTCACCCCGGTGGGCTGCCCCTTGTCACTCATCAGAGCTAAACCTTTAAACGGAAGGGATCGACCTGCTCCTCCAGCGAATTCCTTGAGGGATATAGTAGTACTTCCAATTAATCTGATGAAACACAAACCACATCTTCATTAGTGTCAGATCATGGAATGTTTCCAAAATTCCTGTATAGTTCAGCAAAGAGCTAAATACATGCAGGGGTATCATGCAGACACAGGCACATGAGGATCCATGTGCAGGAGCAGTATACGAGCCCTTGTTGCACCATATATTATTCAGTACCATCATATAGTGAATTAGTAAGTATAATCTGTAAAATTTAGGGCAGACTTTTCTTTACGTCTTATGCAGAAAGTGGTTTTAGGGCAACAGTGTGCAGCCGTCACCTATGACGGAGTATCCTCCTAGTTGAGGCCACCTATCTCTGTCTTAAAGGGCCACAAAGTCACCAGATTTTACCCCAAAAGTCACCCTCAGCTAGGGTACGAAATGTCCCCATACCTATAAAAAAAAATTACCTCCAAAGTCGCATGCAAATCAGTTGAGAGGAGTCACCTTTTGAAGCTGAAGTGTCACTTTAGCTCTATAGTACCTAGAATCATGCTTTTAGTGTCATATTAAAGGTAAAATATTTCAGATCATATCAAGGTAAGGTTCTTTGAATTACAAAACCAGAGATACAGGCAGTTAAAAACATAATTGGAAACACAGGCTGCAGATAAAGATCCAGTTGCCACCTATTTCATTAATTGTCTGTATCTCTGGTTCTGTAGATCACAGAACCACAAGCCTGATGTGATCTGAAAGAAATTCTTATCTTTAATATGAAACCAAAAACATATTTCTAGCTACTACACAACCAATTAGATCTGAAGTGACTCTTCTACTGCAGTCTCTAAAAGTGACTTAGCTCAGGCAAATATGACTCTTCTCTGCTCATTTCCACATGACTTTTTATTTATTTATTTATTTATTTTTTTTACAGGCAAGATTTCACATATAAGAGGGAATTCTAAAAAGGACAGGTCAGACCGTACCTGCGAGGGATGAAAGTTCAATGAAGCAAAATCTACTGATAGGATCTCGCGGTAACTAGTAGAATACTAAATTGTGTGATAACTACCTCTATCTTATATTGATGGGATATCCTGTGCATTATTGTCTAAAATGGGAATGCACTTTAAGACCCCTGTCTTTTTTAGTATATACTTTCCCACCGTATGTAACAAACTCAGAACGAGGCAAAAAGGAAGGGAGTTTTCCCTGCATATACATGGAGCATATCATAAAAATTAGATATGGATGTAGCTCTAGTATATTCTGCAATCTGTATGTTTAAGAGTTTGCTGGCTGTACATATAATACAGGTGGTCCCCTACTTAAGGGCACCTGCTTACAGACGACCCCTAATTAAAGTTGGACCCCTCTGCCCACCGTGACCTCTGGTGAAGCTCTCTGAATTCTTTACTATAGCCCCAGGCTGCAATGATGAGCTGTAAGGTGTCTGTAATGAAGCTTTATTGATAATCCTTGGTCCCCTTACAGCAAAAAATTTTTAAACTGACTGTTACTGGGGCAAAAAACTTTTTGTCTGGATCTACAATTATAAAATATACAGTTTCGACTTACATACAAATTCAACTTAAGAACAAACCTATGGACCTTATCTTGTATGTAACCCAGGGACTGTCTGTACTGTAGTGAGTAAAGATGATAACACAAATGGTAAAATTTTAAAGCACTTCATTCACTGGAACCAAATATGAGCAGAATAAGGAGTTTATTTTGGACATTACCAGAATCCCTAAACCATGAACTTCCATGAACTAAAAGAACACATTTTATGCAACGGAGTATTGCAATATCCTTAGAATTCATGGTTCGTAAAATAATGTATACAAATGCATTATTCTTCAGAACAAAGTATCAACTGCAAACAGGAAAGTTATTTATAGAAGTTGATCGCCATATCTAAAAGCCATTCCATGGGATTTTGAACGCAGGCATGTGATAAGTGATGCTCTGGCTCTATAATGTTTATAGGCGCCATAAAACCATTTCAAAAATGTATAGCTGTAATCCACACTTATTCAAGGGATTGTAAAGAAAAGGGGGTCAGTTTTATCTGTGAACTGTATCTACTACTGCAGTCCTCCTTCAAAGTGAATGGGGCTTAGCGTTAATATCAGACACAACCAATGGCGCCTCTTCTGCCTCGTCAAGTAGTAAAATATCAGGTTACTTGACACTACTCCATGTAGTGTTACACATGAATGCTGACATAAGGCACAGAGACTCTATTTCAAAGTGTCAAATCCTGCATTGTAGCAATTAATTGCGCTGCTGGTGCTGCCCCTCATCTTGCTCTAGTTGGTGCTGCCTGAGGCAAGAGGCTCTGCTCACCTAATGGCCTGTGCACTTTATCTGCAGAAAAAGACTCCCTCTTTCATCTCTATGAAAAGATGAGATTGTGCCCGAATCAGAAATTGGATCATTTTCAGCATTTAAGATAGGGAGTCCCAACTTGGAAGTAGCGAGGATGTCTTTTTATTATTTTACTACGCATTTCGGAGGCGAACTAATTCCATCATCAGATCCTAGGGAACGGATCACCTTGTCAGTGTGGACAAATAATCTAGTCATAACATGTCCTTAGGGGAAAAATCATTCATAGATTGAATTGTATATCAATAATGGATTGGCGGAGCCCCCATGCATTAGCAATTTTGAAGTGGTCATGGCACTACACTGGCAACGCTTCTTCATCCCAGGCCTATGGGGCCTGTGTGCAGCATAGCCCCATTCAAGTGAATGGTGTCAAGCTGCAATACCACATTCACTATACCAGTGATGGCGAACCTTTTGGAGACAGAGTGCCCAAGCTACAACCAAAACCCAATTATATGTTGCAAAGTGCCAACATGACAATTTAAGCAGTATCACAGGTTTTAATCGTATTGGCGTCCTGAGTTCACCAATACAATAGAAAGATGGAGAAATTTAGATTATAGCTTCCTCCAGGGTGCCCTGAAGAGGAAGGATCAGGGGACCCAGAGCAGGAGCTCCAATAACAATCCATCTCTATCCACACCTTCTTGCTCCTCCTTTAGTCTTGGCAGCCAAATAGCGCTGAGCATGGCACGTCCTGGGCTGTATTGGATCAGAGAAGAAAACCTTGAGTCCTAGCTGGCAGACTCTGTGTTGGGGTGAAGGCCTGGGTGCCCACAAAAAGGGCTCAGAGTGCCACCCCTGGCACCCGTGCCATAGGTTCTCCATCACTGCACTATACCATCCACAGCACAAAGACTGTAAATGCTGTGATCTCTACAACATATTAATGAATGAATTATTCATTATTATTAATGAATGGATATTAATGAACTATCCCAAGAATAAATCATCAATTTAAAAAAACACCAAAAAAAAAAAAAAAAATGCTACATTTTCACACTATGAAATGTTCCTCAATCAGTGGGCTTCTTGTTGTGCTTCAGACATTAGAAGAAGACAGACCTATAAGCCTGGAAAGATTGCAAACTACTTAAAGAAAAAAAAAAAAAAAAAAAAAAAAAAAAAAGATTATTAAGATTGCAACTTGAACTATTGCCCAGATCGTGCTGAAGCAAGTCGCGTTTTCTTTAGAGAGCAGTCTGGGAAATCAGCCAAAATAACTAACTGTACGCACATAAAATATGGAGATCCCTGGAGCAGAGGAAAATGTGACGGAGTAACGGTGTGTACAGAGAGAACTCCTCCACATGAGCCCAACGCTGCGCACTCAAGGTCAACAAGATATGGCACAATGTCAATTAGAAGCAAAAAAAGAGACAATAATTGTCCCTTGCTTCAAAGCGTTTCACAAACACGTTTCTATGTGCAAAGACTAAACCTATTGTGCCCAAGTATACGAGTGGGTATCATCAACCAGAAGATCCATGGATGGAGTCTGCATAGTCAAGTAGCAAGGGGTTGGTTACCCTAGTGGCCCGATCCTGTACATTCCTATTTTTAGAACCATTAAAAGGGGTCGTCCACTTTCAGTAAATAATCGATATTATTTGTGTAATGAAAAGTTACCGGTATACAATTTGTCAATATACTTTCTGTATCAATTCCTCATGGTTTTCTAGATCTCTGCTTGCTGTACTTCTATAGAAAGCTTCCAATGTTTATTTCCAGTGGTCATAATCTGTCCATGCGTATGTGATGGACAGGCAGGTACATGAGCAGTTATCATCAATGAGAGTAATAGGAGTTGTGTGATGAGAATGGCTCGAGCTCCTGTAAGTCTATCACATCACATGGACAGATTATATCTACTGGAAGTAAACTTAGAAGCTACAGAAAATAACTTTTCCTTACTCAAGCCATATCAATTATTTGTTGAAAGTGGACAAACCCTTTAACTTTAAGGTTTATAGCATTTTATGTTTATCCTTAGGGAGCGGCGTAACTTGAAGCTAATGGGCCCCAGTGTAAAGTCTGTGCCAGGCCTTCCGATTATAATGTACGATTTATAGGACTAGTCTTCTCATATGCAAAAGTGACACCTTATGCCCCCCTATGCCCCTTGGGCCCTATTACAACTGCACCCCCTAAGGCACTGCCCCGACATTGTACCTGGTACCACAGCTCAGTGATGTGAATAGAGCAGGCTCGGCAATAGCTATGTGGTGATGAGTGATGTGGTGTTGGATACTGCAAGGAAGATGCCAGTACAGATGATGCCTGTCTAAAGGCAAGAATAACTAAGAAGTTCTCTGGAATAGCCTTTAAACCTGGGCATGTAAGGAGCCACATTTTCACATGCGAAGCAACCCTAGACTAACTATAGTATGTATGCATCTAAAGTTCACTTTTCTATTCTCTACTACAAGTGGCTGAATGGGGAAGGGGGATGAGAGCTTTCCAGAGTATGAAAGGTGTGCAATGACATGAACCAGAAGGGAGCCCTCTCTCTACCAAGAGCCTGCTCAATTAAAAGTATACTGTGCACAAAGACAACTTCAGAATATTCCTTCAGTATATTAAAGGATTTCTACCACCAGGAGGATTGTAAACCAAACACGCTGACAATTATTTGAGGGGGTTTCCTCATCCATCTGAAAAATCTACTAGAAAGATGACCTTCTAAACAAAGGTCGAATTAATGTAGAAGTCCCTTAAGTGAGAAACCCGATTGCCATCACAATAGTTCTGTAAAAGTGGATAAACAGCACATCTCTTCCCAATCCCAAACAGCGCAAAGAAAGTCATTGGAAAGTTTCCATGTATACTGAAAACTCACAAAGTTCACTCAGCCAGGAAATAATGAGTAACATAGGAATGTGCAGACATAAGACCTAGGAGAGGGGTGTACAACAGTAACAAGGAAACCAACCAACCAACCTAGTGGTATGAGATACAGAAGCCACTAACCACATGTGTTACCCATAGACAAAACTATATTCTATTATACTGCACATCGAGGAGGAGGAGGAGGAGGAGGAGGAGGAGGAGGAGGAGGAGGAGGAGGAGATCTGCTTCAATGTGCGTAAATGAAATACAATGAATAATGCAGTTACACATAAAGCATCAGGAAAACCACATCCACCATTATGTTATGTCTATGTTATTTTTACTTGTTGTATAGAAGTGTCCATTCACAGTCATGTGACCAGAAAGAACAAGTAGCTATTATGGAAAATAAAAGGTGCATCACTGAATTTTCTAATAACTAATCATAGATTGTGGATTAGGACAATCTGACTTCAACTACAGATGATGGTCAATAACCCACAAGAATGTCAAACCCATATTAATGGAACCAGAATTTTAGAACTTTTGTACTTTTCACACCATATACTGTAATCTTTATTCAACTATATTCAATGCTTTGCATTGTCTATAACAGTGGTGGCGAACCTATGGCATGGGTGCCAGAGGTGGCACGCAGAGCCCTTTCTGTGGGCACCCAGCACAGAATTTACCAGATAGGACTCAAGGCTTCCTCCTTCAGTTCAAGACAGCCCAGGGTGCACCACGCTCAGTGCTATTTTAAAGTGACACCTACTTGGCTGCCAGGACTACAGGAGGAGCGAGAAAGTGTAGACAGAGATGGATTATCGTTAGAGCTACTGCTTCCTCTTCAGGGGAGCCTGGAGGGTAGCTACAATCCAAATGTCTCCTGCTTTCTATTGTATTGGTGTCCTCAGGATGCCAAAACGATTGAAACTTGTGATACAGCAGAGATCAATAGGTTACTACTCAAATTGTCATGTTGGCACTTTGCGACATAAAAGTGGGTTTTGGTTGTAGTTTGGGCACTCTATCTAAAAGGTTCGCCATCACTAGTCTATCATGTGCCACTGAATTTCCAACCAGACCAGGAGTGGATTACGACTACCATGCGTCCTGGGATTTATGAATATTATAGTCCCTAAAAGTCTGGAATCACTTCCTACATCTAATACTAGAATCAAGTTTCCTGGGGAATGGAGTTGGTGTCCCTTCTGCCTGATTTGAATCTGCGTTTTCAGGACCTTAAGAGGTCCAGAAATGGTTCTAGTGTACATGTGTACTGAGCAGGACAAGATGCAGGAGTATTTCATGGTTGAAGTTCCTTCTCAGTATCAATTTGGTGGTTGGTTTGGGTGGCCATGGGCCCGGGCTACCGCCCAAACCATCTAAATTATAATCCACTACTGCAGCCAGACCTATGCGAATAGGACAGTGGTTGCATATCCTTCAATGTCCACATTGAAACCCTTTAAATTGATGCAGATTATTAAGTATGAAATTTTATTGTGAAGTGTGGTAATCTGCCAGGGGAACCAGGAAAGGCACATGTGGCTAAGCCACTACACTTTAATAATTGGGAACACGGTAAATGCCAATCTAACCTGCTCCACGCCCATCTACAGAGTTCCCAGCCATGGAAATTAGCAGAGACCGAATGGATAGTGGGGAGGAAGCCACAGCTACAATACTTTTACTTGGTCTTTTCGTAAGAATGAAAGTTTTGGGCAATTTCCAACAGCTTCAAAAAATTTTTTCCCTCTCAATCTCTATCATGAGTAGGTTTCTAGCTTTAGGAAGTTGCATGAGGGTGCAGTGTGGTGCATGTCCAAATACTGCTGTAAAACCTTATCCTGTTGGCAATAAGATATACAGATACCTTATATACTCGAGAATAAGCCTAGTTTTTCAGCACAAAAAATGTGCTGAAAAACCCAAACTCGGCTTATACTCGAGTCAAAAAAATAAATATATCTAAACTCACCTTTCCGGTGACCCCTGTATATCTTCTGTGCGATCTGTCCGGCAGCGGCGGCAGGCTATATACACTGGGGCAGGGTCTGGCAGGCTATATACACTGGGGCAGGGTCTGGCAGGCTATATACACTGGGGCAGGGTCTGGCAGGCTATATACACTGGGGCAGGGTCTGGCAGGCTATATACACTGGGGCAGGGTCTGGCAGGCTATATACACTGGGGCAGGGTCTGGCAGGCTATATACACTGGGGCAGGGTCTGGCAGGCTATATACACTGGGGCAGGGTCTGGCAGGCTATATACACTGGGGCAGGGTCTGGCAGGCTATATACACTGGGGCAGGGTCTGGCAGGCTATATACACTGGGGCAGGGTCTGGCAGGCTATATACACTGGGGCAGGGTCTGGCAGGCTATATACACTGGGGCAGGGTCTGGCAGGCTATATACACTGGGGCAGGGTCTGGCAGGCTATATACACTGGGGCAGGGTCTGGCAGGCTATATACACTGGGGCAGGGGCTGGCTGGCTATATACACTGGGGCAGGGGCTGGCTGGCTATATACACTGGGGCAGGGGCTGGCTGGCTATATACTGGGGAGGCTGTGACCAATGCATTTCCCACCCTCGGCTTATACTCGAGTCAATAGGTTTTCCCAATATTTTGTGGTAAAATTACTGGCCTCGGCTTATACTCGGGTCGGCTTATACTCGAGTATATACGGTAATACAATTACTACCGGCAGACTTCCATGACTGCTTCCCTATTTTCATATTACATAATACTAGAACAACAGGTATAAATAGCTAAGGCTTTGTTCTTTAAATGGAACCTGTCAGGGCACATTGGAACATTAACCCAACTACAGGTCCTTATGGACCTGTGATGTAGTGTCCCACATCATCCAGTTATGAGTTTTATCTGTGAGCGCTAAAAAACAAACAAATATTTGTACTTACCTAGAGATAAGACACATTGGACTAAACTCTAAGTGCTCCCCGCGGCTGCAAAGTGATTCAATGAAGCCCAGGTAGAACACCCTGGCTATTTTGCACTTGACCTATGTATCAGCATGGAGGTGCGGAGAGCAGGTCAAGGGAAGTGTAGTTTGTTTTTTTTCTTTACAGACTAGTGGTTTGGTGTCCCAAATCTCTCCGACTGATTCCCTTTAAAGAACATCTGTCCAAATGATTGGGGATAACCACAGGTTCCTACGAACCTACTGTATAGAAGCACTGTGTGTGACCATGTTAAAGGGCATCTACCACCAGAATGAAGGACTGTATACATAGGTGTTAATGGAGCTTGGAGCCCCTCAGGCTTATTTGCATACAGTCTTTCATCCTGGTGGTAGATGTCCTCTAAACAAAAAAACAAAACCAAAAACTTATGTGGAGCACTGGTTCAATGAAGGCAGGTCAGTACACCCCAGACCGACTGCACATTCATCGGACCCTGCTGTGTATACACAGTGAAACTGATGTATAGGTTTCAAGTTTCTTTAAAGCACTGAGCAAGTTTCAAGAAAAGCGGACAAAGTGTATATATGCATGTCGATGTAATTCTAGTGCTATAGAACCCATGTACCCACATCAATATCTGCACAGTAAAGACAAGCACACCTTATATATCCGATTATAGGTTTTATTGAAACACAGAAATTATACAAATACATGTGACGTTTGGGCAGTGTAGCCTTGTGGGCGAAAAGTGGAGAAACACAGAAGAAACGGAGTGGGAAGAGTCTGTATGGATGGGAGCGCTTCTGGTCATACAGACTGTACCTCATCCCCTGTCGCTTCTTCTTGCCCCATGGGCCCCATGAAACATCACACGTATTAAGAGATTTGCCGTGTTTTAATTAAACGTATAATGAGTAATACAAGTTCTGATTGAGCTTTACTCGACAGGTTCCCGTTAAGTAACAGATATTGAGCACAAATGCCTGAGCCTAGTGGCTTTGATGTCAAGATTTGGGAACCAGAAGAATTCTCTTATGACCTGTAATAGCTACGCCTGGTACCGGTTCACATTTTACACAGTACAAAGTATTTTTGCATATTCTCATTTCACTATGTAAATGAAAACAGTGATGTCAGACGGGTAAGTTAAAGCCTTCCTTGGTGCTGTTCCCTTCTGTCACTTTTAAATGTCCCTTGTTACATATTGACTCACGGACAAACATGGGCTCTGAAAGGCGCTGGCGGTGAGAATAAGGCATCCACGCCTATAGCTTGTGTGTTTTCTTATACAGAGATATGAAGGGAACCTTTCACCCCACCCATTCTATTTGCTGATATTAATTATACATACAAAAGATAAGCTCACTAAAACAAATATTCCTAAGAAGGAGGATGTATACTATTTAAAAGTGAAAAAAAGGAAAAGTGAGAATACAGATGCAAACAAACCTAAAAGGGTAAGTAAGGCAACATGAAAAAAACAACAAGGGAAAGTACATATCCTAAACTATTATTACTATACTTTTATTATTAGGATGTTTATTATAAGGATGCACATCTATACCAAATTATCCAGAATAAACTTCATGACGTCAAGATGGAGGGAGCAGTACATTTCTACCAGGCACCTCTGGTCAGACACTGAGATTCAACATGCCTGATCTTTCTTTCTGCAGAAAACATCTGTTGGATAAGGGTTTGGAGACCCCTCACCCGTATTTGGGCCAATTCTGGTAAAAAATGTATATGTTTAAAAATGTTTGTGTGAAGATATATTATCCTCTATGCACAGAAAAGGGGATAACAATATGATTGGTCGGTCCAATCAATGGTACCGCCACCATTCACGAGAATAGTGGCGCCATTCTCAAAAATTGATGGAGAGGTAGGTTGAGCATGTGTCTTTCCTCTTCATTCAATACCATGGGAGCGTCAACTATGATTCAATTGACTGGATCTCCAGGATGCATGCCTGACCCCCCCGCTGCATTAATTAGTGATAAAGGGACCCCCAATCTTATAATCAGTTGTGTTCCTATCAGTTGGACCTCTTCCAATCGGATTGTTATCTTCTCTCCTGTGGATAAAGATAAAATGACACAGCCCCTTTACCTAAACCTGTATACAGGCAGTCCCTGGGTTACATACAAGATAGGATCCACAGTTTGTTCTTAAGTTGAATTTGTATGCAAGTTGAAACTGTATATTTTAGAATTGTAGATTTTTTTTGCCCCAGTGACAATTGGAGTTTCAAAATTTTTTGCTGTAATGGGACCAAGGATTATCAATAAAGCTTCTTTACAGACACCTTACAGCTGATCATTGCTGTCTGGGACTATAGTAACATCCAGAGATCTTCACCAGAGGTCACAGGGGGCAGAGGGGTTCGTCATTAACAATGGGTCATCTGTAAGTCGGGTGTCCTTAAGTAGGGGACCGCCTGTAATGGGTAGTCCAAAACAATGCAATACAATGAGAATTATGAATACTACGACAGATTTAATACAATTCTAATAAGCTGTGCAAAGCAGTAGATGAAATTTTCAGGTCGCTAAGAATAAGCAATGTATTCCAATTCATTTTCCTGTACAATGCACACACTGATGCTGGTGGTACTATCCTACGACTGCCCTATCTATATCCATCATATCACACCAGGTTGGATAAAACCCTGCAGAAAGTTTGCACTACTTACTTGTCTTTTCCGATTGTTTCAAAGTCCTTTACGATGATATCCAATGAGGAGGAGAAGTCGAGGGGTATTCCCTTTAGATCAAACTCAAGAAGCTGGAAGAGAAAGTGTGAAACAGGATATATGTAGCTTTATATTAACCACAACTATTTCATGTTACGGAGATAGAAGCCACCACATAAAGTCTGCTCCCCACCCCCGGTCATGAGAATCTAAATTCTATTAGTTCCCTTACAGGCGAATTAGTTCCAGAGCCAAACAGTTTTTCATACACACTGCATCCACTGTAGGTTCACAAACCATACGTAAAGAGAAAGCTCCGCAACACTGGACAATAAAACAGGGACATTGTTAGGAGTTATCAAGCAACAAAACAGGTTATAGGTTCCTAATGATGGGCACATACGGGGTCTATATGGAAATAATATAATCCTATCGTATTCTCAGGTCAGACAACAGCAAGGAATTAGCAATGTCCGAAGTCCCTCTGACATATAATCCCCATCTCTTCCAGAGTAAACACATAGCCAATAAGTCAATTTTAGTAGGACAGCTCTGGCAAGCCTCCTAACACTGAGCTCCCATCCTCATCTCACTGTAAAAAGGAAACCTTTGAGATTCCAAAACTTGTTGTGTTATTGAGATACCAATAAAAAGTTTTTTTTTTTAAAAGATTACTCCGGATTCCATTCACTACCAGTATGTGCCGCATCGACAAACACTTCTCTACTGATTATATCTGATCCAGACCGGTGTGGCTACTGTGTTCTAAAGATCCAGTCGACTGACAGCACCATACAGTACCCCTGGTACTAGCACAACTCTGGGGAGCCTCACTCTAATCATCAACTTTTTGTAAATTATTACTACAAAATACTACTCTATGGGGCTTATTTACTAAGGGTCCCGCAGCAGCATTTCCGTCAGGTTTTCCGACTTTTCGGGGATAAGGCTGCCGGAACAGGGATTTAGAAGGGCATTGCGGGCCACCAGACGATCCGACGGATTCGGACAAACTGCGGGTTTTAACTTTAAAATTGTGTCGCAAGCCAAGCACTTACATGCACCAGGAAGTAAAAGGTGAATTCTGGCAGACCTGAGCGGGGAGCGACACATGCAGGATATCGGGCGCAGGCTCATAGTTAATCGCAGCACAATCCATGTTCGTTGGGTATTCCAGATCAGGGATTGTGACGTGGACAGGTAAGTAAATGTGCCCCAATGAGTGCTTTCTGGTCTTCCTTGTCCGCCTTTTCTATGCATCAATTTTAGTAAGGGCATTTGGTCACCCCATCACAGGATTTTCACATTATTTGGTCATCCCATCACAGAATAGCAGCACAGGTTTTGAGAGACTGATACAAGTTTACTGATATACATAGGACTTACAAATTAAGAAATTCTCCTGTTAAAAGGATTGTGAACGAGTTGTGAAATTAAAAACAGCCTACAAATAAACGGCCACTATTTCTTAAGACCTTTCATAATTATTCTAACATAAACACAGTCATTTCTGATTCATAAACTTTGAGGAGAGAGTCAACTAGGAAACTCTACTTCTTTCAGTTAGTAAAATCCATTTGGGTCAGAACAGCTGTAAGTGAAGATTAATTGCCAATTAAAATGTTCTGTAAAATATTTTACAAAATTGGATATTTTCTAGAAAATATTGAGATATTTGGGGAGATGTATCATTAGATAAGGTCCTTGCGATAATTCTATGTCAGTCTTTGGTTCTTTTCAGATTAACTTGGCATCTGTCCTAATAATAATAATAATAATTCTTTATTTATTTAGTGCCTACAGATTTTGCAGCACTGCGCAGAGTTTGCCAAATCAGTCCCTGTCCCCATCGGGCTCAGAATCTAATCCACCTACTAGTATGTTTTGGAGTGTGGGAGGAAACCGGAGGACCTGGAGGAAACCCACGCAAACACGGAGAGAAAATACAAACTCTTCGCAGATGTTGACCTGGATGGGATTTGAACCCAGGACCCCAGCGCTGCAAGGCAAAAGTGCTACTCACTCAGTCCCGTGCCGCACTAATATAAATCTCTCTGGGATTCTTTAAAAATAAAATCGCTAAATTATTGCAAGTAGAGTAAAATAATTGCAACAGCACATACGCCAGGAGGGGAGTGGAGTGACCTTGCAACTTTTTTTGAATTATTTAAAAAAATCACATGTCATAAATCTAGTGTTGCACGAGCAGTGGTTCTATATTTAGCCCACTATTTCTCAGTGGCCCTTGCGATTTTTTGTAGGTGAGCATGGTGGCTTAGTAGTTTGCATTATAGTCTTGCAGCACTGGAGACCTGGGTTCAAGTCCCAGGGTCAACATCTGCAAAAAGTTTGTATGTTCTCTCCAGGTTCCTCCCACACTCCAAATACATACTGGTCGGTTGATTAGATTGTGAGCTCCATTGGGGACAGGGACCGATTTGGCAAGCTCTGTGTAATTTGTGTGCGCTATATAAAAGAATATTATTATGCAAAAAAAAAAAAAAAACCAACAACACTTTTTTACACCAAAAAGTCAGTGATAAATCTCCCCCACTGATTTAATCATTTGGGTCTTAAATAAGTTTTTTTTTTAATTTATGACATTGGAGGAATATCATTAGGATATGACATGAACACTGCAATGCCTCTAATCACTGCGAGACCCCCTCTAATACAAGAAAAATGTGCCTTGTTGTGCTGACAAAGCTGAGATTTTCCAGGAGGTCACATTCAACTATTATTTATAACCACGGTACAAAATATTATTTGAAAATTCGGGACCAATATGGATTGAGACAGAGGAAACTCAGCCTCAATAGTGATGGATCTCATCCAAGAATAATTTGGTGGGAAGTTTGAGACTGTCCTAGCCTCTGCCGTGCTACTTTAAGGTAATTTTATAGTCAATAATTGTACTAGCATATGCCAACAGGCAACATGGATGTATTTTTATAGGATCCATCTGATGGACTAGTTCTTGATGGATTTTGTGGTGATCCTTGTCCCCCCCTATTTGAACTCTGCAAAAACCTACATTTGCCCACCAAAGGTTCAGGACAGCTGAAGTGAATGCAGCATATCACTTCTGCAGGACTGGATTTGAGTCTTGGGCCTTATAGGTTCCCTGATTTCTGTTGTTGAAAAGGGAGGACGGGGGGATATTTCTGGAAGCCAGGATGCATCGCTCTGCTCTTCTGTCTTTGTCGTGAACAAAATGTGTTATGTTGAAAAAGATTACTTTTTTTATTCTGGGAATTATCCATCCTCCAGTGCTTGTTATGCTTCCTTGCTGAATAATACAGCATCTACAGTATAAGCCAGGGGTCCCCAAACTTTTTACACATAGGGGGCTGTTCACTGTCCCCCTCAGACCGTTGGAGGGCCGGACTAAAGTTTAAAAATAAATAGCGGTACATGTGACCACATCCGCATACACTGGGCCCCCCTCAATTATTTAATATACTGCACCCCCTTGTAAACTATTTTATATATTGGGCCAATTAATTATTAAATATACTGGGACCCCTCTCCATTAATTATTGAATGCACTGCCCCCCCCCCCATTAATTACTATACTGCCCCTCATAATTCATTATTTCGTATACTGCCCTCACCATTAATTATTTCCTGTGCTGCCCCTCACGGAGGCTCCTGCCTGACTGTTGAAGGCCGCGGGGGCCCGGCAAGCGTCGGGGGCGGATCGAAACGGTCATCTTTTGGAGAACCTTCTCATATGAAGGTCAACATTGGTGGTTAGCAGATTCCCAGCCCTTACAATAGGCCAAGTCCACTATAGAGGCCAACTTCCACAGTGTATTATTTGGCTTTTGTAAAAGGGACTGTCTAGTCCCCAAAGATCTCCAGCGTTAGTTCTCGTAAAACCTTCAAGAAAATTTGCTAAATTGAAGGGAATGTTTTTAAGGTTCCAATGCACTTACCTCTTTCCATACTGGATTAAGTTCATTGTCTATGGACCTGGTTTTCTTTTTCTCCCCTGTAAGGAAAATAAAAGACGAAGTTGTGAGTCAATGGAGTAAATCTTTCTGGACTATATACAGTTACGTTTTTCTTATACCCTCCAGGAAGCAGACCCCTTGTGTACCACATTAGTCAAGCAGATGGAACTAATAGACTTAATGTGGTGTTGTGTAGTGACATTCAGCCGGTTGTAGTTAGGAATGGCATTGTATAACCAGAGATAATCATGTTGTGAAGAAAGTAGAGGTAAGGGTCATTGAAGGGCTTCACCGGACTTCAAGGACCTACATATAGATGCCAGATTTAGGGTTGTAAAACATTACAAAAATATTTTAAAGTGCTGCAGAATTTGATGGTGCTATATAAATAAGATTATTATTATTATTTTAGAAGTTTTATAGAAATGGATGGAGCCAAGTTGCAATACAATGGACTACCCATGGTCAAGTGTGGAGCTGTTTTTGGAAGAAGGCAGCTATAAAAGGCCAAGCATGACCCCATAGTACCAGACCATGACCAGATAGCACCACAAGGCCATGCATGCCCTGGTTTCACTACAAGGCCAAGCAGGACCTGATAAAAAAAAATGTAACGTATCTATACATGTTGCATCAGATTCGATCCTGGTTTTGTCCTTTTTCTACTTATTGCTTTCTATGGACAACAGGGTATAACAGTTCGGTCATACATAAACCCCACAAGAGAAAGGAGACTGAGTGATCTAAGAGGTCACGTCCATGTTAAAATATGGGTTAGAGAATGCTCAAAAAATTTTTTCAATAATTCTTAAATCCCCACAAATTATAAAAATTAAATATGTGCTTGATTTTTTTCTACTACTTCCTGAAGAGTCAAGAGACTAAAGCACAAGTGGGCCGAAAATCATATTATTAAGACTTTATTTAGACTGTTAACCCCTTAACGCCGGAGCCACTTTTCACCTTCCTGACACGGCCCATTTTTTCAAATCTGCTCTGTGTCACTAAAAGTGACACATTTTACTTCATGTTAGTTAAATTTTGGTGGTATGTTTTCCATTTATTTATGAGAAAATCAGATATTTGGTGAAAATTTGGAAAAATTCTCAATTTTCGAAATTCAAAATGTTCTACTTTTTCCACACGAGTCATTACACCAAAAAACATAATAACTAAGATTCGCCGAATGTCTACTTTATGCCTCCGTGTTTTTTTATACATACTATCATTTTTTGTAAGATGTTATGGGGCTTTGAACGTCAGATGCAATTTTTCACATTTTCATAAAAAAAGCAAAATCCTGCTATTGAGGGACCTGCTCAGGTTTCAAATCACTTTGAGAGGCCTAAATAAAAGTAAAACCCCATAAATTACTCCATTATAGAAACTACACCCCTCAACGTACGTAAAACAACTTTTATGAAGTTTGTTAACCCTTTAATTGGTTTACAGGGGTTAGAACAAAATCGGATGCAATTTTGAAATTAAATTTTTTTGGCTAAATTAATTTGTTTTTCATAAAAATGTACAAATTCTCAGTGGATAAAATACCAAAATGCTTCACAAAATTTGATACCCAATCCCTCCCGTGTACAACAATACCCCCTATGTGGTGGTAACCTGCTATATGGGCACACGCCAGGGCATTGAGGGGGGAGCTGCGCCATTCAGAGCAGATTATGCATTGTCACTTTATATTGGCTATACAATCTTTATTTTTTTGGCAATTTGGACATATAAGGGCTTATTTTTTGCGAAATGAGATGCACTTTACAGATACTTCATTTTAGTGCGTCTGTAGCTTTTTGGTGAGATTTTATTAACTCTTTAATGTATGGAGGAAAAGAAAATTGTCAATTTTGGGTTTCTTTTTTTTTGTATATTTTGGGGGTCGTACACTAAAAATACTATAATATTTTTATTCTATAGATCACTACGATTACGGTGATACCTCATTTATATATTTTTTTTTATATATTTTACAATTTTACAGGAAAAAAAACGAATAAATAAAGAAAATCTCATTTGTTTTTGCATTGCTATCTTTTAACTTTAATATTTTTGGGTTGACAGAGCTGGTTTAGGGCTTTTTTTTTTACGTGTTGAGTTGTCCTTTTCAGTGGTACCATTTTGGTGCACATAACTTTTTTTTTATCACTTTTTGGAATATTTTTGTGAAGGGATTTTATGAAAATTTACATTTTTGGCGAGTTTTTCGCGTTTTGTTTTTACGGCGTTCACCGAGCGGGCCCAATAATGTTTCTGAGTTATTTTACAGATTGTTACGGACGCGGCGATTCCAAATATGTGGGGTATTATGGTGATTTTCAGGTTTTTTACTTTATTAGATGTGTATAGGGAATGTTTGTGTTTAGGGGACTTTAACTTTATTTAATTAATTCTTTACATTAAAAAGTGTGTTTATTTAGTGTTTTTAACTATTTTTCTTTACTTTTACAGGTTAGCTTGAACAAGTGATCCACTGATCGCTTGTTCATGCTCTTCTTCACCTAATACAGATGTATTATGTATTATGTGACAAACTGAGCATGCAGCGCAGAAGGCAGGACCCGGCTCCCAGGAAGCAGATCGCGCAGCCCTGGGCACTGGCAGTCCCGGGGCTGCGATCGAAGCAGCGGACTGCCCCCGGCAAGCGCTGCGAGGGAGTCAGATTGCAGCCAAATGCCCCTGACACGCCGCGGTCAGCACGACTGCGGCGTGTTAGGGGTTAACACCCGCAATCGGAGAAATCTCCGATCGCGGGTGTTAAATATAATATATAGCCGACACCCGCAGCTTCTGGAGCCGGCAGTAATAGTACGTCAAATGTCGGGAAGGGGTTAAAGCAAATATAATGTACATATTTTTTTTAAAGAGCACTAAATATTACCCCAAAAAATTAACATAGCACCCAGACTAGTGCTTAAAGGAAAACTACCATTTGATTAAATGCATTATGAAGCAAGCATACCTTGAGAATGCTGCAGCTTTTGCTGAAAAAACTATTGTAAAATTCTGGACCTTGGGAAAGCTGGGCAATTGATTATTCTGCCTTCAGGCACAACCCAGGGATTACATCATCCAGTGAAGCAGTGAATAACTAAAGTGCTAGGAGAAGCACTGAACCAGCCATAGAAGCAACATAGCTTCATTTGCATATTTTATAATAGTTTTATCAGCAAAACCACTCAGCACAGGGATTAACCAAGTCATGATCCTGCATCAGTGTAGCTACAGCATTCTCAAGGTATGTTTGCTTCATATTGAATCAAATCAAAGGTAGGTTTCCTTTAAAGGGGGGGGGGGTACACACCAGTAGATCAGTGTTCTTGGTTTACAATCCTTGATTCTGGTGGTAGATTTAATTTAAATGGGTTGACCAAAGCATATAAAACATGGCTGCCTTCTTCCAGCTTCTCTCATGGTAGTGGTTAGTGAAAACAAGCTCCATTCAGCTGCAATACAAGCACAAACCATAGTAAGGTGTGGCATCGGGTTTTGGAAAAACACAGCCATGTATTTTTTTAACCTCTAACAACCCCCAGACGAGATTATACAGAGATTTAGTTTTCCTTTAATTCTGAGATAGTAAAAGAGAAGAACAAGAAATCTGTCAGATAAGTATATGACACAACACTATAACATTCCCGTCACCATCCAATCCCAGACAATATTTACCATGTTTGATTAAGAACGTTGGCCCAGATTACTAAAAGGATGACACTATGACAAATACCCCATCCATGCAGCCATTGTACAGCACAGTAGCATGAATCACTACAAAGCACAGGAAATCCCTGGGTGGAAATAGTGATAATTATTCTATTTAGTGCCAGAATGTGGGTTGAGGTGAGCAGATTATTCCATAAATGAGTTATTGTTCTAATATTATCCAATAGGGAAGTAGTAGTTCCTCTAAATCTTATAGGACCTAAAAGTCTGTTACAAATAAGACAAGAAAAACTATACACGAAAAGTCAGAGCCATGTGAACGTGGAGGGGGAGTGGCCAGTGGGAGAGTGGGCCAGTGTAGGGCTGGAACGGGGCTGCGCACTAGCCATAGCCTGCAAACTTTCAGGGTGTGGTCACACGTGGCTCTAGCATTGGATTACAAATGCAGAACAAGCACCTGGGGGGGCGGGCCTCAGCCCAATTGCATATGCATTATAATGGAAACAATACAAAGACACCAGGTGGTGGTTAATGATGTGATCGGGCCGAGGGCTGCCCCCGGGTGCTAGTTTTGCATTAGTGCCACATGTGTCTGCAGTCTTAGCATTTAAAGTTTGCAGGCTTCTACCGCAATTCCAGAATTTCTGATTAGATTTGGGGGTTAGATGGTGAAGAAATATTATGGAAAATATATAAATACATATAAAAGCACAGACACATCAACAAATCCATATTATGGGTTTAATAGTGTAAATTTTTAATTGGTGGTGGTTCTAATGTACCGTATACAGGGTATACAGATTGGGAAAATTGCTTCTCTACGATCAATCATCATATCCTGCACGGATAAGAATAGCCTTACATGGCTTTTAGGGATTAAACGGACCACCTGCCTCACATTAGGTTTCAAAAATGTTGGTGCTCCAGTGGTATAAGGTACACAGGAGATCATTACTATTATAATCTGCTGGGATTACCATAACCATAGTAAATTACTTGAAACTTAAATCCTTGCATTATCTTCCGATACGTCATTTAACTCTTTAATATCTGGATATTATTACATAAATATAGAATTTTTTTTACTGTGCTTTAAAAGAATTATTGCTCAAATATGTGAAAAATATGAAAAATTAAAGCTATAAGTAAATAGGGAAGGATTTGTCCATAAAAACATCACATGCAATTTATGTACTACCGGAAGCTTGCATTGACACGTGGCATTTTGGTTACTTTGAAAGCTTTTTTCGTCTTTGCTGTAAGTGTAAGCTTCTGTGAAAAGGTTTACACAGCAGCTTATGTTTCCAGCAATGAAGAAAAATGCTTTCAAAAGTAGCAAAACGCATTGAAAACGAATGTGTTTTGATGCAACCAAAACGCCACATGTGAACGCACCCAAAGGGGGGTGACACAAGGCTGAGAGGAGGAGATAAGTGGGGTTGGGCTGCACTGTGACATATCAAGAGTGCAGTCTACAATTAGGAGCACCACAAGTTATAAACTTATGCTGGGGGAACCAAAAATTCCAAGTCCGCCCTTGTGTCTATAGCCAATAATACTAATTATGTGTCAATAATGGGTATCCCCTATCCAAAAGGTTAGGGGATAAATGTATCAGTGGAGGATTTCTGGTGTTGGTCCCACCTCCTTAGCAGATTGGGAAAATCGCTAGTTCCCCCAATCTGCTCTTGTGGGTTAGGCGATCCAAAAGTCTCACCAAAGTTAATGAAGCAGAAGACGGAGCAGTATCTTGAGCTCAGTTGGAATCCATGTCCCCATATAAATATTGAGACAATTCAGCATTTTTTGGAAATTCCACTTGGTTGGGGGAAATGGGACCCTCATTGTTCTGACTGGTTCGGGGGGGGGGGTCCTAGCAGTCAGTAACCCACCAATCAGTAACTTATAAACTTCACAATTTTGGTGATAACTTAATGTACCTCCTTCCTTTTCCTACTCAAAGTAGTCATTCAGGTTATTAAAATCGGTTTCCCTCTGTGCCGACACAATAGAGCGACTATTAAAGAGCAATACTTCAGTGTGGGCTGTTAGGAAACACTGTTTACACAGGGGAGGGAAATAGAGCTCAATTGTCCGATAAATAAACATACAATGAAAAGATGACTCTTTCAGATATAAGGCAAATACTTGGAGAATGTGAGGATATCCAACCCTACAGAGGATGACAGGAACACCCGAAATGTCCACCTACCCTCCTCTATATCCCCGGAGATAACAGGGAATCTCCACAATTTGCTTTGACAACACGATACACAATCACATACAGTTGTAAAACAAGAAAACCACTATAACAAATCACCAAGTTTACAAGCTGAGTCACAAAGGGCTTCAGAAAAAGAATCATTTTCCGTCTGCCTGCAGGAGTCATCCACCCCCGACCATCCCCGAAATAGGTGCAAAGGGAACCTGTCACTGTCAGGCTGTGCAATCTACCGGCAGGATGTTACAAAGCAGGAGGAGCTGAAGCTTTAGAAGATTAAAAGGATTTTCCCCATGTACTTGCCTCCTTCCGCAGGAAAGAAGATGTGTTTAAGAGATTCAGGGGTTTAAATGCCAAGACCTCAACCAGGAGATAAAATTATTTGGATCTACAACTTTTGAGTTATACTAAATTGTCTCTCAAAAATCTACATATTAATCACGCACCTCCTCCTGCTCTGTAATATGCTGCCTGCAGAAAGCACACCATGTACAACCTGCTCAGCTCCACCAGCTCTGTAACATGCTGCCTGCAGATGGGACACTATGTACAATCAGTTTGTATCTGTGGGCAGCATGTTATGGAGCAGGAGGAGCTGAGCAGAGTGTCTTCCTGCTCTATAATATGCTGCCTGCAGATCAGATGGAATGTTCAATATAACAGGTGCCCTTCAAAAAGTATACACAGCGGCCAAAACTGAAATCTCAGCTATTCCTAAATGATGCATAAATCCAAGTATATTATATTTTGACATAGACCATGATTAAAAATGAAATGTAATAGTTCGAAACGTGTAGGTCATTACAGGGGGGGGGGGGGGGGGGGTCACTGGACCATTTTGAGTAGATCATTGTACCTTCCCATCTTTTCATTTGCCTGCTTGGAACTTTAAGTGGAATAACAAGAAACTAATATTTTAGGGTTTAGGGACATAAAGCAAGAAGAGTTCCCTTAGGCATAATTATATGAGAGTGTTATTCTATTTATAGTAGCAAGTACAGTATTAGAATGCGGCGCTTGGAAAAGTTGGCAACATTTTGCCGTTTCCTCATAAGCTAAAGTCATGTCAAAGGCAAGAATTTCCCACAAAACAGTATATGATGCAGAATCGTTCCTTTGCAGCAACTTTTACTTGCCCTAAACAGTTCAGAAACTGGGTCGTCCCACCATCCTCTAAGAACCTCCTCAATTCGCCAAGTGTAGAACTACAGCAAAAATGGATCCTGGAACCACATTTTCAGCATGTGACATACTAATGATTCCCACAGAAGAAGGGGAAATACTTGTGGAACCGTGTATGTATGTGAATCGAGTTGTAAATATTCTCATTGTATGGGATGTAGGCTGGATAGAAATTTCCAAGACTAAGGAGAACCATGAATTAGTCATTGACCTACAGAATGCAGGTAAAAGCTCAGAGAAGTTTAATGGACAATCCGTGGAACATGTATTTACAGCACAACGTGTCTGAAGGTGTTATTATACAGGTAGACTTCTACATGCCCATAGGATATAAAACAGGTTGTGAAGCAGCCAACACCCAAAGCAGCACTAAAATGCTGAGCACTTACACCAAGATGTATGAGCTCGGTAACAAGAGGTACTGTAAATACCAGCCTTATTTATGGAAACTATTCACTTACATAGGACGGGATGGGCTTTATAGGTTGCATAAGATACAGCACTTTATAAAGTGGGGGCCTGATTGTACATTAACAAGAAAGAGAAAAAGTGCAGCAAAAAGTTACTTCAAGCTTTGTATTACGACACAAATGCTTAAAAACATTTTTTGAATGAAATTTTCATAAAACAGATTTAAAGGGTCATTCCCACGAAGACAAGAATCTTACATATACTCTGGATAACAAAACACAATCTCAAATTCATAGTTATTAATAAAAATAAAGCATTTCACAGATATAGAGACAGGTTACAATTATCATTCCTGGTGTACACAATTTTGGTTGCCTCTGGATCCGACCGTAAATCTTCTGACTATGGTCGGATTCTTCTCATGAATAGCTTCTTTTGTCTGCACACTGCAGTGCTCTCTGCCTTCAGCCTCTCCATTACAAGACCAGCTCAGACACAGGAACTTTGGGCCAGGAAGCAAAGACTTATTGTACAAGCTACAGACAGATAAGGTATTTATAGCAGATCCGACTGTTTTATTGATTAGGTGAGGGAGCAGAGGCGAGATTGTCATTGTGCTATATATCCATCTCATGGATCTCATCATCTCTCAGATCTATGATCTGTCTAACTGCTCTTTTACTTTGTGTCACATACTAGTAGAATGTTCAGAAGCTAAATAAAACTGCAGATAAACCTTGTACCCTGATAATCTCAGCACATTGTCAGCACACAGCATCTCATAGCACAGAGAAATCATGAAGTGTATGCTTAGAGAGTCTCCAACCACACTCTGGATTCTTATACTGACCTGTCTAGGGAGTGATCGGACCAAAAAACAGCAACAAAAAAAAAATTGCAAAGTAAGGGGTTAAAAAAATAAAATTATCTTTATTGTGTTAACATTGCTAGGGAATTAAAGATCCATAAAGATTAAAGAATTTGAGAACGTTTTTATGGGAACACCCCCGTAATATGGACTCTTAATGTGATCACAATAAGAGGCATTGTCCCAAGTTTTATTCTTCTCTCCTATACGCAGTATAGGGAATATTCCGATCTTGAGGTCACTGCTAGATTCCACCGATAACAGGAACGGGGTCCTGTAACCGCTTATCAATGGAGCGGCATGTCGAGCTTGCTCATTTACTGTCTATAAGAGAGTGCCTTGTGCTACATTTTTCTGCTCATCCCAACAGACAGCAATAGAAGTGGAAGGACACCAGCTACAATGGTCAGGAGTTGGGAAGAAGGTGAACTCTGGCACACGTGCGCGGGGAAGTGACACATGCAGGATATCGGGCACACGCTCTTAGTGAATTGCGGCAGAGCGCATTATCGTCGGACAATGCACTTTCGGTGAACTCCGCGGACCAGGTAAGTAAATGTACCCCATTGTAGCAGAACTCCAGAGGAAAGGGTCTGATCTCATACAGATTATAAAATATCTCCTAGGTCAGTGATGTTGAACCTTTTAGAGACCGAGTGCCCAAACTACAGCCAAAACTCAATTATTTATTGCAAAGTGCCAGCACGGCAATTAAAGTAGTAATTTATTGCTACCTGTCCTGCCACACCTTTCAATCATATCGGCCTCTTGAGGACAGCAATACAGTTGAAAGATGGAGGGAAGATTTGGACTGTCATTGTAGCTTCTCGCGAGGGTCCCCCTGATCGGGATGAAACGTGGGGCCAGTAGGGGCTCCAAAGATAATCTGCCTCTTTCCACATGTTCTACCTCTTTCTGCAGTCCAAGAATGTGTTGCTATAAAATAGCCCTGAGAGCAGGATTTCCAGAGTTGCCAGGATGATTCTGTCTGGAGAGCTCCGTGCCGTGTTGGTGGCTATGGTGCCCACAAAGGGGGCTCTAAGTGCCACCTAGGTATGCCAGTGTCCTAGGTGCTGTCCCCTCTCCTGACTTTCTCCTGTAATACTGGTATGGATGGAAAACTCAAAGGAAGACTAGGTTAGGAAATTGTATCACTTTTTTTTTTACCTTAGCATTAGGTTTCCTTTCAGGAAGTAAGAACATGCTATGACTGGTGAATGAAGATTGAACAGGTGCCAAACCTCTTCAGGGAGATACATTGTGGCTAATATTATCAGAATTACTTTATTGCTACATAAGTTTACAGGAGTAAACGGAGACTACTGTATGCAAGACCTGAAAAATATACATGAAAGGGATTTTGATATACTGAATGGAAACACTACAATCTTAAAGGCATTGTTGAAATTAAATATGTTTCAAAAGGTCAGAGGAAAATAAAAACAAATCTTAGTTAGGACTAAAACACAAGGCCATGGGTGATCCATGAATCACGGATTGTGCACTGGTTCCACATGGTGGAACAGGTCTGCTGTCAGTAACATACTTGGTATAATTTATGGTTAGAAGCAGAAGTAAATTAGTATCAAACAGCAATAACATAGTAACATAAAACACAACAATAAAATAGGTAAGGCTTACCATACCAGAAAACTGACTGCGGCAACCTACCCAAACACATGTACAGTTCATCCAAGCGTAACAGTACTTGAAATGGGCAAGCAGAATTATAGGAGTTTTCTGGGAAAAGGAGATTCCTGTTTTTTTCTAGGTGGGGCCATAGAAAAACAAAAGTGTTTAAAGCGACCGCTCTCATCCCGTGTCCTGTGTAGCACCGCCCAGAAATATGCAATATCAAATAAATTCTTAACCCCTTTATGAGACCATCAGAGAAAGCGTGAGGTAGGTATCAATGCACTCTCCTCATGAATACAGCAGGTATAACTATGAGCCTGCTGTATTCCTTGTTACACAGGACACAAGATAATTTGTATTCAACCAAACCTGTGGGAGGTTTGGATCCCAGAGACAACTAATAAGGAGGGCAGATGTTGTGTGTATTGCCTAATATACGCTATATGGTTCCTTGGTGACCCATATTGAATAAATTCAGGACAGACCCCCTGGTGGTGCAGCATCTGTAGAAGATATTAGCAATAAAAGGGTGCCGGGAACAAAATGACAAAATGTCTAAATGTGCTATATACACAGAGCACCAATGTCAGACATACAGAAACTCTTAGAAATTATGTTAATTCCATCTGGAGATCCACATACAATGTCACTACTATATTCTGCATCATGGAGGTATGGCTCCATAGCTAGGTACATATAGCTCGTAATGGGATGGATTGTCTTCAGAGCTTTTTATAAGATGGCACATAGAAGATATTTCTCATGGATTTATGTGAGAAAAAAAAAGTCTTTTGGGAATTTTTACTTTGTATCTGTTGCTTATGCAACACCAATTTCATAAAGTTGTATCAAGCCATCAGAGTCCTCAAAAGTCCCCAACACAAACACTTTTGCAGTAGAAGTCAACATTTTTTGTTGATGTTTTTTGTGTGTGGTTTCCTCCATATGCCTCGGAGTCACCAAAAGGTGTCTATGCAGCTGATTGGCCACCCAGAACCCATGCAGGTTAAAAACAACATTGATGGGGATTGTACCAAACTTGATTGTTATCCTCTATCCAAAGGATGGGGGATAACACCCTGACCGGTGGGGGTCCGACTGCAATTCTCACTAACTGAGTGAAGCAGCCCCTCACCATCCATCCTGCCGTCCTTTTAAATATCATGGGACTATAGCAGGGGTCAGGAACCTTTTTGGCTGAGAGAGCCATGAACGCCACATATTTTAAAATGTTATTCCATAAGAGCCGTACAATATGCACATGCCCCAAGTAGATAGCTGGTCCCAGTGTCACAGGTGCCCCTGCGATCTACGTCTTGATCCTGTACCTCAACCGTGGCTGCCACCGTGGGCGCCTCTGGAATGACCTGGGGGTACCATGCTGCAGCAAGACCATCCTGCTTTGCGGCGGGCTCTGGCGAAGACCGGGTGCCACTTAGATTCCGGTCCTAGGTGTCTGCTTACATCATCATCATTCATGGTGGTCCAGAGGGTACACTACTCCAAATCTTGACACCCACCACATGCCTCCCAGTAGATAGGTAGTCCCTGCACATGCCCCCAGTAGATGGGTAGCTATAGCATATGCCTCCCAGTAGATGGGTAGACACAGCACATGCCTCCCAGTAGATGGGTAGCCACAGCACATGCCCGCCAGTAGATGGGTAGCCACAGCACATGCCCGCCAGTAGACCTGGGTCGTACAAAGGACATAGGCAGAGGTAACATCGCTGCCTGTGTCCAGTGATCAGTCTAAAGATCTGTCTGAGAGCCAGATGCAGCCAACAAAAGAGCCATATCTGGCTCCCGAGCCGTAGGTTCCCTACCCCTGGACTATAGGATAATGCCAAGTACATTGCCACCTGAGTGCTCAGCAACGACAGTCAGTCTGCAAATTTTGGAGGCAATTGTTGCTGCATTGTAATATTTATCCCCTGCACTAGGTGCGTTATCCAACAGATCAGTCAGATTATTTGGGCAGAGGATAATCACCTCCCCCACCGTCCTGCTCGCTTTGCATCCGCTAACAATTATTGTTCTGTGATGTCTATTACTTGTTGTATTTCATGTGCAGGAAGTTCACTTTGTACAACTATATAAACAAGCACTGATCATCAGGCTCTGAAGTAGGGGGACTCTGCACAGCTTTCCTGCTCCCACCAGATACAATGCTGTTAATATTTTCTATCTTCACTTAAGCCAGGAGTGAGTCATGAAGTTTCTCCCCTGCAAGTCAAAGCCATGTAAAAAAAATCCAGTGATTCAACAGAAAATTATGCAGGATATGAAGTCTGCCAGAATGGGCTTAGATTTCAACATGTAACGGGGGATGAAGTTTGAAGACTTTCAACAACTATAGAGGCAAAAAGGGACTGGTGTCCGCTTTCCCTAGACTCCTGGATACATTTCCTACACCCTGATTGTGTTCTCATGGAGAGTCGAGTCCTGTAAAATTTTTACCAAGCATTAGCAAAAGGAATGAAAACAAGTGTTGGGTGCCATATCTCCAAAAGCCCTATGGCAGCCCCATATCATGTCTATAGGGCATGTATGCCCATGGCAGGTACACTTAAAGGAAACCTACCATTTGATTTGATGCATTATGAAGCAAACATACCTTGAGAATGCTGTAGCTACACTGATGCAGTAGCATATCTTGGTTAATCCTTGTGCTGAGTGGCTTTGCTGATAAAACAGATATAACATTACGATAATGATGCTCTCTCCCTTCTGTGGCTGGGGTTCAGCGCTTCTCCTAGCAAGTGACTGCAGGAGAGGATGCTGTAATCCCTGAAGGCAGAATAATCAATTGCTGCACCATCCCCCAGCTGCTGTGTATGAGTGATCCAGCTCAGGTTGATCAGTCATGTCTTGACTAACCTCCATTTGTAATTACAAGCTCATGTCTAATGTGTTTGTCTAGGCAGCCAGTCTGACCCAGCTTTCCCAAGGTCCTGAATGTTATAATTGTTTTTTCAGCAAAACCACGCAGCACAGGGATTAACCAAGATATGATCCTGCATCAGTGTATCTACAGCATTCTCAAAGAATGTTTGCTTCATAATGCCTCAAATCAAATGGTAGGTTTCCTATGTGTATCATATATCACTATGACGCTTGGAGTCACGTCCTCTGCACCATGGTCGGCCCGTGAAATCAAGCCAGCGCCCTTTCCATAATAAGCAGACCGACCACAGTTGTGTGTCGTCGGCCTGAGTTTCCCAGCATGTCAGCACATCTGATATAGATATCTGATATAGGTCTTTATATAAGCATTTTAGTTATATTATTCCCCTTTCCTAGCAATAAGTATATGCTGTCTGAAAATATTTTTTTTTATATTTCTGCAGATGAGCTTCTTTGTGCCAGAGGGATGAGGTTGTGACTACTGGGTCACCCAATTTCTTCCACACCTTCTTTCTGTGAAATAAATTTTGTTGAGCAGAATAAAGAGAATAAAAACAAGTGCACCGGCAGACATATATAGTGCATCTATACACTAAATTACACAATAAAACCTAAAAAAAAAAAAAAAAATTGCTTGGAAGGATAGGTGTATCGGGAAATGCGATGAAGTGCCCTGCACAATATTGATTTAACTTATGGGAGGAGATAGTCTCCCTTTTAATACATTTATTTTGTACTATACATACAGGTTAGATCAAGAGCAGCCAACCCAATGATTGCAGCAATAGAAATCTTACAAGCCCTTAGGGCGCGTTCACATGTTGCATTTTCATTGCGTTTGAAACGCATATACAACAGCTGATGAGAGGTGATGTGCCCAATTACATTACCGTTTACGTTTGTAAACACAATGTTAACGCATGCGTTAACAAAACGCATGTGTTAACGTGTGTGTTAACATCGCGTTTAGGATGCATTTTGTAAACGGAAATGTTAACAGTGATGTAATTAGGCAAATCACCTCTCCTCAGCTGTTGTATATGCGTTTCAAACGCAATGAAAACGCAGGTCAAAATGCAACGTGTGAACGAGTTAATATCAAGGGATATTAAGGCCACATTCACACACAGAGTTTGTGTTGCATTTTGAAATACAACTTAAATGCTTTTGTGAGTGTGTAGGAGGGCGGGGGGGTTGACAGAGATTGTAATCAGGGACATGATTCAACAGTCCGTCTTTCAGCAATGTCATGACATGCCACAGAAACAACACACAGGGCATAAAATTCAACAACAAAAAACATAATTTGAGAATTGGGCCCATCACACTGGTCAATAGCAGAAAACTGGTTCTGATTATCCTGCTCATCACTATATTCTCTATATGTGGTACTCAGCCCTCTCCTCTGTACACAACCCTTGACATATGGGGCACCTTTTACAGATGATCCAGCCCCCCTGAGCCTATAGCTTTCTAATAGAGGGTCCAACAGCACCGCTGCTAGTTACAGCTCTAAAAACTTCAAAGAAAGTTGTGAGCTCAGAGGCTAAATCTGTAATGTGAAACTTATGTTGCATCACAAATCAGGTCCAGATGTTCACATTCTCCAGATTTAGTGATTCAGTCCATGCAAGAGCATATCCAGTGCCGAATACATGACAGAATGACGTCAACACGAATAAAGATGTTATGGGCAAACTAATACAATGGCTTCCATCTACGAGAGCCATGATGGTTTTTGATGGACCTCATAATTGGGTCCATGAGGATTCCATTGCTTTCTTTGTCACATAATTTGTAATATAGATGGTAACCAATTCAGGAGCTTCCATTTACCCCAGTGATGCTACGGTTTCTGCTAATGCAGAGCTTAAAAGAGCTTGTTTTGCAATTGCAACAAGACCCCATACAAGCAGTGGGAATAGACTTCATTTACCAAAACTGGCAAGGGTCCCATCAGTCAATCAAAAACATGACAATGTCTTTACTATGCAATCGATGGTTACCGTGAGAAGCCACGGTGAGAAGGTTTTAAGCAGTCCGTTAAAAAGTACATGCTTATTGAAAAACGCTTGCATTTTTGACCGGTTTCACCAATTATCTTAATTACGGATACGTTTTTAACGGACTGCTTAAAAATGCTACGTGTGCTGCCGGCCTAAGGGTTCATGCACACACAAACACATGTGCAGCCATGGAAACAGGAACCGTGTGTTGCCCCGATCCCATGGGTTGTACATAGTGCAGAAGACAGAAATATAATGCAAGAAGATCCCATCTGCTGGCCGAACCAGCACTGTATTAAATGTTATGGCCGGTAAACGGGAAGTCCTTGCGTTACAGGAGGGCCAACATACAGCCCATTGGCTGGAGTTGCATACGTTTGTGTGCATGAACCCTATGGGCTAAAACACACAAAAGCGAAGGTCTGTTAATCTCGGACTGGGTGGTGACCTGAACACTGTGCCAGGGCCAAGGCCCATAGTTATATATGATGCAAGGAGTCCATCCTTTTCTTTACTCCAGCGTCATACTTGAAATAGGATTACAGTTTAGTGATGTTGCACTAGGTAATTCAGTAGATAGTGAATCAGAATAGGGGTCTTCTTCTCACTAATTGGTGCTTCATTAATTCTAAGGGAGTGTCATATTTACCGGTACAACACTCAGATATCTCTGGTACTCCTATTCGCTGTGAATGAAGAAAAACCTCTAAGAAAGTGCTCGCAGATCACTGTGCATCTCACAGGTCGCCCAAACATCTGGTTATGTTGTATATATACAGAACGCCTGCGTGGACTTCATGCAAACCAGCAATATGAAACCTCCCTTTGGCATAAACAAAACAGAACAGATCATTCGGGGTTAATAGGACTAAGCTATTCATAATAGGAACTATGGGGATAGTAAGTATTTGCTAGAATAAGCAGCCATCACTACTTTCTAGGGGCATAAGTTCGCCAGATTGGCTGTTCCATGACCGAATCACGCGCCCCCCCCCCCCTGCGTTCGGAACAATGCACTTGCGCAGCGTGTGACCGTACCCTTAAGAGGGCAGCTCAGTGGTTATACACTACAGCCTTGCGGTGCTGGGGTCCCAGGTTCAAATTCCATCTAGGTCAACATCTGTAAATAGTTTGTATGTTCTCTCTGTGTTTGCGTGGGTTTCCTAAGGTTCCTTCAGTTTCCTCCTATGCTCCAAAACAGACTGGTAGGTTGATTAGATTGTGAGCCCCATTGGGGACAGGGACTGATTTGGTCTGCATAATCTGTGTGCGCTATATAAATAAAGGAATTATTATTAAGATTTTTTTTTGATTAGTTATCAAAAATAATGCAGATCCACTAGAATTTTGCCTTAAACAATTAATAGGAGGTGCAAAGTGATACTAGACATAGTGAAAACACATTCGTTTTTTGACCGTTTTGTTCGTTTCCCAATTATCTTAATTAAGATAATTTGAGAAAACGGTCAAAAACAGATGCATTTTCAAAAACCGCATGCGCACTGCTTAAAAACAGGTTCAAAACGCTACGTGTGCCACCAACCTAATGATACACCTGACACGGTACCAGAATGTCTGGTCCTACTTTGAGGCACTTTTGATGTGTCTGCCACTATGTGTTCTGGCATTTTATTCTTTGTTTCCAAAATATTTCAACATTCTTTAGGGCATGTTTGAGCACAAAGAACTGACATCATTGCCCCATTCATCTGGAGTTAACATGGCGATACATAAGCCCCACTCCATTAGTAGCAGCATGTGCCACATGTTCACCACGCCCTGCGATGCTCATTCACTTGAACCCAAAAAGGTGAAGAAACTTAAAAAAAAAAGTAAATGTATAAAACATATTGCCTGGCGACACGGAAAGTTTACAGCAAAGACTGTGATACATGTATACTGACATATTTCCATAAGTAACAAGATGTTAACTCTTTACAAACCTGTAGCGTTATTAGTGCACACCGAGACACAGAATGCTGGAAGGTTTGCTGTGCCTTATGGTTCACCAATCCATAAATAATTGCCAATACTATATAGATGAGTGCAGACACCCCATGTAATGCTACTTGAAGCATAACCAGACCTATTACTATTCACAGCTCAAAGGCAGTTTTGTCCTTGACTAGAGGAAGAAACAGCTTATTACATGGCACTTAGGGAAAGCAGCGGCGGTCAGGAATGCTGTGGCTGGATGTCCATATATAAGCATTTGGTCCACGTCTTACCTCTGAAGCTGACGGTCACTATAGGATCCGGCTTCCCAAGCTTGGTTTTGGGGATATTATACGCACACTCCACAAATACCTTCAGCATGGCTGCAGAGCTTTGACTTTGTGTTAGTGACTTCAGCTGCAGAGAGCTCCCTGCTCATCTACAGGCAATGATACAAGTGGGAAGCTGCTGCCTTCTGCACAAAAGGGATTGTTTCTTTAAGGAAAAAAAAAAGCTGGGTGGATCTTATGAGCAATTGCATAGAGGAGGTTGCAGAATACCTGTAAAATGATCTCCATGCAGCTCAGGTCCGCAGGTCCCAGCCTGTCAACTTCTGAGCTGGAGACACAATTTTCCTATGTTTACATCGCAGGCGGTGGTATATACTGCGACCTCCCTGGAGGCAATAACATGTCACTTAACCCCTTATCACCGACACTAGTTTTCAGCTCAATGACCAGACTCGATTTTTCAAATCTGCCCTGTGTCACGATAATTGGTTATAACTTCGGAACACTTTAACATATCCGGGTGATTTTGAGAATGTTTTCTCGTGACACATTGTACTTCATGTTAGTTGTAAAATTTAAGTGATAAGTTTTGCGTTTCGGTCTGAAAAAAAGTGAAAATTTCGGCAAAAGTTTGTAAAAACTCTTCATTTTCCAAGTTTGAAATGTTCTGCTTTCCAGACAGGAAGTAAAACTACCCAAAAAGCTTGATAATTAACATTTACGGAATGTCTGCTTTATGTTGAGATGATATTTTATGGTCCTCTCATTGTTTTAGGATGTTATGAGGCGCAGAACTTTAGGTGCGATCTTTCTAATTTTCATGAAAATCCCCCAAATTCACATTTTGATGGACAACTCAGCTTCCAAGTGACTTTGTAAGGCCTAAATAATAGTAAAACCACATAAATTACCCCACTATAGAAACTTCTCCCCTCAAAGTATGTAAAACAACTTCTATTGAGTCGATTAACCCTTTAGGTGTTTCACGTGGGGTAAAACAATATGGACCTGCAATTTAGAAACTTTTGAATTTTTTGGAAAATACTTTCATTTAGGCCAAAACTCACAGTTTCAGAATAAATTAAATGATGAAACACACTGCAACGCTTGATGCCCAATTTCTCCGGAGTTTACTGATACCCCATATGTGGTGGTAAACTGCTGTACGGGCGCACGGCCGGGCATAGAATGAAAGCAGCGCCATTCACAGAAGATTTGTATTGTCACATTATACAGTCTATAAAATTAATTTTTTTGGTAATGCGAAAATATGAGGCTTATTATTTGCAGGAGGAGATACAATGTATAGATAATTATTTTGTGGGGTCTTATTAGTGAGATTTTATTAACCATTTCAAGGGGGACACAAACAAAATCATAAATTTTTATTATGGATTTTTAGCACTTTTTTTCCCCCGCTCACCGTAATGTAAAAATATTTTTTTAGCTTTATTCTCTGGTTCATTAGGATACCTCATTTATATAGTTTTTCTTATTTTTGCTCAGTTTTACTCGAAAATCGACAAATTTTTAGGACCATAACTTCTGTATTTTTTCTGTTGTCAGATCTGAGGGCTTATTTTTTGCGTAAAGAGTTGTTCTTTTCTGTCGTATTATATTAGGGAACGTAATTTTTTTTATCACTTTTTAGAACATTTTTTGTGATGGTGTTTGATGAAAAATTGTATATTACGGGGTTTTTTTTTTTTACGTCGTTCCCTGAGCGGGTTCAATATTGATTTAGATTTATGTACAGATTAGTATGGACGCGGTGATACCAAAAATGTACTTTTTTTGTGTTTTATATACTTTATTTGCATTTTATGTGTAACTGGGGAGATTATGGGACTTTAATTTCAATTATTTAATTCTGATTATAAAATAACAATCTTTTTTTTTTTTTTTTACTTTTATACATTTTCCACCTTTTGGCTTGAACAAGCGTTCATCTCATCGCTTGTTCAAGCCTTTACACTGCAGTGTACAGTGTAAGTAACTGAGCATGCTCAGTTACTTACAGCCGGGTCCTGCCAGGAAGCGGAACGAGGCAGGGAGAGAAGCCGGCAGCCTCGGATCACTTGTCGGAACCCGGGGCTGCAGCAGGAGGGATCGGATCCCCTGGTATGCACACCGGAGGGGGTCCTATCCACGGTGGGGACACTTACACGCCGCGTAACCGTCATGCTTTACCGCGCCATGTAAATGGTTAAACACCTGGGATCAGAGTTATTACCATATTAATTTACATAGTGTTAGCATCCTGTTAACATTGCATTTACGAAACACTAATGTAACATGGTGTTAACACATTAGGGAAGATGTATTAATGTCTGACAGTGAATAGTCAGACAACACTAGTTTTTAGCTGCTGTGATGTTAGGCCGCAGCCACACGTACCGCTAGGCGACCATTCATAACGCAAATCTAGCTAGCGCATAGGGGGCGGTCCTCGGCTCAAACACAAATGCGTTTCCATCGACTTATCAATTGGAAAACGCATGTGCGTTTAGTACTGTGCGTACTAGTACTGCGCGGGCTCTCGCTATTAGCGCTCAGCGCAGTACTAGTAGGACGCTGAGCCGATGGCACTTTGGCTCTGCAGCGGAGCTGAGTCGGCACCGGGAGTCGCCGGTCAAAGTGGGTGTTTAACTCTTTAAATGCCGCTGTCAGCGCTGGCATTTAACTTGCCCCCCTGTGCCATCTTCGTTCCTATGGCAGCCCGTGCCTGTAAGATGGCTTTTATGACGTCATCTTAAAGGCACAGTGTCAGCCTATTCATGTGCATAGGCTGACACTGCTAATACCCTGCAATTGCAATACATCAGTATTGCATAGTATTATCATGAACAAGCAATCAGATGATTGCTTGTTCCTGTCCCATGGTGGAACTAATAAAAAAGTAAAAAAAAAAAAAGTTATTCAATAAAAAAATAATGTAATAAAAATTCCCATAAGCCCTAAAACATATAAAGAGACATATAATGCACAAAAAAGTCTAAATCATATCACAAACCCCACATATATAGTATCACCGCGTCCATAACAACCCATTGAATAAAAGTAAATAATTATTGAACCCTTACGATGAATTACCATAAATAAAACGTAATGAAACCTGCCAAAAATTATGATTTTTACCTATTTAATCACACAAAAATGCAAAAAAAAATGCAAAAAAGTGATAAAAATAAATATGCACTCCAGAATGATACTGTTGCAAGTACAACATGTCCAACAAAAAACAAGCCATCAACCAGCTCAGTAGCCAAAAATTTTAAAATGTTATGCCACTTGGAAGACGGCAATGCAAAAATGAGTATTTCCTCACTTTAGCGTTTTATTTAGCAAATTTAGTAAAACATAAGAAAAAATATTCAAGTCTGGTATCCCCATAATTGTATCGACCCATAGAATAAAGATAACATGATTATTAGGCTATACGGTGAACACCAGATAAAAAAGTAATTACAGAACTGATACTTTTCTACTCCTGCCCTCAAAAAAAAATTCATACATTCTCAACAATAGGAGATACCAAACCCGAAATGGTAACACTGGAAAAAGCATCTACTCCCACAAAAAAAAATGCCGTCACATGGCCCCAATAACGAAAAAGCGAAAATTTTACAGCCTGTAAATGGGGCCAATGAGGAAACTAAAATCCTGCCAGCTGCAGGGCGCTCCTTCCCTTCTGCACCTCGCTGTGCCCCCATAAAACAAGTCACGACCACATGTGGGGGGTCTCTGTACTTGGGAGAAATTATAGAACAAATTGTATTGTGGGTTTTCTCTTATCTTTTGGAAATGTGTACATTTTAAGGCTAAAGGAGCGTATAACCGACAAAATTTGACCATTCTAAATTTCATCTCCATTTTGATTCGAAGATCTCAAGGGGTTAAGAATCTTCCTAAAAGCTGATACTGATAGTTTCAGGGCGCATTCACACGATGTGTTGTGTCATGTTTTTTGATGCGTTTTTGACACTTTCCAAAGGCTTCAACCTTGATCACATGCTCAGGTCACCTCAAAAATGCATCAAAAAAACGCAACGCATCGTGTGAATGCGCCTGTAAGGGTGTCCGATAAGGATGAAGTCTGCCACGATTCACTAAGAGCGTGCGCCCAATATCCTGCATGTGTCGCTTCCCTGATCAGGTCCGCCGGAGTTCACCTTCTTCTTCCTGGTGCATGAAAGTCCTTCGGCTTGCGACACAATTTTAAATGTTAAATCCTGCGTGTTGTCCGAATCTGTCGGATCGTTGGACGGCCTCGCCCCCCCAATTTGTGTTGCGTGAAAGCCGCCACGATTACGACACAATCCGATTGAGTGCGACCGCGACTCTTAGTAAATAAATAATTTTTTTCAAAATCACATTCACTTCAATTCTACTGTATTATAAATGCGTAAATCAGTGCATAATCCACAATGTTCACTCGGCATTTGCGCTGCCTTTCTCCTGCGATCATCTATTGAAGTAAGTTTGTGTTTGCATTGCGTTTAGTAAATGAGGCTGCGTTCACACGATGCGTTGTGTCGCTCTATTTGCTGCCTTTTTGATGCATTCCAAAAGCTTGAATAATGTTAACATGCTTTGGGCGCTTTCACACGATGCGTTGCGTCACATTTTTCTGATGCGTTTTGACGCATTTCAATGGCTTCAGCCTTGATCACATGCTGAGGTTACATCTCGTTTCCACTGACTTTCCACGTTTTTTGAAAATACATGTGTTTTTTAAAGGACTGCTTAAAAATGGGTTCAAAATGGCACATGTGCCACCACCATCAGGGCGCAGTCACACGTTCTGCTAGTATTGTGGGAACTCGGCCTGATCGCATATGTGCTAGCATCACGTTGTGAACGCAACACTAGCGGAACGTGTGACTGTGCCCCGAGGACGCCTTCCCACGTGGCGTTTTTAAAAACGCATATGCAATGGCAGACCCCCCTCCCACTTTTGTTTTGGATGCTTTTAAAAACGCAAGAAAAACGTCACGTGGGAAGGCGCCCTCAGGCTACCTCCAGACGATCCTTGTGAAAATCCCCACTGAAGAAATGAACCTCATGATCTCTATGCGTAAACCATGAAAAACTGATCTGACTAGGATATATATACTATGTAGTGTATCGGTCCACTATACAGTATTACATTTATTGCAGTTGTGTACCGTCCATGCATCACATGCATCCGCCCATAAGGCTTTATTTTATACTCCCGCTGACAATTGAAAATAATAATTTCTCTATTATACGAGTTGCTATTTTATACTGGCCTGAGAAGCCATCACTGCGGTTTCTTATTAGTGTGTATGTACACAGATGTGTAATTACCTGCATTGCCTGAAGGTCTATCTATCATCCCGTCATTTTACTCAGGGTGTGATCCTCAGTGCATTTTAATCCTTCTAGACCTGCAGAAAAATGCATAATAAAATAATAGAAACTTAATAGTTAAAGGGGTATTCCCATCTGGGCATTCACATTTAATTTAATTTAATTCATTTACCATATGTAAACATTTTGTAACAATTTTCCTGTGTGAAGAAAATTTATCATAAATGTAGTCATGTTGTCCCTTAGAAACCAGATAGCTTCCTTGGATACGACCACCTCACATTTTGGCAGCGGTGGCCAGACATGCGCTACTGAGTCCTGCCACATGGCTTCACCGTTCATTACCATAGGACGTCTATGAGACATACAGTAACTCCCAGATATTTCATATACAAAAACCTTTTGTTTCTTTGTGCAATCCCTCCAGAAGAGGTGATCGTATCCAAGGACACAGTCTTGTTTCTAAGGGACTGACTACATTTCTGAGAAATTATCTTCACACAGGTAAATTTTTTTTAACAACATCTAATTGAAGAAATGTTTATTTATGGCAGATTAATGAAACTGAATGTGAATATCCAGACGAGAATACCCCTTTAAGTAAAACATTAGATTTTCATAGTTGAAGAAAAGTATCACCACTAAAATGATGCATCTGTTTTACCTGCTGTCAAAGAATTCTTTTAAATTCTGTAGGTGGAAATTGGAGCTTATAGATCCCTTAGTTATACAGATGTATTAGGAAGTTAGTACCATAAACTATTGGGGTGTCTGATATAGTTTTTGCACTAGGAGCCAGTAACTTCAAGTTACACCACTGGTTCATAAGGTGCACAACTAAGGCACCCTTCACACGTCCGTATATATTGCCTGTGGACTGGACGCAAAAATGGCAACTATCTCACGGCCGCCATAGATGTGCATTATGCATAGACGTGGTGCGGTGGACTGTATCTCACTGCACCATGTCCGAGCCATGTGGCAGCAGGACCTGGTGTGGTGCAGATAGAACAGGACCTATTCCTGCCCGGCTGCACAGCTCTCTATAGAGAAAGGAGGGGTGAACAGAACTCACTCCTCCCCTCTCCACTGCTGCTTGTTCTCACGGACATGTGAAAGGATATTAAAGGGGTTTTCCCCTTTTTCCACAGAATAAGGTCTAACTTGCTGATTGGTGGGGGTCTCACTGATGGGGGTCCGATGGGGTTTCATGTGCCCTTGTAGCACCATCGAGATGGAAGGAGCAGCCGCTAGCGCATGGCAGGGCTGTCCCGTTCATCTCTATGGAGCTGACGGAGGCTGTCCAGTTCCTGGCATGAGCAGACTGAAACTTTTACTCTCTAATGTCTTATTTTATTTGTATATTTTCCCCTATGATTTGTAAAGTGCTACTGAATATGATGGCGCTATATAAAGATTATTATTAATAACTGTGTAAGTTTTCACCCTGGATTTTAAGCTGCAAGAGACTTCTTGAGTCACTTGTTGTGCTCGATAAAATAATAGCCAACTGGCGGTGGGCGCAGTGTATTACAGAAATTGTGCTGATTGGCCCCCAAATAAAGAAAAAACAGTAAACCAAAATTATAGCAAAATCTTTTAAAAATCTCACAACCTACTCACTTCATTTCTTCTGATCCCATGATGTGTCTTGTATCTTAAGAGGAAAAAAAAGAAAACTATAAAACAAATGACAGTATTGTCCCACCATTGCTTTGTAGTGGTTATTATCCTTATAATGCTGATTTGAATGCTTCTTCCGTTACTACATTTTACTTTATATTTATGTCATTAGTCAAAAGTGCTGAGGGTGATGGCACACATGGCGTTTTGAATGCGTTTTTGGCCCGTTTTTAAGCAGTCCGTCAAAAAACGCATGCGTTTTTGACCAGTTTCAATTAAGATAATAGGTCAAACCTGTCAAAAATGAATGAGTTTTCAAAAAACACATGCGTTTTTAATGCATGCGGTTTTTGACAGACTGCTTAATAACGGGTCAAAAATGTGTTCAAAACGCCACGTGTGCCATCACCCTTAGGGGGGTGTTACCAGAGACCCTATGTGCTCTAGCTTCACTGATGATTTAAATGCTTCTTATGCTATTACATTTTATATTTATGTAAATTAGGCAGAAGTGCTTTGGGGGCGTGTTACCAGAGCCCCTGTGTGCCATGGCTTCACTGCCTGATCTACACCCCATGCACTATTAGCCCATCCGCCGCCTTCGGCAAAGCTTCTGATAGCAGGCGATGTTACCATTCTCAAAGCAAATCCCACACGAGATTTGGTAATGTCACCTGCTATGAGAAGCTTTGGAGGAGGCAGTGGGTGGGATAGAAGTGCTGCGTGGGGCTCACTGTTTAGCTGCAGCTGATCTGTGTAGGGGCTGGCTGTTGAACCGAAACCAATCTCACATTGGCCTTTAATTTTATTTTTAGCTTGGTAAGCCCCTTTAATGTCACTATATTTGCGGATTGGTGAACTTCATCCTATTGCCCAATTTGCAGTAAAAAGCCGTAAGAAATATGTGATTATATTCATGAAGTGGTAGGATTGAGTTACAGGCTGTTTCTGACATATTTCCAAACACTCCCCATTAAGGACCTAGTCATCTATTACTTACAGAACGTTCCTCTCATTCCTCCTTTGATGTCAGAATTTCATGTAACCTAATGAAGTGGCAAATTCAAGGAATTCCCTCCTCCATCTTCCCGGAGTTTACTTACCAGGCTCAAAGAAAAATGCCACTAAGGAGGAGCTGCACAAAACTGGAAATAGCACTATACAGGAGAGAGAACATGGAGCAATGAGAAGATTACTGACTGCATTCATTATCAACTGCATATGTTACCTGTATGATTAGTCGCCTGCCAATGGTGCCCTGTCATCTTCTCTTTCAATCTGTTTAGCTCTTGCTAAGGTTGTCATCTTCTGTCCCTGCCATATTGTAAAAGAAACTGTAATGGACATACTGTTATAGGATTGTATGAAATATCTGACCATTATCCCCTGAGGGCGCCTTCCCACGTGGCGTTTTCGTTGTGTTTTTAAGCGCTTCCAAAACGCAAATGGGAGGGGGCCCTGCCTGAAACGCATGCTTTTCATTGCAAATGTATATGCATTTTGCCCAAACCCCCTCCCACTTTCGTTTTGGATGCGTTTAAAAACGCAACGTAAACACCACATGGGAAGGTGCCCTCAGGGTGCGTCCATATGTTCAGTTTTTCAGATGCAGTTTTTGAACCCAAATACAGATGTGGGTGAAAAACTGAGGATGCATCCAGTTTTTCAGATGCAGTCTCTGTTGCCCAAACCAGGAGTGGAGTGAAAATAGAGGAGGAGCAGCATTTCTTAAGGATAAGTCCTCACCCATTGTGATCCACACCTGCTTTTGTCTTCAAACACTGCATCTGAAAAACTGAACGTGTGGCTGCACCATATGAGCAGATAGTGCAGAGATTACTCTTCTCTCTTCCACAATAGAAAGAGTTTAAGGTCTGTAGTTCATGTCATTTCCCATACACAAACATTCCGCATGGTGTGCAAAGTATCGTTGCAATGTCAAGGATTATGTGAATGGTAATCCAAAGCAGGTTTTTCACATACATTACCCAAGGTGAAGGGACCCTTAGGCTAACTACACACATAGCACAATGACTGTGGAATTAACCCCAGAGGTAATTCCCTAACCATTCTATCAGAAACCAAACCAAAAATTCTTTCTATGTCCGGCTGAACCCAATCGGGTCTGCTCATCCCTACTTATGGGCTGTTCAAGAGTTGACAAACGATGGAGAAATTCACAATCTCTAGAACTTAATTTTTTCTGCAACTTTCCATCATGCACTTAAATAAAGCCAGAAGGAAATGAATAATCATGTCTTTGCCATTAGACTGACAGGTCATGGTGCTGCATCATGATGATAGCATACGGTTTTCTACATATTTTAGAGATATAGTCTGGCCTAGACATTGGATAGGCTTCACCCTACAGCAGAGATAAACTATGCAGAAAAACACTACAATGGTAGATGGAAGTATATACAGCAGCATTAGAGATTACAATGTTTCTTGGCTTATGAATGGAGAGTAAATGTGGAGAGTGACTTACTATAGAGAACACAACACACATTGGTAAAGAGAACTCATACATTGTAATACAGACTTCCACACAATGTTTGTCATGTTATTTTTTCATTCTTCAGATTTATTGATGCTAATTTGAGATGATTCCCTAAATGTGTCCCTAAAATGGATTTTTATTGTTCATTTTTTATCATAAGGACACTGACAGTGTGAAAATGAACAGTCGCCATCTAGTGGCTAAAATAGTTAATGGTTGTGTTCCTTGGGAGCATTTACATAACATCATAAGGCTCATTGTCATTTATTAGACTACATTCACACGGCCGTATGGGCGACGTATATACTTCCGAAGACCTGAGGCTACTTCGGGTTAACCTATTCATTACAATGTGCTATCAGCCATCACCGAGCTCTCTAAATGGAAAAATAAAAAAGTTATAGATTTTTGAAGGTGGGGAGTGAAAAATGAAAATGCAAAAACAAAAAAGGGCTGCATCGTTAAGGGGTTAAATGCGTATTTCGCTTATATTGGAAGATTAACCTCTACGCAGCTATCTTACAGTTATATATGTCCTAATTGCACATACCCTGTGGATATAGCATCTGTGCAGAATTCATGACAATAGCCCCTTAGAATGACCAAGGCCCCTTCCACACTTGCGTTGCAGATCACGTCAGAGTTTGATCAGGGTGCGATCAGGGTTTGGTCAGTGACAAACTGACATTTTTCATCGGAGTTCAATCAGTTTTCAGTCAGAGTTTGTTCAGTGTCTCAGCAATTTCAATGCGGAGCTCTATCTCTTTTATGGCAATTGATGCGTGAAAAACGCATTGCACTTGCATGTGTCTCAGAGTGCGATGCATTTTTGATGCATCTCCATAGACTTGTATGGTGCATTTTTCACGCGCATGACTTGCAAAAGTAGAGCATGTCGAGATTTAAACACGCCTTGAAAAAAATGCGCGTGTGTGCATGGAAAAAAATGTAAGTCTGAAAAAACCCATTGATTACAATGGGTCCGAGTGCAATGCAAGTTCTGCACGTCAAAAGCATGTGCAGAACACACGCGTGAAAAACGTAAGTGTAGAAGGGCCTAAACAAGGCACCTAATTACACAATTTTGGTGTCATATTAACCCTTTAAGGACCTCGCCCTTTTTTGTTTTTTCATTTCCATTTTTCACTCCCCACAATCAAAAATCTATAACTTTTTAATTTTTCCATGTACAGAGCTGTGTTTGGGCTTATTTTCTGCATAACAAATTGCACTTCATAGTTATTATTCCATGCCGTGTACTGGGAAGCGGGAAAAAAATTCAAAATGCAGTGAAAATGGTGAAAAAACTCATTTGCTCTGTTTTCTTGTGGGCCTGGATTTTACAGCTTTCACTGTGCACCCCAAATGACATGTCTACTTTATTCTTTTGGTCGGTGTGATTATGGGGATACCAAATTTGTATAGGTTTTATAATGTTTTCATACATTTACAAAAAATTTAAAACTCGTGTAGAATTTTTTTTTTTTTTGCCATCTTCTGGCGCTAATACCTTTTTCATACTTTGGTGTACGGAGCTGTGGGTGGTGTCATTTTTTTGCAACTTCTGTTGAAGTTTTTAAATGCTATAATTTTAAGGACTGTACGACCTTTTGATCACTTTTTATTGATTTTTTTTATATTTTTCAAAATGGCAAAATTGTCTAAATGGGTGCTTATTGACGTTCACACGAGTCTGCACTGAAACGCATACATATTTGGCAGTGGCCAGCCCCTGTGCGTTTCCATTCCATCTCAAAATGGAATTAAAATGCTATCACTATCGTGTCAAAGAATCGGATATATCGGTTAAAGTTGCAGACTATTCAAGTCTATAGGGACAGAATTTTAATGTGTCTCTGTTCCGCCATTATCTTACTAGAAAACACTAGTCTTTTGCGGTGCCAGGTTTAGCACTGTGTTGATTAATTCTGGCGCATTAGAAGACTGTCGGTACCTAGTTTAAGTTGGTCTAAACTGTCCTCTAGAATTTTGGGCGCAGAGACTTTTTCCAGTAGACCACACCCTTTTTCAGATATCCACGCCCCTTGATAGAACAAGTCAGAAAAGTGCCAAAAAAAGTTCTAAAAGACCCGATAAATGTGGCGGAAGACATTCTAGACAGTTTGTTTTGGAGCAAATTCGCCAGAGGTCTGGTGCAAATGTGTTAATAAATTCTCCCCATTGACAGAAATGCCTGCGCAATGCGTTTTCTAGTAATAATCTTTATTTGTATAGCGTCATCATATTACGTAGCTTTACAAATCATAGTGGAACATAGACCACATTCACCAGTTTTCTTCCATGTGCCTGAGAAACATAGTAAAAACAGATCAAATTCGTTCATGAAAAGCTGACATACTATACCAGGGCCGGCTCCAGATTTCAGTAGGCCCCTGGGCGGCAGAGCCTTAGTAGGTCCCTTTGCAGCTAACTCATGTGGGGCGCATTACAAATGCAGAAACTAAAACCGTCCCCTGTTCCCTAAAATATTCCCAAGTTTATCATCCCAAACAGCACCCCCTATGGATTCATTAGATACAGTCCCCCTCATCCCCATGGATTTGTTATGTACAGTCTTAGGGTGATGCCACACAGACTTAGGGTGATGCCACGAGCTTTGAACCCGTTTTTTGGCCGTTTTAAAAATGGACTGCTTAAAAACGGACCAAAACGGGTTCAAAACGCCATGTGTGGCATCACCCTTATGTGGGCCCTCCTCCCAGCAGCTCTGGGGCCCGACACTTGCCCAGATATTTCCATTGCTGGTGTCGGCCCGGCACTAAACTAAATATTAAAGAAAACTGTGAAAGGGCCCTTAAAAAACGGTGCCCAAAACCCATGGGCCAGTAACTTTCTCTCCCATGGAGACACATAGGGGCAGATTTATCAATCTGTCTGAAAATCAGAACATTTCTAGTTGCCCATGGCAACCAATCACAGCTCCCCTTTCAAATATTCATGAGCACTGGTAAAATGAAAGCTGAGCCGTGATTGGTTGCCATGGGCAACTAGAAATATACTGACTTTCAGATAGCGTGATAAATCTGCCCCATGATGGGGTGAATTTGTGAGTAAAAATGTTACAAAATACAAGTTCTTTGTGTTTTGGAACCAAATTTTACACTTTAACCCCTTAACGCTCTGCGCCTTAGCTCTACGGCGCAGAGGTATAAGGGATGTATGAAGAGGGCTCACGGGCTGAGTCCTCTTCATACAAAGGTGGGGGTTGTTGCATATTGCAGCAAACCCCCACCGCTAATAACCGCGGTCGGTGCTTGCGGCTATTAACCCTTTGAACGCCGCCGGCAAAGTCGCCGGCGGCGATTTAAAGACGGCGCCGCGGGCGCCGCCATCTTTATTACGATCTCCGCGCCCCCGAACGTCATGGGGGGGGGGGGGGGGCGGCGATCGGTTGCCATGGTAGCCTCGGGTCTTCGTTTGACCCGAGACTATCTGGCATCTGCAGATTCGTTACAATGAGCCAGTGGCTCATTGTAATGAATGTGCTGCAAAAATGCCATATATTGCAATACAGAAGTATTGCAGTATATGGTAGGAGCGATCTGACTATCTAGGGTTAATGTACCTTAGATGGTCTAAAAAATAGTGAAATAAAAAGTTTAAAAAATAAAAAAAATTAATAAAATATTAAAAATTCAAATCACCCCCCTTTCCCTTGAATGGATATAAAACATAATAAACAGTAAAAATCACAAACATATTAGGTATCGCCGCGTCCCAAAATGCCCGATCTATCAAAATATAGAACCGGTTACGGGCGGCGGTGACCTCCGAGATGGGAAATGGCGCCCAAATGTCCGAAATGCGACTTTTACACCTTTTTACATAACATAAAAAATGAAATAAAAAATTATCAAAATGTCGCACAGACCTCAAAATGGTAGCAATGAAAACGTCCCCTCATTTCGCAAAAAATGACCCCTCGCACATCTCCGTGCGCCAAAGTATGAAAAAGTTATTAGCGTCAGATGGCAAAAATTTTTTTTCCTTTTTTGTACACATTCGTTTAATTTTTGAAAATGTATTAAAACACAATAAAACCTGTATAAATTTGGTATCACCGCGATCGCACCGAACCAAAGAATAAAGTAGGCGTGTTATTTGGAGCAAAGAGTGAAAGTCATAAAAACTGAGCCCACAAGAACGTGACACGTTTTTTTCAATTTTTCCACATTTGGAATTTTTTTTCAGCTTCGCAGTACACGGCATGTTAAAATAAATAACATTACGGGAAAGTAAAATTTGTTACGCACAAAATAAGCCCTCACACAGGTCTGTACACGGAAAAATGAAAAAGTTATGGATTTTTGAAGTTGGAGAGCGAGAAATGAGCCGAAAAACCCTGCGTCCTTAAGGGGTTAATGCCACTGGATACAAAAGTAGGTGTGTACACCCTGTTAGTTCATGTAAACCCAATTTATCAAAGGTAACTTTATAAAGATGTGCAAATTGATGCAATTCAACCCACAAGTTTGAGCAAATAAAAAAAAAGGACAATTCAAGACATCACTGTTACGTATTAAGATTTAGCAAATGTATTAAGGGCAAAACCTACAATGTCTCCGTGTGTTTTAAGCAGTTTTCAGTCAAATCATTGAAGAACAATATTCTAATGTCTGTATTTAGCATTGTCTGCTATACATCTGTTATCCACCAAATTTCTCTGCAGTCCCATTCACCCTGGACCTGGTATATAAGATGACGGCTGAGTGGTTCAGGCGACAGCAATTCCATTTATTATATTTTGCTCTATTCCCTAAGAAGAATGGCTTGACCATTATATATTCTTTTACCTCTTCTGTCTCCCCACTCCTCCTCATAAACTGTAAGCTCTTGTGATCAGGGACCTCACTCCTCTTGTTCCATACGAATGTTTGTGCTCTGTCATGTTTTATTACATTTGTATTTGTTTCCCATGATTTGTAAAGCGCAACGGAATATGATGATGCTATATAAATAAAGATTATTATTATTACGATAACTATAATAATCTAATATAATAAACTGTTTTTCTGACAGACCCAATTGCACGCGCTCACCGTGCCCTAGGGCACTCTTCACGAACTACCGCTCTGAAATGAAAGCCGCATGTGAATGAGGTCCAACATGCACTAAAATTGCTATTTATAACCCCTTAGCGGAGCCGTTTTCCAGCATCGTCGGCGGCAGAGCATGCAGGTTGTGCTCGTCTCCTGTTACTACTCTGGCAAACCAACACAGCGCGATAATTTGAACGCATATTGATAAGATTGTCCCTGCCCTTGCACCGTACCGCCCCTGGAATGTGTTGGTGTGGGGGCCGCCTTGTCAGGTGACGTCACCGCGTACGGCGCGTTTTTCAAACAGCCCGGAAGTGAGTAGCAGATGTGATGCAGGAGGCTCCCCGGCAGGTGTCTCCGCTGCTCGTCCTCAGGTCAGTCCCGGGGTGTCCCTTCTCCGTTATGCGGGTGCGGGCTGTGTGCACGGGCTCCTATCCTGAGTCCTCCCAATAATGTCTGTGCGTATCTTGTATTCATGGCTGACTGTATATTGGGGGGAGGAGTAGTGGGGGGTATAGTGTCTTGTTTAGCTCTTACACCATAGTGTGTATAGTTATATGTGTATTTTTATATGTCCTTCTAGTTGTCTGTTTGTCGGATATATCGCACATGGTTTCTGTTCAGCATTTTTTAACCAGAGCCACTCGTCTCTCCTCCTCTCTTACTTTCACTTTTCGCTACGAGTGTTCCTCAAAAAAATTAGTTTTCTGTATTTTTTTTTAATGAAAAAAAATCCAAATTTATTCTATCTTCTCTATCACCATCATAACTCTCCAAACCCTGAATCCTCTGAATTTCCTTTGACTCTATTGTCCCTCGTGATCTGTGCCGCGCTGCAGAATATGATGGCGCTATATAAAGATTTATTATTATTGTCTGTAGCGGGGCCCAGTTTCTCATGGCTAGCAATGGCACTTTTCTTGTATGGACCCCTCTTGTGCATGTAGCTGCTTATAGCCATTGCATCTGTCAGCTCCCTCCTTCTCCATGTTGCTGGAGGGGGGCACATTTCAAACAGTCATATCATCTCTATTGTGACACCTAGCCCCCCTTCCCCTGTAATCATACTTTGGCTTATTTTCAGGGAGAAACGATAGATGAGTTAAAAAGTACAGAGCAGAGAGACATAAACAGTTCTGTTAGAAGATAGTGCTTATAGAATATTATTATAGCCACGTAGAGAGCACAAAGGGAGCTGTATAGACAAACACAAGGAGAGCAGTAATAAGCCTGTATTTGGATATCTGTATCAACACTGAGATAAAACTGTTACTAAGGAGGGACTTTGCATCCTGGTTCTTTACAAACTGAGCAGATGGTCCCTGACTTACAAACGGACCTCTGGATGTTTGTAATTTACTGTCCTAGGCTACAATGATCAGCTGTAAGAGTTATTAAATGTGGCTGCAATTAAGATTTTATTATTAATCCTGGTTCTGATCACAACACAAAATTTTTAAATCCAGTTCCCACAGAGACCAAAAAAATTTGTCTGAGGTCTCCATTATAAAATATACAGTTCCAACTTGCATACAAATTCACCTTAAGAACAAACCTACAGAACCTATCATGTATGTAACCTGGGGACTGCCTGTATATTACAAAAATGTTCACAACATTCTCGACACAATGTTAAACATACGCTTTTTATATAAGATACAGCATTGATGGCTGCAATCTACTGGATTTACTACAAAGACTTATCTGTTCTCCTGCTCAGCTGTTCCTCACAGCTGCCGTGTTTTGCAGTCAAGAGCCTCATTATTCACAAGTGATGACTGTTTGTTTTCCAGGGGTTGGAATAAAAAGTATCCCCTTAAAGGACACCTGTCATCAGCTCTGTGTCACTTGTCCTGTCACCTCTACTTGTTGGAGCAGCTCACAAGGATCCACCCCAGCCTTTATCTAGTTATTTCATACATTAATCATTATAAAATCATCTATTCTTTGTTATGTAAATGAGGCTGGTCACATGGTCAGAGGCAGTGATGTCACCCCTGTTCCCCCTCCCCTCACCTCCCCCTGTTCATGTCTGTGTGTAATGTATAGTAAAGCATTGCTGGTGTCTGTGCTGCATCTGCTGATATGCTGCATCCTCCTAATACACAGAGACACAGACATCAGCTACACAAGTACCTGACATGTTCTGCTATAACATGGCTGCATCCTGGAGCTGTTGTATCTCTCCTATACACACACAGGCTGCAGGGGGCATGGCCACCAGCACCAGGAAGCACATGGAAACATTACACCATTATACCTCACATCATTATACAGGCTGTGAGTCAAGCACTGGGGGTGTGGCTGTACCTCCCACTCATGAAGAAGGTGAACAGCTTGAATATGCTAATGCTTCATTGGGCATTTCACAGGTCATTTGCATACAGCTTTAGGACCTCATTGCTTAGGGTTACAGGCATGTAGAGGGACAATGAAGGGATAGAGGCAATGCTCTCTAATGGCAGTTTGTGAAAATATATTTAGTTTAGGGGGGTTATTTTGCCTGACGTGTTCTCTTTAACCCCTTATCAACATTGGACTCAGTAGTACATCACAATTGGCAGTGATTTTCCGACATGTGACTCACTACTACGGAGCCGGTGTCAGCTTTATACTACAGCTGACACTCGCCTCTAACTCCCACAATCAGATGTTCCTTTCATCACGGGTGTTAATCCATTACACTTTGATCACGAGCTTCTGAAGTGGATCGGACCCCAGACGATTAAAAGCTATTGTTGTAGAATCATCCCTTTTACTGATTCTTTCCTCTGCTGTTGCTGTTTGCAGGACAAGGATATGAAGGTGTCTCTACATATTTTTCTTAGCATGATGAATAGATGTTTAAACCTTAAATATACCCATACCTTGTTTTTCTATATCGGAGTTCATTTAGTATTATTTTTTTTTTCTTCTTATAGAAAATGACCTCCAGAAATGGCGCCAACAAGCCTGCCCTTAGGACCGCCGCCCCAAAAGTGGACAGTGATTTAGAAAAACTCAAGAGGGAAAACGCAATCTTGAAAAAGAAAGTAGAAGAAGCGAATAAATCTAAACTATCAGGAGCTGAGAGGAACCGGCTGCTGGAGGTAAATTAGTGGCTGGCGCTGTAGGGGGGAGACCAACTGGTGCTGTCTGTAGACAGGACCTCTCTAAGCAGTCCGGGCTTCAGTCTCTTCTCACTTTAAAAAGGAGCCTTGTATGATTCTGGAACACGTTGTGTTATATGAAGAAATTCTTGACTCTCCTTGAATACCTATGCGTGCAATAAAGACAATTCTCCTGTAACATTATCAATAGGAAATTATGGGGAGGATTCTGCTTACGAGAATTGAACTGAATTGAAAATGATTATATTTAAAATCTTTATCTGACCATTTAAAAAAAAAAAAAAAAGATTGTTATGTGTTAGAAATTGTAATCCAGTGCTGGATTAATAGTGATGTTGCTCCTTACTGCTGTGTAATGTCCTCTATGCTGCTTAACTTTTTGATGATATGCTACAACCGGGGGGGGGGGGGCTGAGATTTTGAGCAGCATATGGGCAAAATCATAGGTATTTGTTTCCACTTTCTAAGACCTAAAACTGAGCATTAGAAGTATTGTGGAGAGATTAAAAAAATGTTAAATAAGTTAAATCGTGACCAGAAACGGTGTGTTCTCATTTACCTAAACACACAGCAGCTTATCCTGAAAAGTCTGCAACTCAAGCATAAAAAGGGGTATAATCCCAAATCTAATCCATATGTGCTACGGATACATACTGCTGAGTGTGCCCGGACTCTCTAGACTAAGACCATTCTCCTGAATGATATTTCTTTTTATGGGAGTCGTTGGTGGTTCTGACCATACAAAGCTACAGAGCGTGTAAGCCAGCAGTCCTAGAGAGATGATTTATTATACACTTGTACATAGTCCAGCTACAATCCTGGGATATAAATGTATGAACCATCCTGCTGCTACTAACACACATAATGATTATTACACAATTCCCCCTCCAGAATTGTGTTTATCGGTTACCAGTCCTTAGGCTATAATGCATGTCGGATCAGTTGAGGTACAACACAGTTGGTCAGACAATTGCATTGTCCCCTGTTAGCAGTAATACTGGCTGAACAATCATATTTTGTTAACATGGAAACCCATGTTGGATAATATCAGTAAAATAAATGAGCGTTGATGAGTCATGGGACCCGTCACAGGTTCAGGTGTAGAGAATCTTGTTGGCGGATGCTATCGATATGACATCTTTGACCATTGTCCACCTCTGATTTAGTGAATCTGCTGTAGTAAATGTCTGTTATCATAGAATTGTACATTGGATTAAAGAAGCTTTCTACCTGTTTTTGGCCTATGTACATATAAAAAAAATGTTGAGGCCATCTTTTAGTTAATGTCCTCATGTATCATTGTCTGCAATCTCCATTCCTTATTGTCCCTTAACAAGATTCTTTTAATGTTGAGAATGGTCCAGGGAACTAGAACCTCTATTTTTCATTTTCAGCCTGTCACCCCCCTGCCGCCTGCTTATGATTGGATTCTTCCTATTAGTTCTTCCAAGTAGAAGGCAGAATTCACACAAATGCTGCATAAATCTCTGGTTCTGATTTGGACAGAGCTTATTATTGGAAGTTATGAACAACCTCTTTGAATGGGCAGATAAAACCAGTATAGAATTGCACCTGCCTGTACAGGAGAGCATATACTATACTGATGGTCAGACTGAGGGTCACGTGACCCACCTGCCCCTAGTAAGAGTTCCCGAAATATATGGCTGCAACTGAGACAGGACGAGAGCTTCTTTAATGCCGGTACAAGTATTGAATTGTACAGAATGTCAATAATGGTCACACAGTTTTATTCCTTGGGTGCAGAAAATTCTTGACCTGGAAACCCGAAATGTGAAAGACTGTGATGATAGGGCCAGACAAGGTGAAGTGATACAGAACTTCAGTGACGTCCTCAATGCTAGAAATAACGGACAGGTTCAGCTGTTAGCGATGGAAGCCAAGAGACTAGAAGAAATCTCTGCAGAGATCTGGAAGGAGCTTCTAGATGTTCTACATCGTAAGGGTCAGTGGCCAGCTAGCAGATCTGATGAGCAGGTACTCCCAGCAGTGACCAGTGTATATTGTTTCATCCCGGTGATATTGTTCTGGGGTTGTCCACTTACTAGATGGATTGATTAAAGAAGAGCTCACAATAGGAATAGTGATAACACTGCAGGAACCATTAAACCTCTATCTAGCCAAAATCACCCCTGCTCCACAACAACTACAGTGCTGCTCGCTCTCCCCTCCTCGTCTGCAGCTAGAGATCAGAAATCACCCAGTGTCCTGTGTCGCAGTTATACTTTTTAGGCAAAAGGGGCTTTGCTACGGGAACTGTATATCTGGAAAGGAGGGATGAAGACAATTGACAATTGTGCGAAAAGGTTACTGCACTGGTCGTTGAAAAGTGGGATTTTTTTTTTTTTAAATGAAAAGTACAAAAGGCCCTTTCCTGTTTTTTCATTTCCATTTTTCACTCCCCACCTTCAAAAATCTATAACTTTTTTATTTTTACACGTAAAGTGCCGTGTGACGGCTTGTTTTCTGCGTAACAAATTGCACTTCATAGTGATGGTATTAAATATTCCATGCCATGTACTCGGAAGCGGGAAACAAATTCCAAATGCAGTGTAAGTGGTGAAAAACTGCATTTGCGCCATTTTCTTGTGGGCTTGGATATTACGTCTTTCACTGAGCGCCCCAAATGACATGTCTACTTTATTCTTTGGGTTGGTAGGATTAAGGGGATACCAAATTTGTATAGGTTTTATGTTTTCATACATTTACAAAAATTAAAACCACCTGTACAAAAATAATTTTTTTTATTTTTGCCAACTCCTGGCGCTAATAACTTTTTTATACTTTGTTGTACGGAGTGGGTGGTGTCATTTTTTTGCAAATTTGATATTTTCAATGATATCATTTTTAGGACTGTACGACATTTTTTGATCACTTTTTATAGATTTTTTAATATTTTTCAAAATGGCAAAAAAAGTGCCATTTTCGACTTTCGGTGCTATTTTCCATTACGGGGTTAAACTTATTGAAAAACCGTTATCATATTTTGATCAGGCATTTTTGGATGCCTCTATACCTGATGTGTTTATGATTTTTACTGTTTATTTATATTTATGCCAGTTCTAGGGAAAGGGGGGTGATTTGAAATTTTAGGTTTTTTTATTATAATTTTTTTTCAGACTCCCTAGGGTACTTTAACCCTAGGTTGTCTGATCGATACCATCATATACTGCTATACTACAGTATGGCAGTATATGGGGATTTTACTCCTCATTCATTACAATGTGCTATCAGCACATTGTAATGAAGTCGTTAAAACGAAATGGCCTCGGGTCTTCAGAAGACCCGAGGCTACCATGGAGACGGATCTCCGATTCCCGATGACGTCAAGGGGAGCGGCGATCCCAGGTAAGATGGCGGCGCCCATGCGCCGCTATCTTTTTGGGGCTGCCGGCAGCCATCGCTGTGATAACAATATGCAGCAAAGACTTGCTGGCTCTGGAGAGGGCTCAGCCCGTGAGCCCTCTCAGTACAGTGCGACCCGACCGCTGCCGTGAATACACGGCGGGCGCGAACCGGTTAAAATACACACAGTACTGGTGGTCCCCTATTTAAGAAGACCTGATTTACAGGCGACCCCAAGTTACAAACAGACCTCTGGATTATGGTAATTAACTGTACTTTATCCTTAGGCTACAATAAACAGCTGTAACAGTTATCACAGGTGTCTGCATGAAGATTTATTGTTAATCCTGGTTCCAACTTTTTTAAAATCCAGTTGTCACAAAGACCAAAAAAAATTTGGCTGGTGTTGCAATTCTATAATATACAGTTTCGACTTGCATACAAATTCCACTTGAGCACAAACCTACAGAACCTATCTTGTACATAATCTGGGACTGTCTGTATTGGCCTGCTAGTAACAAGATTGAATCTTCCATGCAGATTTTGTTGTACATGTGATGGATATACAAGGACATGCTTCAGACATAAGATAATGAATTTTAGTGTTACAGGGGATATGTTTTCAGTGTCAAAATGGATGCATCTTGATATGGAAATTCAGTGTCCGAAATCTGCCTCCTGTTCATTTTAGTGGGAGACTGCTTGAGAAAAATCTGCATGCGGAATGGGGGGATAGAGGGAGACATTATCTATTTACACACAGCTGGCCCCTTGCAAAGGGGTAGGTCAACATCTGCAAAGAGTTTATATGGGTTTTCTCCGGGTCCTCCGGTTCCCTCCCACACTCCAAAACATACTGGTAGGTTGTTTAGATTGTGAGCCCCATTGGGGGCAGGGACCAATTTGTCATGCTTTGTTCATCGCTGTGTAATCTGTGTCGTATATATAAATAAACTACAGGCAGTCCCCGGGTTACATACAAGATAGGGTCTGTAGGTTTGTTCTTAAGTTGAGTTTGTATGTAAGTCGGAACTGCATATTTTATAATTGAAACCCCAGCCAAAATTTTTTTGGTCTCTGCGACAATTGGATTTTAAAAATATTGGGTTGTCATAAGAACCAGGATTAACAATAAATCTTCATTACAGACACCTGTGATAACTGTTATAGCTGTTTATTGTAGCCTAGGGCTAAAGTACAGTAAATTACCAATATCCAGAGGTCCGTTTGTAACTAGAGGCTGTATGTAAGTCAGGTGTTCTTAAGTAGGGGACCGCCTGTATTATTATTCCTGGGCATGGCAAATGGCTGGGGGTAGAGGGGGAGGTTGAGTGCTCCTCATCCCTCGACATAGGAAGTCGAGGGGTGCGATAAAGTGGCTGACACGGTGCGATGAGCGATATGGAAGAGTGTGTTTCTCACCGAGGTGGAGGTGGTCATGTGCTACCCATATAAAAATGTTACCAGATGGGGGAAAACTATCCATGTGCAAGAGGCATTAGGCTACGTATTTTTTGCAGTGTGTTTTAACGGCTAGCACACCTCCCCATGATATTCTGTTGGCTCATTCACACATCTACATATGTGGGCCATTTGCTTGAGCCACAGGCTTTGGAGCAGGTCCTATCTCTGCCACTGTTCTCAGGTTGGGCAGTGGTGAGGGGGATATCACATGGCCATTACACACACCACAAACACTGGATGTCATAGGTCAGATGTTTGCCCCCTGATATGTGTGTGGGCATGGAGCCTGAGAGGCTTATTGTGCTGCCTTTATCAGAAATAATGAAAGCAGTGGTACAAATCTAGAAGTAGTAGTAGTTGCAGCAACTTGAAGTCATTACTAAAAAGCACTTTTATTACTGCCAACAAAGTCTGTGTGTAAATGGTCAGATTATGATTATGGTCTCCGTATTCCTGGATGATTATTACTTCATCCACAAGATGGCGACGTTCCACTGTCTGATTAAATGATAGTGTGAGGGTAACATGTTCTCTATTTTAATCACAAATTCTTGCACTACACATGAATTTGCGATTATTTAACGGCTTCTGTGCCAGATAACAAATAGGCAGCTGTGGTGCTGTTTTTGGAGAAAAGCCAGAGTTCTTTGTGTGTGCCAAAATCAATAATTAAAAGAATAGACAGAAGAAAAGGTCAGGATGCTGTTGCACAGTTACTATGCAGGACCATGTTCACATTACAATATATACATGCTGAAAAATCCCCCCCCCCCTTTTTTTTTTTTTTTGTGTCCATGGAACCAGCCCTGGGCCATCTGACATTAGAATATGGAATGGGTGGATGGATGTGTGGTGTATCTTTATGAGGGCAATCATAGACAAACCTCTTACTAGTGATTCCATGACACAGAGTTTTTCTCAATTTCCTGGAAAAGCTCTTCAATATAATCTTTTATAACAATCCACACAACAGTCTTATCTCCTGTATCCACACCCCATCATTATTAATGAGGGACACTTACTCATAAATCCAAGCACCGTGACACTGGTAATCTTATATTTGTTATGCATGGCCTCTTCCTTTCTTAAATAAGTTTTTAAAAATTTATAATCATGAGCCCAAAGTGCCTGGAGGGGGGGGAAGCTGTTACCAAAGCCATCCGTGATGAAGCTTCACAGGCTGTTACACTGTGTGCTGCCCTGAGATCATATGAGGCAGTTGGAGGGGGAGAAGTGGTTGAGCAGGGGGAAGGGTGAGATGGCGTAACAGCTTGTGAAGCTACAGCACAGCGGGGCTCTTGTAGCACCCCCACCAGGCGGGGCCTGGAGCATTAGCATAATTTTTTAAAATTGATTTTACAAATAAGACTGGGGAGGGGAAAGTGCTCTTGCACAGTTCAACAGCCAGTGAATCTACAGCACAGTGGGGCTCTGGTAAAACCCCTATGACCCAGATGATCAGGCTCATAGCATAATTTTAAAAGTTTAGAAGGAAGGAGGTAATGGATAACAAAAATAAGATTACCACAGTTACCTGGACCGACGAGTAAGTCCCTGGTTTATCATGATGGACTTTAATGGCAGATAAGGATTGATTATAGTATCTAACCCAAACTTAGTGCGTCCTTTAGTTTAGTCAGGGTGAATTCCCCCCTAACCTCTAATCAAATACCCTACAATAAGGGGAACTCGAGAATAGTACATTTAAAAACATTATAAATTTTTATTTCATATATGTTAAAACTAATGCAAACATTGATTTAGACAAAAACTAAAAATGGTCCCAAGATAACAGGGGAGACTTCAGCAGCTCATCAGTAGCAAGCTAGTTACGATTTTGAACAATGCATCAAATAAAACACATCCCTTTATATAATAGGTAGTATACAGGTTATTACCTTGCTATGGCTGTTTGTCTGCAGGCCTTGTCAGTGATTGGATAGATATTTGAGATAATTCCATATGGATTGTCATGGATAATGGGATCTTGTCTTTTTTCTTTTCCAGAATGTACCCAAGACAGAAGATATGAACAGACTCCACATCCTGGAGGCGCAATTGAAAGACGTGGGTATCACTTGTTTGTATTTGTCCAGGGGTTTTCTTTTTTTTTTTTTTTTTTTTTTTTTTTGCACAGGGAAAATAAGGTGGGAAAAACCTTATTCATTTAAATTAAAGCCAGCTTTTTTATTTACTTCTAGCACTGCCTTTAAAGGGGTTGTCCAGTTTTGGTCAATAATTGGCCATTAAAGAAAATCTACCATTTGAATTCATGCATTATGAAGCAAACATGCCTTGAGAATGCTGTAGCTACACTGATGCAGAAACATATCTTGTTTAATCCCTGCGTTGAGTGGTTTTGCTCAAAAAACAATTATAAAATTCAGGATAGTGAGTCTGTCGCTCCTTTGCCTGGCTCAACACTTCTCTTCTTATGCTGCTCAGGAGAATGATGTAATCACTGACAGGCAGAAGTAATCAATCGCTGTGCCATCCCCCCCAGCTGCTGTGTATGAGCGATCCAGCTCAGGTTGATTAGTCCTGTCTGGACAGTGCAGACAGCTGGTGTAATGTTTTTAATGTACTGCAAGAAGCATGCAATCCAGCTTTCCCAAGGTCCTGAACGTCATTGTTTTTCAGTAAAACCATTCAACTCGGGTATTGAACAATATATGTTTTTGCATCAGTGTGGCTACAGCATTCTCAAGGTATGTTTGGTTAATAATGCATGAAATCAAATTGTAGATTTCCTTTAACCCCTTACTGACATGTGACGTAATAGTACGTCACATGTCGGGACCCGGTGCATGGAGAGTGCTCGTAGGCCGAGCCCTCCCCATAGCTGGTAAGTCTTTGCTGCATATTGCAGCAAAGGCTTACTGATAACACCTGCAATCTGTGTCGACACCGACCGCAGGTGTTTTCCTGCAGATCGCCGCCGGCAAAGGTGCCGGCGGCTTCAAAAAGATGGTGACGCTGCCATCTTTCTGAGGATCGTCGCTCCCCGTGACGTCATCGGGGAACGGCAATCCATTGCCATGGTAGCTTCGGGTCTCACGAAGACCCGAAGCTACTTCGGGTTAACTCATACATTACAATGTGCTATCAGCACATTGTAATGTATGAGTAGTAAAATCCCCATATACTGCCATACTGTAGTATGGCAGTATATGATAGGATCGTACAGACACCCTATGGTTAAAGTACCCTAGGGAGTCTGAAAAATAGTAAAAATAAAAAAGTTTAAAAAAAAAATATAATAAAAAAACCTAAAAATTCAAATCACCCCCCTTTCCCTAGAACTGACATAAATATAAATAAGTAGTAAAAATCATAAACACATTAGGTATCCGAAAATGCCCGATCTATCAAAATATGATAACGGTTTTTCACTGCGTTTAACCCCGTAACGGAAAATTGCGCACAAAGTCGAAGATTGCACTTTTTTGCCATTTAAAAAAAAAAAAATCTATAAAAAGTGATCAAAAGGTCGTACAGTCCTAAAAATGATAACATTGTAAACGTCATCAAAATCCGCAAAAAAACGGCACCGCCCACAGCTCCAAACACCAAAGTATGAAAAAGTTATTAGCGCCAGAAGATGGCAAAATCCCCCCAAAAAATTTTGTACAGGTGGTTTTAATTTTTTTAAATGTATGAAAACGTTATAAAACCTATACAAATTTGGTATCCTCCTAATCGTACCGACCCAAAGAATAAAGTAGACATGGATTTTACGGATTTCACTGTGCACCCCAAATGACAAGTCCACAAGAATACGGCACAATTGCATTTCTTTACCAATTTCACTGCATTTGGAATTTTTTTTCCGCTTCCCAGTACACGCCATGGAATATTTAATACAATCTCTATGAAGTGTAATTTGTTACGCAGAAAATAAGCCATAACACAGCTCTGTACATGGGAAAAATTAAAAAGTTACAGATTTTTGAATGTGGGGAGTGAAAAATGAAAATGCAAAAACTAAAAAGGGCTGCGTCGGGAAGGGGTTAACATTGGTTGTTAAAGGGGTTGTCACAAGTTTGCTCGGTATCTCCAGTTCACATGATACACAATCATTAGGACAATTTATCTACAGATCCCTGTTTCATCTTTGCATCCATGCTCCAGGGTACAGTGAGAAAACTATAGGTTTTGTTCCGTCCTTTTGTAATTGAATCGCCCGACTTCTGTCCTCTGCCCCTGGTGTAATGATATTTGCTCAGCATCAGGGCAATTGTTATGCCTTCTATTAGCCTCTCCACAACAGATGCTATTGTATGAGCGCTAAATGTCAGTGATAAGTAGCGGGGAGAGGATATTGCAGGTCATCATGTCATGTGTACAGCTCATTATAAAGCTAAATTACCATAGATGTATACCTGCAATATAAAGGCTGGTGATAAGGCGACCAGCTGTCACCTGCAGCGGCCGTCATCTCATTCGGATACTATGACGATTTCTGTCATTGTAGTAAATACAAAGAGATTAGTGATGTTTTGGTATATTGTGGCCTAGTTATGCAGAGAAGCCATAGTAGTCACTTAGTAAGGAGCTGTATGGAATATACAGTCTAAGTGAATGTACTAATAGGTATTTACCTTTATATCATATAGGCCTTGGAAAAGAACGGCCAGTGGTTGGTGTATGACCAGCAACGAGAAGCGTACGTGCAAGGGTTAATGGCTCGGATGGCGGAGCTGGAGAAGCAAGTGGCCAGTGCCAAGCAAACTCAACAAGTCAAAGAGAGCAAGTCAGAGGGTCCGTGGTGCAGTTTTCATTTTTGCATTTTACCTATTAGGGCCACTAATTTGCTTGTTGAAGGGACTCCCATATTTGCAAAAAAAAACTGACTATGAAGGTACATTGGTTAGTTAAAGGATTTGTCCATTTGCAGTGACTGTTCCACTGCCCACAGGATAAGGGATAACTTGCTGATTCATTGGGATCCAGCTGTGTGACCCCCACGGATCATTTGAACGGGATCCATTGTACCCCAAATGCATGAAGCAACAAGTCGGAGATGTGCACTGCCGGTCCATTGATGGACGTAGCAAGTCCTGCAATCAACCATCTCTGCATAAATGAAGCACCAGGCGCAGGAGCCACCAACTTCTCTGTTGGTTTGAGGGTACAACAGTCCCCCGTTCTTGTGATCCATGCGGGTCTGTCGCACTTGGCAACTCTTATTATTTGGGGCTTACTTTGTGGCAGAAAATTGTGGCAAAATTCTGGGGCATTTTTGGTGCACAGCAGTTTTTTAGTTAAGAGGCCATTACTATGTGCCAAGTCTCTCTAAACTGCCTTGAACCCTTAGATTAGATTTTCGGCTCAAATTATGAACGAGATGGGTAAAGCACTTGCATTTACGCCTGTACAAGTGTTGTAGTCGCATGCAAATACGGTTTTACTCCTTGATAAAGTATTATGCAAATAAATATTATGCTTTTATCTCCTCTGTTGTTGGTGGGAAAAAATACGGTAAGAAAAATTTTAGTGACCTCTAGACGTGGAATTGAATTTGAAGGGGTTGTCCCACTATATGCAAAAAATAAAATAAAAAAATGTAACCTGTACTTGCATCCTCTGGTGCTCCTGGGCTTCCGTGCCGTGTTCCATCAGAGCTGTGCCTGCCACGCCTTCTTTGCCGGAGCTGTATCGGGGGCATAGGTCCAACTGACCACGGCACATGAGTCTGGGATCACCACAGGAGTAAGTTCAGGTTTGTTTTGTTTTTAAACAGCCCGCCCTAGCTGTACCCAATAAATTAAAAGGGAGGGCACTGGGTATTTAAACTGTGCATCCTTTCAATCTTACCCTCTTATATTGATGATTTCAGCACAAGAAGATAAACAGAAATACTATGACCGGCTCCTGCTCACTGCCAAGAAAGACCTGGAAGGGGAGAGGCAGATCACGGCTCAGCTGAATTCTGAGCTTTCTGCCATGAGGATGAAGTACGAGGAGCAGAAGAGAGAGCTGGAATATGCATCCACCACCCTGACCTCACTGCGAGAAGGAGAGAAGGGGCAGCGGGAGGATGACCGCAGGCGGTTTAAGGAGAAAATGCTGAGGTTAAAGGGTGAACTCGATTTGTATCGGGAGAAGTATGAGGAGGAAAAGAAGAAAAACTGGGACCTTTCAAATCAGGTACAACACGAAAGCTACAGCTCAGAGGGGCTCTGGTAACACACGCCTTCTGGCCTATTAGCGTAATTTTAAAGGAAGCCGGCTATGGATAACGAATATAGAAAGTTTACCACAGTCATGGTGCCTGGATCCACGAGTAAGTGTCCCTGGTTGATCATGTTTGAATTGGATGGTAGATTTCCTTGAACGACTACCGTATTGTATTTTTACGGTGGTCCTAATGCACAGGATTTCAAAATTTGCAGAGAGCCAGTGACGTCATCGGCTCTCTATGCAAGGCAATAATGGACTAGGGGGTGAATAATCCCTGGGTCTATGCAGAGCCCATCAGCCTAAATTCCATATTATACAGAGATTTTATTAAAAATGTGGCTGTTCCAGCAAATAATAAACAAAAATTCCAGCACAGGGGGCCAGGACCTGGAGGTGAGTACTAATAATCTACCATTGGTGATTTTGATGGTAGATGTCCTTTAGACTCGTATGGGGACAGCAGTCTCCCGCTGCCAACTGGACTCGATTGTCTTATCAGATCAGACAAGGTGAGATGGAAACAGCAGCTCTCCAACTGGTAGGTCCATTTTGAAGATGTTCCAGGGGTTGGGATCTGCTTCAGTTAGACATTTATTGGTATAGACCCACAAGGAAAAAAAGTCTAATCCAGCACAATAACTTGGTGATCTTCTCTAGTTAAAATTGCTTTTTGTTTGCACATCTTAAAAAGAATACAGTACATGTCCATCATTCCGGCTGAGAGCCTTTGAACGGGTTTGAACCTTTTTTTTTCTGAGAATTGTGCATGTTTATTGATATATACTGTTGATATTCCATATATTTTTGTCCAGATTCAGAGGTGCACTGCTGATTTAGAAAACGGGAAGATTGACCAACAAAATGTACAACAGCAACTGAATAAAGTCCTGAAAGAACTGAGGAAAACAAGGGAACAAATCACAAAGCTGGAGCCTGCAGTAAGTCCAGTAGCTGTACATGGGATGCATACTGGTACCATTCTTCTTCTAGGACATCCAACCTCTTGGGCTGATGTATATGCGTTTCTATAACCCACCCCCTCCCCCCATACAAGATTTCTGAATTTTAATCCAATCCATGCCCATTGTCCGATCACACATTGTAGTTGGTATGGGCAGTGATGTCATGTCCTCAATGTATCTCTAAGAAGTCCTGTGATATGCTGGCAGCTGCACTGAGCATTATATTTATTTATAACAGATCTATAAAATAGGTCCACAATTTTAGATCAGCATGGCTCCCACATCCAGCACCACTACAGATCATCTGTGGCACATAGAGAATGGAATAGGAAGTGGACAGCTCCGTTCTATGTGTAGTGGTAAATCCTGATTACTGCATTTGAATGGATGCTTGGCTGCAGTTAATCGATTCAGCCACTACACAGGGAACGGAGCTGCCTGCTTCTTGTTTGGTGCTGGTTGTTCGACCTTCACAAATCCGAAATGGAGGAATTGTTCTATAGGTAGGTTATCAATATCGTGAAAACTCCTTTTGTGTTGGGATTTCCAGGTTAATTAAGCTCTATGCACATGAGGGTAGTTTATCTTTATCAAATCTGTGTGGGCCTCTAGTGTTGTAATCACCCCAGCGAGGTTAGCCGGGAAGAGCTGTTCCTTTTGATCATCAGCTGGTCAGAATGGGCCATAGTAGTGGTACCCCCACTCTTAAAGGTTATAAACTCTGCATAATGGCCACTAAATAAAGTGTAGATCTATAATGTAATGCTTTCATAAATTCTCTCTGACAGAAACGGGACATATACTTTGTTGACTCGTCCTACAACTTTGCTTCGGACTTCAATGACAAGATGAGCCTTCGAGAGGAGCAACAATCTCCGAAGCAGAGAAATGTCTTAGATGAGAGCTTCCTGGAGTGTCCCAGATGTCGGGTCATGTACCCCACCAGCCAGCACCGCGAGCTCCTCGCACACATAGATTTCTGCACCGTTTGAAGAAGTCTTATGTTTACATCTGGACTGACCGGTCTCCTCTACACTCCACCCCTCCACCTTACGTTTGTAAAATTGTGTTCTACCAGCAGACACTCGATTCTTTTAATAGGTCATTGTTTTTCATACATTGTATATTGTACTGTAGAGATCATCTGTCCCAGGTTGGTCATTATAATCTTACATTGTCATGTCTAAATGTGGCAATGAATTGTAGGGTCTACACTGGGTGACCTGCCCCAACCACACTGGGGTTAACTGAACTGACACAACAAAGCTCTGGCTAGCATTTTGCACTTGTAAAGAATATCCACATAGTCGCCAGCCTCGAAAGAACAAATCCCTCCTGCTGCACTGATCTATGTCTGAATGATGAACTTTCTGCTTTTCTTAACATTGCACTTTTATTTCCTTTTTTTGTGATAAATCTGTTCTTGAGATGTTAAGTTTTTTTTTTTTTTAATATATTTTTCTTTATTTTGTATTACATGCCATATTTTAAACTCGGTGCCAGTAACATTTTGAGGTGTTTAACTTTTAACATGGAGATTGATTCTATGAGAGATTTGATGTAATAAAAGTTGCAAAAAGATTATATATTTTGTGGTGTGTGTGTGGTTTTGGTGTGTTTTTTCGTGTTTTGTTTTTTTGAAATATGGTGAAGAGATATTATTCTGATCTGAATCTTAGACATCCTGTTTGACTTTCTCAGTTTCTGAAGAAAGTCATGAGGAAGCAAATCAGCCACATTCTCTTATTGGTAATACAGAAAGCACAACACCACAATCAACCACAGGAATGCTTGCTATGACTAAGACTACATGCACACTGCTACCAGGCACCGCAAAGGATTGGGTAGGCCCTATTTCTGCCCAATTTGTTGCCCATTTACACGACTTCCTATGGAGTCAGCTTGCGGCTCACAGCACATGTCTGCTCATGCGGACATGTGCATGGAGCCTAAACACCAGTCCATAAGTGCATGAAGGTGTTTTAATGTCCCAAAATGGATGGCACTTCAGGATATATGAGAAGCAAAAGGAGGATTGTTCCCAGCGCAACCACAACATAATCCAAAGCTTTAACAGAAATCTACCACCAGGATGAAGGATGGTAAACCAAGCACACTGACATGCTGGTGTGTGCCCCCTTTGGTAGGATCTGCACTTATTTTAGCTTTTTACGCCCTTGTTTTTACAAAAATGGTTTAAAAATTATTCAAATAACACCTATGGAGGGAGGAAAATTTGCATAATTATAAAGCCTTTTTTTCCTTTGGTAAAACCAGGGTCTAAAAAGCAAAAAGAATGGCAGATCCTACCACAGGGGGCACACACCAGTATGTCGATTTTGCTTGGTTTACAATCCTTCACCCTTGTGGTAGGTATCCTTCAATAACAAACCTTCAAAAATGTACAGATGAAGTGTAATTAATCTGATGCATTGTTGGGCAAGTTGCTCATCCTTGGGCTGCTTTCACACTGATGGGTGATACGGCCGGGACTTGGGCATTGCACATGTTTGGCTGGAGAGGTGCTGCTTCCCTTTACATAGGAAACAGTGCAGCACGGCCGTACTCGCAGCCAAAGAGCGAGCATCTTTTTTGCGGCAATGGAGGCAGTATGCTAGTCCCCGTATATACAGCTGCCATATACAGTCATGTGAAAGAGTCCTTAGTCCTAATGGGACCATAATTCTACTAATGCCTATTTCACAGATTGAAGAAGTCTAAAGGTAATCAACTTTTTCCTTAAAGGAAATCTACCATCTGGAAACAACTTTTCCATTGCGTCCCCCATGACGGCCCCACTTGGAGGATGACCCCTTGACCTCTGTAGGGACAGGAAGCAGAGAAGTTAAATACCCCACCCCCGGCATCCATACTCCAGTGTCTTCCTGTCCTTACACAGGGCAGGTTGTAGAGAAGATCTCTCCTCTGATCCTTCCATCCAAGAGGGATAGTGAGAGGGGAGCTTGTGTGGCGCGGGGATCCTCCTCTTACCCCTGCGGTCCAGGACAGCGATCGGTGCATACGACCCTTCCCTTGTCGGCATGTTGGGGCCGGTAGTTCCGGCTCTGTCCGCGACCCCGTGAGGTTAACAACACCCGCACTTCAACAAAATGGCGGCGGCGTGCCTGACACGGACGCCAGTGACAACTTCCGGTGGCGCACCGGAAGTAAGGTAATCTGTCGCACGGTCCGGAAACAGGTGCGTGGAGCGGTAAGATTTAAAGCTGGCGGGGACGCACAATGATCTGAGGTCTAATGCTCCTGTATTCCGGCGCACCATATCCTCCACTGCGGTCTATTAAGGTATTTTCATTGTAAATTCGGCCTGAGACATTTAATATACAATGACTCAGTATTATATATGGGCTGTATATTTTTCAGGCACCACCATATTGGGCCAAAATTTTGCCTTACCTCACGATCTTGTGTGTCCAAGGCAAGTATGAACAGCAGTCCATTATATATATATATATATATATATATATATATGACGTTTATTTGAAATATGCTAATATATATATATGTGTACACATAGGTGCCGTTTTTTACCATTGGCAACGTGGAATCTTGTACTATGGATGCTGTGTCTATAGATCCCCCGCCTATAGCTCCTGTGAGTGGTTTCGGGGTATCTAAGTGTTACTGTGGGTCATATCCTAACATACACAAATTTATTTATGCCTAAAGATTTAGTATTACTATTCTTAGATAGTAACACTGTTCTCCTTCTCTGTTGGTAGGAACCGAAAGAGAAGGAGAAGCATAGAGAATCTAAGGATCCACCTCCCAAAGATGCGGGGAAAAGAAAAATTACCTCCCGTCGATGCAACATGTGCTTTTACAAATTGTCTAACGATTATAAAAAAGCAGTTTGCAAGGACTGTATTGATAGCCTCTTGAAAGAGGAAAAGTCATCCTTTATGGACGAAATGAGGACTTTTATAAAAGGGGAGGTTCAGTGTTCGTTAGCTTCATCTCTAGCTAACCTAATACCTCAGGAACCTGTACAAAAAAGACAGAGAGTTGAATATCAATCAGAGTCCGATATAGAATCACTAGAGGGTTCGGTCAAGGACTCCTTAGATTTAGATTCAATTCCATCTACATCAGCAGTAAAAATGGAATCCAAATACCTGTTTATGTCCGAGGATTTAGATCCTCTATTGAAAGCCATGAGAGACACCCTAAAGATTGAAGAGGTTGAAGAACCAACATCTATTCAGGATGAGCTTTTTGGGATCCTTAAGGCTAAAAAGAGACGCGTCTTTCCGATCAATAAGACCCTGAAGGATCTAATCCTTGAAGAATGGAGAGAACCAGAAAATAGAATTTCTATATCAAGAGAGTTTAAGAGTCGTCTATCCTTTGGGGAAGAAGAATCAAAGATCTGGAATTCCTTTCCTAAGGTAGATGTCCAGGTCACAAAAATTGCGAAAAAGACCGATCTCCCCTTTGAAGACTCTATTCAGCTCAAAGATCCCATGGACCGCAAAGCAGACAGCCTGCTGAAAAAGACATGGGAATCGTCTATGTGGAATCTTAAATTGAACATCGCCACTACGTCAGTCTCTCGTACCCTTTTTTACTGGCTATCTGAGCTAGAAAATCACATCAAGGATGGAACACCGAGAGAAATTCTCTTAGAAACAATTCCTGTACTTAAATCAGCAGCAGCCTTTGTTGCGGACGCCTCAGCGGAAGGTGTAAGGTTTAGCGCCAAAGAAGGAGCACTTTCCAATTCGGCAAGGAGAACACTGTGGCTAAGACAGTGGACAGGAGACTTCAGGTCAAAATCTAAACTGTGTGGCCTTCCATTCCAAGGGGAATACCTATTTGGACAGGAATTGGATACCATTCTTGAAAAGGCAGCCGATAGGAAGAAGGGCTTTCCGGAGGCAAAAACAACTCAGAAGAAGCAGCCCTTTCGGGACCAAAAAGAAAAGAGATTTCCCTATAGAGGGAAAGGAAAGCAGGGGAAATGGAGCTACCCAAAGGGGGGTAGAGGAAGGGGGTTCCTCCTTAGTTCAAGCAACACCACCCCATCATTTAGGAAATGACGCCAGAGTGGGGGGAAGACTCCTGAAATTTCACCAACATTGGATAAAAATTACACAGAATCCATGGATTTTATCGATGTTGGAAGATGGATACAGGCTGGAGATTACATCTCTTCCTCCCCAAAGATTCTTCCTCACCAGACAACCGTCTCCAGAGCTTGCTCTTCAGTTATGGTCGGAAATTCAGAAGTTATTGAATCTGGATGTCATCATTCCGGTTCCAGAATCAGAAATATGGGAAGGTCACTATTCCCCATTATTCCTAATAAAAAAAACCAACGGGACATTCAGGATGATATGCAACCTGAAAGACCTGAATCAATACATCCTATACAGGAAATTCAAAATGGAGACTGTGAACTCGGCGATCACCCAGATTCCCCCAGAGGCCTTCATGTGCACAATCGACTTGCAGGATGCCTATTATCACGTGCCAATACATCTAGCATCCCAAAAATTTCTCAAGGTTGCGGTCCTCAACCCAGAAGGCATCATAAGTCATTTCCAGTACAAGGCACTTCCCTTCGGAATATCCTCAGCTCCCAGGACATTCTCGAAGATTATCATCGAAATAGTCGCCTTCTTAAGAACAAAAAGGATAATCATAATCCCATATCTGGACGATCTACTAATTGTGGCAAGATCCGAACAAGAGCTAATACATCACAGAGATTTCACAATTACCACCCTCAAACAGTTGGGTTGGATCATAAATTGGGAAAAATCAAATCTGAATCCCAGCAGGGTTATTACGTTCCTGGGGATTTCTCTAAATTCATCACTCCAGATGTCCTTCCTTCCTCAGGGAAAAGTATCAAAACTTTGTCAAGAAGTAGAATTATTTCAGAACAGAGTCAACTGTTCCATAAGAGATGTGATGAAGTTATTAGGCCAACTGACGGCATGTATCCAAGCAGTACAGTGGAGTCAGTTTCATACCCGCAGATTACAAAGTTGGCTCCTATCAGTATGGGACAAAGATCCGACTCATCTAGATTGGAAGATAGAGATCCCTGCAAAAGTCAAAGAAGCTTTAGCCTGGTGGACACATCAAGAGAACCTACAAAAAGGGATAGCCTGGCACCCATTGCCCTTGTGGTCACTCCAGACAGATGCAAGCCGGTCTGGATGCGGGGCAAATTTCGAAGGATCCCTTCTTCAAGGGAAATGGCCTCTATCCATACAAAAACGTTCTTCCAATTACCGGGAGTTGAGAGCAGTGTGGGAAGCCATGAAAGTCAGCGGAGATTTAATGAAATCCCATCATTTAAGAATATACTCAGACAATGTCACCACAGTAGCATATCTACGCCACCAGGGGGGCACAAGGAATTTGGATCTTCTTCTTCTATCAGAAAAGATCTTCAGTTGGTCAGAACAGAACATATTATCCCTATCTGCAGAGAAGAAAACACGGTAGCAGACTACCTAAGCAGGAAGACCATCAACCAGAACGAATGGTGCCTGAACAACGAGATCTTCAAACATCTAACCCTAAAATGGGGTGTTCCAAAAATAGATCTATTCGCAACCCGCACAAATGCAAAGACAAAGTTTTTCTTCTCGCTAGACAATTCAACACCTATGAGCCAACCAGATGCGTTCAGACATCCCTGGAATGCGGCACTGATGTATGCCTTCCCACCAATACCAGTAATCTCCAGAGTGATTCAGAAGATCCAAAGAGAGAAGGCAAAAGTAATCCTCGTAGTGCCCTACTGGCCAAAGAAGGTATGGTTTCCATCACTCAGGAGGCTATCTCTGGAAGAACCTATTCACCTCCCTCCTCGTGCGGACCTACTTTTCCAGGGACCACTTCTACATCCAAATCCCCAGGCTCTCCAATTATCAGCATGGATCCTGAAAGGGAATTGCTAAAAACCAAGGGCTTGTCCCACAAGGTTATCTCCACCTTAAAGGCGAGTCGGAAACCTGTCACTCAGGCTATTTACTTCCGCATATGGAATAAGTTTGTAACATTCTGTGGACCTGAGATTCCTAACCAGAACTCTCCCAATATTTCCCAGGTATTGGATTTCCTCCAAGCAGGGTTTGACAAGGGCCTGAAGACCAGCTCTTTGAAGGTCCAGATATCTGCGTTGAGTGCCTTCTTCGATAGTCCTCTAGCGGATCACCAATGGGTAAGGAGATTTATAAGAGCTACTTCCCGACTAAAACCTACCGTAAGAATAGCTGTCCCAAGTTGGGACTTATCTGTTGTCTTAAATTATCTTACCGGTCCTCCATTTGAGCCATTAGACTCAAAAAATATTAAAGAATTGACGCTCAAATTAACCTTTCTCATTGCCATAACATCAGCCAGGCGTCTAGGAGAAATCCAGGCATTATCTATCAAAGAACCATACCTGAAAGTATCTGAAGATAGAATAACATTAATGCTTGATAAAAATTTTATTCCCAAGGTGTCCTCTAGCTTCCATCTAAGCCAGGAGATTATCTTACCTACATTCTGTCGAAATCCGAAAACTCCGAAGGAAGAAGAATGGCACTCCCTTGATGTCAGAAGGATTCTTCTCTTCTACCTAGAAACAACAAGGCAATGGCGAAGGGACTCAAATATCCTTCTACAGTTTAGCGGGAAAAACAAAGGCACGAGAGCTTCAAAATCCACTATAGCGAGATGGATCAAAACTGTCATTAAAAATGCCTATGTAGCTCAAAATATGTCTATACCTGGAACAATTAGAGCTCATTCCACACGGGCCATGGCAACCTCATGGGCCGAAAAAAGGGGAGCTTCCATTAATGAAATTTGTAGGGCAGCAACATGGTCTAGTCAAATGACGTTTGTAAAACACTATAGGTTAGACCTACAGAGTACAAAAGAACTAGCATTTGGCAGAAAAGTACTTCAAGCTGTTGTCCCTCCCTGAAAAAAATTAATCTGTTATGTCTCCAAGTGGGGCCGTCATGGGGGACGCAATGGAAAATGGGAATTATTCTCACCGTTAATTCGGTTTCCATTAGTCCACCATGACGGCCCATATATATTCCCACCCATGTATATTATACTGTACTTTATGGAAAAATTGTGTGTGATTTAACATACAATAAAAGAGTTGCATCCGCTGCCGGTGTAGTTATTTGGTAGTCACTGGAGTATGGATGCCGGGGGTGGGGTATTTAACTTCTCTGCTTCCTGTCCCTACAGAGGTCAAGGGGTCATCCTCCAAGTGGGGCCGTCATGGTGGACTAATGGAAACCGAATTAACGGTGAGAATAATTCCCATTTTTTCAGTACTTCCAGAGGTTCCACAGTGGCTCATCTGTGGACATCTATGATAATTTCTGAACTGGCTGCCTATATCGTGTAATAAACTTTGTTTTTATGCAAATTACCTTCTGAGGCTACTTGGGACATGGAGCAGCCTCTGTGAACTCCGGAGTCTGTGGAAGCATCGACCACCCAAGTGCAAGGTGACCAGGAGCATGCGCAGAAGCTCCCTCTGGTCTGCAACCGCAGTCCTAGCGATGGCCTCTGAGGGTAATTTGCATAAAAACGCAACAAAGTTTATTGCACGGTGTAGTTACCAGCAGCTAGCTCAGAAATGATTAAAGATAGCCCATGTGGCTCATCTGTGGACATCTACCTCTGGGACTGCTGAAAAAAAGTAGTTTCCAGACTCGAGAGTTTACACAAAGCTTCACCTAATCGTTTCATGGAAAAAAAACATCTGTTGATTGATAGTCACTGTCCAATTGGCCTCTTATAACAAATCGAATCCATTGAGGTACCCCCAACCCATCCCGAATTGAGTCATGTGAATGGTCACTATGTTACCCCCTGCTGGCTGTAGTTTTTCTGGGCTATTCAGGAAGTCACATTCTTAAAGGGGTGGGTACAATGCCCTATTTACAAAGTTGCTCAACTTATTTTAGTTCATGAGGCATAAAATCATATTTAACTAAGGCGTTCAGGTAAAATTCAGCAATTCTGTATTTTATGAGTCTGTGAAGCCCCTGCTGAACTCAACAAGGGGAATTCTTCGTACCCCCATTGTGTCATATACCGCACTTGTCTATTCCCATTATTTATTTGATGTTTAATTTGTATACACACACACATCCACAACCTGCCCATTTGTTTCCTCAAGGGAATGATGCCTTTCAGACCTCTGTAGTTCAGGTTGTTTCCTACTGTATATAATGGATGCTAATAACTTAATGACTGGAACACCCCTTTTACAAGAGCTAAAAGCTGCATCAGTAAGGCGTGAACTTTTCTGTATTCCATTTTAGGCGATTATTGCTTTGTCTTTTTTTGGTAACGTTAGACTCTTTATAAATCTTGATCTAAAAGATAAAATCTTCAAGCTGCCGCACTAGTGGCTTCTCTCCGTAGACAGATGTGGAAACGGTATCTGAACAGGAAACACTTTATCTCTTTATTTTCACTTGTGAACGCAAGAACAGGCAATTTTACGAGAATCTTTTACTATGTAAATATTCCAGGAGACATTGAAACATAGCTAATATTTCCTAATACAAGAGCTGGCATCGTAAAGGAACGACACCTTCATCTTTGTTTTAGATGGGTGGATATTTACAGGAATATCGTGTAACTTCCTTGTTTCAAATCACAGAGGGATCGACTGCAGGACTCTAGAAAGCCACAGAGAGCTTGTACTGCTGCCTTACCCCTCAGCCATGCCAGACGGATATAGAGTGGTGGTGAAGTGTGAGGCCACCTGACCACCGCTGGATGTAGTCACACTTTATGTGCTTCATATATGGCTGCCGGCTCATCACCCCTGTCCACAATGGGCTACTTGCTTCTATCGTGTCAGTTTGAAGAACAGTGCAACTTCACCTACTTCAACTTTTATTCTGAATTTGACAAGACCCTGGTGGTGAAAGTGGTGGAGACCATATTGCTCTCCATAGTCTTCTTATTCTCCTGCTTTGTAAACATTTCTGCCATATTCTTACTGGTCCGGAAGAAGAAAGTGGTGACTGCCAACTGCTTTGTACTGAACCTGTTTTGTTCAGACTTGCTGTTCATCAGCATGATACCCCTCATATTGGTCATCCGTTGGTCGGAGGTTTGGATCTTGGGCGATTTCTTCTGCCATCTGCTTTTTTATGTAATTTGCCTCAGTGGTTGCGTTATCCTGATCTCCCTGTCTGCAGTAAGTCTGGAGAGGATGATCTGTATCATGAAGGTGTCCCAAGCCACCACCTGTAATGTAAAAGTGGTGACGGTAGGAATTGTGACCATTTGGAGCTTCTCAGCCATGACTGCCTTACCCATGTGTCTGTTCTTCAAAGTGATAACGCAGAGAGTCAATAACAAGGTAAGTGCCTTTAATAATATATAATCCAATATTGGCTTTACCGATTAGAGATTTCAACTCTAAATATGAAAAAAAAAGTAAATTACTTGAGGGTTTATACCGTCTTCTTTACTTGGTCACATCATGTTGGCTCAGTTCCCAATGTTCTCCTGCAATGTTGAGATTCTTGGTTCAAATCCAAACAAGGGCAACAAAATGGAATTTATATGTCCTCCCAATGTTTCTGTTTCACTGCATTTGCTCTTTGTAAGTAGCAAATAACTTCTGTTTGACGGTCAAATATATTCTTGGATTCAGAGATGTTAACTCTTGCTGTGAGTGGGGTTTTTGGCGCACGTAATCGGATTTTGGCACAATCGCAGTGACTTTCATGCGACAGAAATCGGGGGCGTGGCCGTCGGACAACCCAACTGATTCAGACTAAGAGGAGGATTTAACATTCAAAATAGTGTCGCAAACCATGCACTTACATGCACCGGGAAGAAGAAGGTGAACTCCGGCGGACCTGAGTGGGGAAGCGACACATGCAGGATATCGGGCGCACGATCTTAGTGAATTGCTGCAGCTCTGAATCCTCGTCGGACAACGCACCTCGGAGATCGTGACAGGACGGGTAAGTAAATGTGCCACAATAACTGTTGCAGATTTTACTTGCAACACATCCACAGTAATTGAGTGGGCTACCAGAGATCAGGGATGGATCTAACTTCACCCGGACTGGCTGGAGTTTAGAGAACCATGAAGGAGTAGGATAAAGACCTGCACCCTCCCTGTCCACCCCTTGGTGTTACACCCAGTACTGCTCTCCCCTTTGGTTCGTTTCTTCTCCTTTGTGCCAAAATATCAAAATATCATATTTGTGATGTGATCTATCATAACCTCTGCTTCATGTTACACTTCACATGAAGCTACTAGAAGTAATGGCAAACAACTGAACATATAAGAGCTCTCCCAAACTGTGTATCTCCAATCAACTGAGGCTGATCACTGCTTAAAGGGACTCAGATTTACCCCGTGAAATGTCCTTTCTTGAATGCCCTCTTTTAGGTGAAAAAAATCTCTTTCAGTTGCAACTTTTAATTTCAGTAACATTCACTGCAGAATCCCACTGCTTAAAGGAAACCACAGAACCGCACTATAAACCCCAAACAGGATCTCCTAGATTACTGTCATTGTATTTCCATGGTTCCTCTGTGTATTCTGTATGTTGCAGTTTCGTCTCTTTCATTCAGCCTGGTTTCTATCATCAATGCAGTCAAGGAGGCGGTAGGCCAGTCAAGCTCTCTCCCACCACTCACAGCTGCTGTGCCTGGTAAACCCACCATAAACATGTCCCTCGGCACTGCTGCCTGTACATGTCACAGCGCTTGTGTTTGAAAACTCTGCGCATGAGTAGCGCGGCTTGTCCCCAGCGTAACCAGAGCTGTATGGCGCATACTCGAGTAGTGCGTGCGGTTCTGTGTATGCGCTATAACTAGCTGGCCATGCTTCGCCATGCACAGCTAGCTAGCACTTACACCTACCTGGCGCTGCCCACACTACTCCAGCTCTGGATACAGCTGTGGACAAGCCGCCCGCCTTAAGCTGCGCCGCGCATGCGACAGTTTTCAAATTCAAGCGCAGTGACCTGAACAGGGAGCAGTACCGAGGGACGTGTGGTTTGGTGGGTTTACCGGACACAGTGGCTGTGAGGGGGCGAGAGAGACCTTGACTGGTCTCCCACATACGTGACTGCAAAACAGGCTGAATAAAAGTGTTTTTTGGGGTGAAGCTGTGATGTACAGAATACACACATGAAAATACAACTACAGTCATCTAGAAGTGTGGTTATCTTTAATGGGTTAGACGTGATGGTCTGATGTCTTTGCCTAAACTTTTTTACTATGATACTATGATTCCCTTGTGTAATGTTTACTGTAGATGTCTATCTCTAAGGCCTCATGCACTTGAACTTATGCTCCCGCGGGTGCTCCTCACCCAGGGCCAGCACTGTGCATACCCGGGCAAGTGCCGGACCCAGAGCTGCTGGGGATAGGGGGGGTTCACATAAGGCTGTTTCAAATTAATCCATAGGAGGTGAGGGGGGCTGTTTGGGATGATAAACTAGGGAATATTTTAGGAAACATGAGACTGTTTTAGTTTCAGAATTTTTAATGCCACCTTGTAAGTTTACTGCACAGGGTCCTACTGAGGCTCTGTCGCCCAGGGGCCTACCGAAACCTGGAGTCAACTATGTGTCCCCCCGTTCCTTTCCATTGAAAGATGGCTTGGTCACAGTGACCGGGTACCATAGACGTCTACGGGGGCTGTGATCAACGGTCCCCAACTTTCGTGTGGATGAGGCCAGGTGCCATCTCACTAACTCCACTATAATGACTATATAATAATTTTTCTGTGTCTTATCATTCTGCACTTCACCTCTATCCCCTAAGTTTTCCACCTCCCATTACCTAATAGCACATTTATCACACATAACTTGGGTTCTAAGAAGTTTGACATATTCTATTTAGCATTTTGGAAAAAATATGAGCTCATTGTGGAAACATTGGCTTCCTGTATACAAATCTGATTCCAGCATGAGACAGACGGCCATTTATATTGCTATTTGCATACACATAACTTCCAAATAGATGTTCTCACTATGTACAGTAATGCCGGTATAAAGGGCAGATAACTATATTTTATGACATGTAGCTATTATTATATATACTAATATCTTTAGTAATAGCTTTGTAGTGTGATTTTTTTGTATCAATGAGTGTCTTATACAGTATTGTTATTAATTCAGTTTAACTGTTTTAATTATATACTTTAAAGTGCACCTACCACCCTGATTCTACCTATAAAGGTAGAAGGGGTGGTAGGTGGATGAATGGGACGTGAGGATAGCCCTTTTTGGGCTAATCCTCACGTCCCAGCTATCTTTTAGAAAAGTTTATTGCAGGCATATGCAAATTTATTTATGCAGCTACTGGGGCGTGGAGTAGCCGGACATGAGGCTACTAGTCGCGGCTACTCCACGCCCCAGTAGCCACGGTACTTCGCCTACCAGGTAATCTTCGTTGCGCAGCTCCTCGTAGATGCACGCCCTCGTCCGAGTCCCCTGGCATCTGCGGCCTTCTGCGCATGCGCAGTAGCTCCGGCCCTGGAGCCGCGGCCGCGCAGCCGCGACAGAACGCAGGGGACTAGGACGCCTACTATTACTCTGCCTACCATTTCATCTTCGGCGCAGGGGCGTGGAGTAGCCGCAACTAGTAGCCTCATGCCCGGCTACTCCACGCCCCAGTAGCTGCATAAATAAATTTGCATATGCCTGCAATAAAGTTTTCTAAAAGATAGCTGGGACGTGAGGATTAGCCCAAAAAGGGCTATCCTCACGTCCCATTCATCCACCTACCACCCCTTCTACCTTTATAGGTGGAATCGGGGTGGTAGGTGCACTTTAAGATACAGTGCCTCACTGGCAGATCATTTTAGGTGACAAGAGTTTCAACCCTTTACCAGAAGATATTACTGGTGTGAGGGGTAAAATTGTAGGTAGGTAGGTGCCCTTTAAACAAAATAACATAGTGATATATAGAGAGAGCTCTGAGAAGATACATCTCTATATACCAGTGCATTGAGCTTGTGTAACTCTATGGAGGCTCTAGTGAAGCTCATAGATAAAAATCCTCCCATTGACAACCAGTAATTCCATATTTTATCTGAGATAAGTCGTGCTTAAAGGCTGCAGAGGGATGCCCACTTCCGACACACCTATCTGGGGTTCTATATTGCCTAAAAACCTGCCTTTGGTGTCACAATAAAGATAAGATAAAATCTCACCTTTCATATCAAATTGTATCAGGCTCGTGGTCCTGTGAGCTACAGGATTGGAAATACAAGCAGTTAAAGACCTAGTTGTAAATGTGACCTGCAGATAAAGATCCAGTTCCTATCCATTTCTTTATCTGCCTGTGTTTCCGGTTCTATAGATCACAGAATCACAAGCCTGATGTGATCTAATGTGAAAGATGAGACTCTTATCTTTAATTAAGACCGCCACTGCAGCTTCTAAAAGTGACTAATCTCAAGCAAAACATGACTTTTCACTGCTCACATAATTCAGAGGAATTTTTTATGGTTAATGGGATTTTACATAGAAAAATGATTTTTCCTACCCTACCTGAGTGGGGCTTGTAGTTTAATGGGGAAAATTGGGTGATAGGGTCTCTTTAAAAGGGAATTGTAGCCAATATGAGTTAAAGGGGCTTTCCTGACTTAAATATTGATCGCCTATCCTAAATATAGTTCTTCAAAGGGGTTTTCCAAGTAAAACACACACACTTTAAAAACCTCACGTTTAGCCTAAACATGAGGAAACATTGATGATTTACATGCTCTTATGATCCCAGCACACATGGGCCCTCAAAGTTTTTGCAGCAGTTTTCTGTCTGACTTTGCACTGAAAAACATTCTGAAACATGGCTATCCAATGGTCAGTAAGCTTTGTATAAATCAATAGTACAAGTGACTACTAGAAAGGTTCCTAGAATACAGATGAAACCTTAATTTTTGAGGTTTGGGGATGAAAGCAGCTAATAAATATTTTTATTATTGGTTGACGCTCATTTTATTCTGGGAACAGCTTAGATACATTGTAAATGCAACCAGAATGTAAAATAATAAACTGATAAAGACATCAGGCTGATGCATGGGATGAAATGGAGCATGACAGATGTATACAGGGTAATTACTGAGCCAAATGATGTATGGAAGAAACAGACTATGGTAGTGAGGGATTTGCAGTGATGGCAACAGGCCGAGGACGTATGCAAACAAATTCACGGTCAAGTGCATGCTTCAACTTTACAACCTGGCACATGGGAAGAGTAATTGTATTATTCCATGAAAACAGTGTTTCTTCCTGTCTGTACTGAAAATACATTTTTCAAGGGTAGATATATAATATATAAAGCTGAATAGTCCCAGTGCATGCCCCTGAAGTCCACAGTGAAGTCGCCAGTACTTACAGTGATGCCCCCAGTATCCAGTAGGCACAGAGTCTGCCCCAGTACCTGTCCCCACAGTGATACCCCTGTAAATATTGAGCTTGCCCTCAGTCACCAGTAGTCACAGTGATGCCCCCAGTAAACTCTGAGCCTGTCCCCAGCAACCTGTAGAAACAGAGCGTGCCCCCCCCCCCACCAGTAGTCTCAGAGCCTGCCTCAGTAGCCAGTAATAACAGTGATGTTTCCTATAAGTGGTCACAGAGCCTGCATATATAGGCACTGAACATAAATACTACTACTGTAAATCTGCTTATGTGACACAGCACTGTCCATGGGTTTTGTCTGGTATTGGAGCGCATTGAAGTGAATGGGACAACACACACATCATCTGAAGCAAAATATCTCATCCTCATGTTGCAGTGCATGAGAAAATCTCCATGATACGAAAGGGTTAAGTGCAATAACACTAGATGTGGCTTGGATTACAAGCATGTCAGTTATCAGGAAACAAGACACATTCACTGATAGCGACACATACTAAACTATATGTACTGGTGCCAAGTCACACACAGCTTGGGGGTTCTCCTTTTCAAAATGTCTATTTGCTCACATTGTTCTCCCAGTACACACAGCCCATATAAATCCATTTACTGATCTGCAGGCTTTCTGTAGTGACTCATGAGGAATAGGTTTACTTTAGGTTTATTTTTCAAAGACATTCGTCACATAGATCTTTAGAGATCACAAGAGATGACATTACCGTCGCGTCGGGGCGTTACGGACTGTGTCCGAGGTGGTTGTATCTCCTAATCAGTTCTTTATTATGTAGCGTGATAAAATCTAACATATAAATCAATTGAAAGGTCATCTCACATGGGAAAAGATCATAAAGCCAGAGAATAAATACTTCACTCCTTACTATAAATTGTTATCTCTCCTAATGTATGACATGAAAATGGGTGAGGGTGGCATTAGGTAGCTAGAGAGGAATGGCGTAGTTGGCAAGAACTGAGGTATAAAAGTTATCAACGTAGAGATTCTTCAGCGATTCTCATGAGATGCATAACAAGTGGATCCAGTGCCTTCAGCTCTGTGTGCACCACCATAGACAACAAATCCATCTGTGCATCACAGGCAATTTCTGAGAATATTCAGGTCTTCCCTGATATTATACATGATCACATTTTCACTAGACAAATTTGCTCCTGATTCAATATAGTAACCATGTTCCGGTCATAGTACAATAGATAGTCTCACACCCTATAACCTGCTGGGGTTTTCAGATATGTGATCTTCCTTTTAATTTTTGTAATAAAGGGGGTGTCTGGACAATATGTCCTGTAATTGAAATCCTTAAAATCAACTTGTATAAAATCTTTCATTGCCTCCATCATCTCTTTGCTGACATTACTAAGTGTAGATCTATATTACTGTGCTATATCTACTGTGTTTAACTTTGATACTGACCTTTTGCCTGTTTCTGACTATTTTTTACCTTACAATTTTGTATCTTGCCACAATCTAAGTTTTTGACTTGGTTTGACTGTTATCTGTCTATTCTTTCTTTGTTTATATGTCTTACTATTCTGTGCATGTATCCTGGGTAGGGACTACGAATCATTTGTTGACAGTGGCTTAGCTCATGGTCAGCAATTAGGCATTGACACAGGTTATGGGAAGTGCAAGACTTACACTTCTTCTCTGTCTTGAATCTGTGGGGACACCAATGATTCAAATAAATGGAGAAACAGAAAAAAATACAAAGGGGAGGTCAACAATTGTCACAACTAGATAGCAAGTAAAGTACAGAATCAAAAAGACATGAGAATAGTCAGGAACATAGCCAATATCAAATAACCAGTAGAAAGCAAGAATTGCATTGACAGAGAGTTAGGCAGACAACTGTTTCATCAGCAAGGTTATGGGAAGTGCAAGACTTACACTTTTTCTCTGTCTTGACGACTGTGAAGAAGAAGTGGGGACACCAATGATTCACTGCCACTTCATACAGCTCATCAACTGGAGTTAGGCACCTACTTTTCTAATATGGAACACCTATGCCAAAGATAGTTCTTCAATATTTCACACCCCTAAAATACCTATAATGTTGTATGTTCCCACTTTTAATGATAGGATGCATTAAAAAATTTTTAGTTCTATATGAGACATATATATCAGGCTTGCCATATTTTTTTTTACCTTTATTATTTCTATCAATTATGCCATTTTGAGAAATTTCCATTCTAATATTTATGCTAATTAGGCAAGTTTGTGTCCTCATGTCCAGGAGAACTGTTATACCTGTCAGAACCTTTACCCTCTCAATCAGAGAAGTAGGGAGATTTGAAGCATAAGGCAACATTGGAGGAAGAGGGAAGTGATTCCAGTTGCTAAAGACACACCCTGCAGCAGTTTCCTCATTAGCGTACAGATTAAACCAGGAATATCTTGGAAAAAACATAATTGATAAAGGTGCATTTCTCTACAACATGCTAACAGCAGTCATGACTTTAGTAATAGCTAAATCTACAGAACAGGGGAGAATCCTCATGTTTCTCTATAGCTCAGCACCTAAATCTCATTAACAAATGATCATCTGCATGGTTATTACCTGGTGTTATGGAGTATTAAAAAGATCAAGACATAATCCTCTGATCGGAAAATTACCTTTCCTCTTTCTGGTGTTCAAACATCATAATTTGTTACAAAAAGACAGAAAGATGTCTTCTGCGGTGGAGATGGCTTATAGGAACTTGTAATATTTAAAATCATTGCTTAAAGAAGAACTGGGAATTCTTAACATTCCAATACATCCAAGATGAAAATTTAAGCAGTGTTGCCAATTTAGTAGTGTTTCATTGCTTAGTTTCTACTCTTCCAATGCAATCCTATGTGTTTCCATGCTACCAGCAGGGATGGTGTTAGGGGGTGGTAAACTGGGCATTGGCCCAGGGCCCCCTGCCGAAAGGGGCCTCCTGTGTGTGAATTTTTGTGGGCAGAGAATGTATTGCTCTTTTATTACCTGTTGAATGCCTGGGTTAGATGCTCATTATCTATCCCCTGTCTATATATCTACCATCTATCTGTCTGGTTATCTATCTCCTATAATTTGTCCATTTTCTATCTATATATCTAGCTAACCATTTATCTATCTATTTTTTTGTCTATCTCCTATTTATTCTATCTCCTATTTATATCTCTCATATCTATCTATCTTCTACCATCAATCTACCTATCAATATTATATCATCTATGATCTACTTTATATTTATGCATCTACACAAAACAGGACAAACAAACAGAGAAACAGAAAAAAATACAAAGGGGAGGTCAACAATCGTCACAACTAGATAGCAAGTAAAGTACAGAATCCAAAAGACATGAGAATAGTCAAGAATGTAGCCAATATCAAATAACCAGTAGAAAGCAAGAATTGCATAGACGGAGAGTTAGGCAGACAACTGTTTAATCAGCAAGGAAAGATGACACACACACAGGGCTTAAATCCGAGATCTCCATGTGAGAAAGAGTGTAAAGTTGCAGATCCAGCAATAGAGCGCAGTTCAGACTGCTGACTTAAAAGCACTGAATAGAATTCAGCGCCTTCTCAGCTGAACAGCAAAAGATCGCAACACGAATGTAACAATGGGGCACATTTACTAAGGGTCCGCGGACTGCATTTTCGTTGGGTTTCCCGTCTTTTTCCGTTTTGCGCTGCATTTAACTGGGGTTTTTGGCGCACGCAATCGGATTTTGACGCAATCGTGCCGACTTTCATGTGACACAAATCAGGGGGCGTGGCTGTCGGACAACCCGACTGACTCGGATTAAGCGCGGGATTTAACATTCAAAATTGTGTTGCAAGCCAAGCACTTACATGCACCGGGAAGAAGATGGTGAACTCTGACGGACCTGAGCGTGGAAGCGACACATGCAGGATATCGGGCGCACGATCTTAGTGAATCGCGGCATCTCTGAATCGTCGTCGGAAAACGCACCTCGGGGACGGGTAAGTACCGTATTTTTCGGACTATAAGGCGCACCATCAATAAATGCCTGCTAAAACGTCTAGGTTCATATATAAGGCGCACCTGATTATAAGGATGAATGACCAGCAGGTGGCAGACCTGAGCACAGCTCAAGGCAGCTGTTGTCTGTAAGTACGGTTCCTTATTTCTGAGAAAATCAAAGGATTTTTTGTGCGCCTCATAGTCCGAAAAATATGGTAAATGTGCCCCAATAAGTTTTCTGACGAATTCTTTTACATCAGGAATCTTTTTAAAAAATAGAAATAAGGAAAGGAAAACAGTCATCAGTGCGAGGTACTTTTTAGGGAACCTTGTAATGACTCATATGTCTGTATGGTAGCTAATATCATTAGCAGGGCTCTGTGGTCATTGTGGGTTAAAATCCTTAAAATAAGCAGTAGCCCACAAGAACCACAAGTCTCCATTTCTGCTTGGAGCTTCCTAATTAGACTCCTGTTCCTGTTAACTCATTAATAGCTTCTTATTCTTCAGGCCCACAATGACCAGAGGAACATAAACAGATAAATATAAAGATGAACCTTCACTCAATACAGTCAGGATTTTAAGAATTGTGCTTGATTTACAATGACCTAAAATTCTCCTTTCCTCCCATCAGGATGTCCAGGTCTGCACTCTCGTGTGGCCAACAATTACAGAAGAAATTGCATGGGATATTTCTTTCATAGTTTTGGACTTCTTGATACCAGGATTAAGTATTATAGTCAGCTACACGAAAATCTATAAGGTAATGGAACATCAAAAACGTGTTTCCTTATCTCCACATCCACTCATGACTTTTATGGGCACCTTGTAGGTTTTAGAATTGTGGGAGAAAAACAGATTTCTGCTATTCTGTTCCATGTTTGGCTGATGGAATATATGATAATATAATAATATGATAGCGACAAAGAGGAGACTGATATTTTGTATTTTTCACAGTATTTTTTTAATGAATATGATACAAGATGTTGAAAACACACTCTAGAAGATGCTATTTTGAAGTCTGACAAATAACTTGTTCTTCTAATAATCTTCTTTCATTTTTGATCTTTTCATTTTGATTCAAAACAGATAAGAGGGCTTTAATATCAATTACTAAATCAATATCTAATGGATCACTGTGGGGATTTTCCACTAGTAAGATTAGGATGTGCAGCCATCTCAGAAATTCTCAAATTTGATCCCCCCAACCATCACTTCACTTTGTGAGCACATTCAAGCAACAACAAATTGGGAAATAACAAAGAAACTCTTTTTAAAGTGGTTGTGTCATTAACAATAACTATTCCCTGTTCCCAGCATAGGGGATAGATAAATGTTTGCGGAGGGTCTTGGCTGTTGGACAGCCCGCAGTCAGCAGAACGGGGAAGTTTCCCATGTCTGTTCTGGACATCCAGATTTGGTCCTTCTGTTAGCTGAATAGACGGACCTCTCTATCCTGTGCTCCACTGACTCATATGGGACTTCTGGATTGGCTGAAACCTGGAAGATCCTGCGCTATGGAGCTAAAAAGGGAACCTTGTGATACACCATTCTGTCAACAGCTGAGACCCTCCATGATCATATATTATTGCCGATTCTGTGGATAGGGGTTAAAATGTAGTTAAGACAAGGATTTTTTTTTTTGCATTTTTTCCTTTTGCATGTTTATTTTTAAGTTGTTCTTATCCAAGCCTTTCAAACATGGCATCGAATGTGGCTGGACCTCCTGTACCCAAATAAAATTTGGTTATGGGTTGCTTCTTCTCATGAAACCAATCCAATGCTTTAACAGCAACAGTTGTGATAGTCTAAACTCTAACTATACATTCACTTGATTACATAACCAGTGAAGAGGACAGACATGATAAATTCTGTAGGATAGATACAAGCTGGTTCTATGTCAGCTTTCGTGTTTGCGTGGGTTTCGTCCGGGTCCTCCGGTTTCCTCCAACACTCCAAAACATACTGGTAAATTGATTAGATTGTGAGGACAGGAGACAGGGACTGATTTGGCAAGTTCTGTGCAGCGCTGCGTAATCTGTGTGCACTATATAAATAAAGGAATTATTATTATTACCCTTATATTGCACCATTTAATGATTGCAGAAGCAATTTACATATTATCACATTTCTATTTTTGATAGATCACAAAGGAAATCCGTGAGCGGATGATCAGCAGTACGGCTTATTCTGAAGTCCACCAGTACCGGGTCTCCAAGCGAGACTACAGACTCTTCAGGACCCTCTTCATTCTCATGATCTCTTTTTTTGTCATGTGGACCCCCGTGTTTATAATTGTTCTCTTGCTCCTCCTTCATAACCTGAAAGAGAACTTTATCTTGTCGCCAACTGTTTTCTTCTGGATCACGTTGTTTACGTTTTGCAACTCAATAGTTAACCCAATTTTGTACAACATTAATTTGCTCAGGCAGAAATGGTGGAGGGTCGTCTTTTGTGGAAACTCTGAGGACATTGTGGATACCGACACCACCACAAAGCGCAATGGCAACCAAAATGCCTCAACGGATAGTAAATAAAAATCTGGACATTGCCTCAAAGGACTCTGAGGGTACATGCCAAAATCCAAAGGACACGTTGCTGAAATGAGATGCCCCAAAGGTGTTATGGGTATAACCACTTAGGAGACCTTATAGACTTTGATGACTTATCCTTGTACATAGATTTGGGTTATGCTTCATTTACTCTTTTGCAAAAGCTTTTGGTATAGGCACTTTTTTTCTAAGAGAGTTTCAATACATGTTTCTACCATCCAATAATGTTTTATGCTGTTCTATAGGGTGAAAAACACATGTTGGGTTTTCTATAATGCTGTCATGCCTTCTGTTTGATCAACAGTGGATTTTTTTTTTTACTTTGTCCCAACATTGTCACCATAGACTTTCACAAAAATCCAGAAACCGCACAAAAAAAATCATCCATTGCTGAACATTCAGGGATAAGTATTAAGGCAGTAAATAGAGTGGCCAACCCCTTTAACCTTGGTTCCCATCATTTTATTTGTAGAGGTCATAGAATCTCTGGTAACTACAAGTTTGGTGATGTTTTGCATGGGCTTGACAAACGCAGGTGTAGCCAGATCACATTAAGGCTACTTTGACACAACTGTGTGGCGCCGTACCGTAGCATGGCGGGCACACGTCTGTGCCTGGGAGAGGAGGAGGGGGTGAGCACTGCTCACCCCCGCCCCTGTCAATAGTAATGTCAGGTGCACAGCGCCATATTACGGGGAAGGATAGGACATGTCTCCTTTCAGTCTTAAGCTACATTCACACAGCCGACAAATATACACCGCATATACGTCCCCCATAGACGGCAATGGCTGTACGGGAGACATGTCCTATCTTTCCCTGTAATACGGCGCTGTGTGCCCATTGCTGTCTATGCTGGACGTATATATGATGTGTGTATATATATGTCGGCCCGATATACGCCACCCATGTGGCTATGTGAATGTAGCCTAAGACTGACGGTCATAAGCTTCATAATGTTACTGGTATTCGGCACGTCCTAAAGGACCAATCATTCCCTTTATTTCTAGCCAGAACCTGTTATTTGCCCAACTTGATGTCGTTTCTAAAAACCTATGAAGAGGAAAAGAATAGAAGGAAGCCAAGCAAGGAGACATGGACACAGAGGTGTTGGTGCAGATAACAGTAATTCATACCTCTCAACTTCCATAGCAGAAAAAGAGGGTCAAAAGATGTGGCACTCTATGCGCACCATGGTAAATTTTTGTGCCCTAAGCCATACCTTAATCTACCCACACAAATATAATTTCCCCCTTAGTGCCCCCTATCTCCACCATAATAGGAACCTGTCAGCAGGGACCTCATATTCACTAAAGACAGGTTGCAGAAGCCCATCACACCTGCAGTGCAAATCTGCCTCTCTGCCTTTTATAAGCATTACAATATAATGTTGTGTTATAACTTACCTTGCACCCTGACAGAATCCTCTGTGTAGTCCCAGGGGTTGGACTTTGGTTTGGATGCATTTCCAAAAACAACATGCGTCTATGCTGCAGACTGCTCAGCTCTCAGCTTTGTGCACCTGTAAAGCTCCCTCACTGATGTCAGCTCACCAGGCTGAGAGCTCTATGCAAGAGGGAGGAGCTGTGTAGGAGCACAAAGGTGGGGGCTGAGAGTTGAGGAGTCTGCAGCATTGGCAAGTCACATGTTTTTTTTTTAAATGCATCCAAACTAAAGCCCAAACCCTGGGACTTCACATAGGATTCTGCCAGGATGCAAGGTAAGTTATAAAACACACTTATATTGTAATGTGAATGCTTGGAAAAAGCAGAAAGACATACTTGTAATTCAGCTGTAATGGGCTTCTGTATCCTGTCTTAGTGAAAATGAGGTCTCTGGTGACAGGTTCCCTTTAAATGTTGTCCCCCTAGCTCTTTGTCACATTATCGCCTCTCTAATATTGTGTCCCTATCTTCTTCTCATATTAAAGCCACCTCTATTGTGTCTCCCTAGCAGCTCCCCTCTTAGGCCCCTTCTCCACTGGCGTTTTTCACGCGCGAGTTCTGCGCGTGCATTTGACGCTCAGAACTCGCATTGCACTCTGTCCCATTGTATTCAATGGGTCTTTCTCCATTAGCGTGGTTTTTAACGCGCGTGCTTGCGTTCGTTTGCACGCGCGTCAAAATCGCAGCATGCTCTATTTTTGCGGGTCACGCGCGTTTTTCACGCCCCATTCAAGTCTATGGAGATGCATCAAGAACGCATTGCACTCGCAATCATTGCAAGTGCAATGCGAGTGCAATGCGTTTTAAACGTAAGGGTTGCTAGGTGACCAGAATAACATTATTTCCCCTGCTCGCGATCGAGCATTTAATTAAAAAAACACAATGAAGAACAGTGAAGAATAGAATAAAATCATTGTACACAGTGAACACAGTGACCACAGGATCATTTAAGATAAAAACACAGTGCAGAACACAGTGCAGAATAGATTACAGATGTTCGGCACATCTGCTTACTTGTCGGGAGATACGCGCGGAACGGTGCGAACAAAATAGCATGTGAAGAACAATATATATGTGTGAAGAACACATTGCAGATGTATTTAAACATCTGCAATTTGTTCTTCACACACATATATATTGTTCTTCACATGCTATTTTGTTCGCGCCGTTCCGCGCGTATCTCCCGACAAGTAAGCAGATGTGCCGAACATCTGTAATCTATTCTGCACTGTGTTCTGCACTGTGTTTTTATCTTAAATGATCCTGTGTTCACTGTGTTCACTGTGTACAATGTTTTTATTCTATTCTTCACTGTTCTTCACATCTGCTAAATTGTCGGGAGATAATATACGCGCGGAACAGTGAAGAATAGATCGCAGATGTTTGCAAATTATCAGAAGACATTATTTTTCAATTAAATAACACATTTTAATCCCAAACCATGGTCCCTTTGAAATATGCTCGAGTCTCCCATTGAATCGCGCGTCAAAAATGCGCCGAAAACGCAAAAAAAACGCAAATTACTCCAAGGAAAAATGCAACAAAAACGCAGCAAAAACGTCAGTTTTTCACGCATTGCACCCGCACGTGAAACGCAACGCTAGTGTGCAAGAGGCCTTACTGTGACTTCTTGGCTTTAGACATCCAATTTAAATCTCACTTCAGAATAGATTTCCTGAATGATGCCACCACACTGGTTCATGGCAGAAACATGACTTTGACTTTAGTATATTGGCCTGACTGGAAGCTAACACCAATCAGATAGTTTGCTCCTCGAAAGACAAGACTTTTTAAAGGGTCACTGCATCTAGACTGTAAATCTCACATGAACTGAAAGGTGTTAACTCGTTTTACAACATACTAGTAGTAATTTATTGGGTCAAGGTCTGCTGACAGGTTCCCTTTTACCCCCTTTTAGGCTGCAGACCCTGGAATGTGCACCACATTTGTACATTTGCTTCATTTGGGATCTCTTTTCATTTTCAGGCAGACGTTGGTCAGCTATGCCAGGCCTGGGCTCTCTGTTCCAAATTTGCTGCCAACTTTTGGAATGGATCATTTAAATTCCATAAAGCAGGTATTTTCCACATTGGAAACCTCACGCTGCCAGCTCCTCAGGAGTCTATTTCAGGTCTCAGTAAATCTAGGTTATTGTGCAGCGCATGAAGTAGAGACGTGAAAATAAAAGACCTTCCATAGAAATTAATCTTTATTTCGTAATATCTGGAAATAGTGAATCAAATATATCACGGAAAGGCTTGGGACAGCTCATGTGTGCAGGGCTAGGAACATCATACAATTAAACCGTAGAAAATATGTACATTGCTGCTATAATCATCCCAATACGTCGCTTCATATCCCGCTTCCATTAGAGATTTATTTGCCAAAAAAGTAAGATGCAGAAGAAGGATCTTCTTAAGAGATGGAAATCAAAAAGCTCCTTGTAGATATAATGTGAGATTAACAATCCCCTGTAAGGAAGGAGACAAGAAAGTCAGTCATGGAGGCTCCTGGCTGTCTGGGCAACATACATTATGGGGGGCAACAAGCGGGTGAGAGATGCCAGTTGATCACGGCACTGAAAGGGGTTGTCCGATCATAGCAAATATGACCCTATCCACAGTCTAAGTGATGGGACCCCCATGGATCTCGAGAATGGGGGACCTTTTTAACGCAGTTGCTCTCAAGATGAAGGGGACTGGCAGACGCGCATGCGCCGGCTGCTCTATTTATCTGATTCCTGATTATGATACTTGGCAATCTCCGCCGCGCCATAGAGATGAACTTAGCTACTGGGGCATGTGCGACTGGCTTGTTTTTTTCATCTTAGGGTACTAAGGGGGGAGGGGGGGTACAACAGACCCTGTTCTTGAGATCTGTGGGGACCCATCACTGAGATCCCCACCGATCAGCAAGTTCTAACCTATGGACAACTTGCTATGACTGTAAAACCCCTTTAAAGGCTTAACACTCATGAACAGCATCAGGTAATTTTAAATACTGTAACCTCTGTAGGAGTTATACATTCTACTCTCATGTGAATGCAGGGCTGCTATGTTCAATTCTATGTCACTTCCGAAAATAACCAAGTAATCACTGCACTAATATAAAATTCTTTATTTTTTTATACACCTGTAAGGGGTTTTCCCGTTTTAGCAAAAAAGTGTATTACTTGTTATCATGCAAACAATAACAATTTTCCAACATACTTTATGTATAAATTCCCCACAATTTTCTAGATGTTTTCTTGCTGTCATTCAACAGGAAGCTTCTATGATTACTTCCTGTGGATAAACACTGCTCCGTGGTCATGTGATGTCACCCAGCTGTTTGTGTCTCTGATTACTCTCTGTGATACTAATGAGCCGTGCACCTGTATGACATCACATGACCAGGGATATAACAAGCCCTGCACTTTGTGGCCCCTCTCCTCCATCCCCCTCATATTGTGGCCCCTGTCCTTCTCCTGTGTTTGGTATTAACCCCTAACATTTCATTTTTGTGTTTCCATTTTTCACTCTACACTTTAAAAATTCCAAAACTTTTTTTTATTTTTCCGCATACAGAACTGTATAAAAAGCCTGTTTCCTGCATGACAAATCACACTTCCTACTGATGGTATTCAATATTCCATACCGTGTACTGGGAAGCTGGAAAAAATTGTCAAAAAAACCCCACATTTGCTCCATTTTCTTTTGGGTCCTAATTTTACAGCTTACACTTTGAGCTCCAAATGACACCTCTCCTCTATTCTTCGGGTCAGTACAACCATGGAGTTACCAAATTTATATAGGTTGTTATTATGTTTAAGTAGATTTAAAATGTAAATCGTTTGTACAAAAAGAAATTCTTAATTTTGCCATATTCTGAAGCTAATAACTTTTTCATATGTGTACAGAGGTGTGTACAGTGTCATTTTTTGCGGGATCAGTTGACTTTTTCATTGCTACCATTTTGAAGACTGTACTACTTTTTGTTCACTTTTTTAAACCCTTTAACTATGTGTGACGTAGTACATCACACGTCGGCTGTGGGGCTGAGCCCTCTACAGAGCCGATGAGTGTTTGCTGCATGTTGCGGCAAAGACCCAACGGTAACACCCGCAATCGATGCTAGTACAAGGGTGCTGCCATCTTGGCTTTGATCGTCACTCCTCGTGACGTCATCGGGGAGCAGCGATCTGTCTCAGGTCGCACAAAGACTGGAGGCTGTCTGGTTTTTACTCTGGTTTGCACTTTGTAGTAGATGATGTGGTAAATTCCCATATAATGCCATAGATAGTAGGATCAATCAGACAGACCCAAGGGGGTCTGAAAAATAGTAAAAACAAAAAAAACAAAACAAAACAAAAAATTTTAAATTCAAATCACCCCCTTTCCTTAGAACTGATATAAATATAACTAAAGATTAAAAATCACAAAAATGTTTGGCATCGCTACCTGCCAAAATGTCTGATCTATCTAAATATAATAACAGTTATTCCAGGTGTTTAATTCTGTAACAGAAAATAGTGCCCAAAGTCGAAATTGAGGAAAAGTGTCATTTGTGGCGCACAGTGAAAGCAGTCAAATCCAAGCCCACAAGAAAATGGCACAAATGCATTTTTCACCAATTTCTCTGCATTTGGAATTTTTTTCCTGCTTCCCAATACACGTCATGGAATATTAAATACTATTACCATGAATTGCGCAAAAATCAAGCCTTCACACAGCTTTTTATACGGAAAAATAAAAAAGTTCTAGATTTTTGAAGGTGGGGAGTGAAAAATGGAAACGCAAAAACTAAACAAGGGCCTGGTCGTTAAGGGGTTAAACGTGTATGTTGTCAGTGATGCTGCTTTATAAGGTATGAATCAACAGGTAGATTTTCTTTAATGTTTCATAGAGAGGAAACGGCCCCACACTCATCCATTGGCCATATCTGGTATCACAGCTCCTTACTATTACATTGAATAACCTTTAGTTGCAATACCAGATGAAGTCTTGGAACAATGGTGGAGCTATTCTGGCCCAAACAAACATGCTCATTTTTTGCAATGGATATCTACTATGATGTTGTAGTTTTATGTTACTCCCATGGATCGGCCCCTTTCATGCTTTTCTGTCATGTACAATGGTTGTCTCTAAATTATTACTGATCCTATGTGCCGTATAACAGGACATGAGTTCTCCTTACCATTGTGGACAACGACTCTGTATTTTCGGTCCAAGCAGAGTTCCTCCTGCCTTTTTCTGACGATTCTTTGTATTTCTGGAGTCAGGCCAGTGGGGTCACGGGAGAAGATGAAGGAGTAGCTGTCCAGACATGTGCCATCATAAGCAAGCTCCCGGCATGAATAGTGAACGGCGTAGTTGTCGTAGTCAGTATCCACCACCCAGTGGTCATCAACTGGAAGCAAGGAGGACGTGGTCACATTTATACAGGAGACTTACATCCCAGTATGTGAACGTATATATACAGTACAGGATCATTACCCCACAACAGATTGAGCAGGTGCTCATGGTTGGTGCAGGTCCTAAACCATTTTCATTTATGGTTCAATAAAAAAAAAAAAAACAACAGTACGGGACCAGCAAATTATTTAGAAATTTGAAGAAAATCGTTTCTAGACAGACTATATTGTATATAGAATTAGAGGTCAGGACTCTTATTTGAATGAGAAGACACAGCCCACTTGTCAAGAGTGGTATGATTTTAGGTGACGTGTCTTTACCAATCACCAGAATGGTTCCGCAGTAGCATGTCCTATCACGGCTGGCACATCTACCCTGGCCACAATGCAGGATACGGAATTTGAAGCAGGAAATAGTTAAAACTAATTTTAACTCCTGCCCCTCCCAAACCCCCCCGCCTCCCTGGGTATTTTGGAATTCTCCGAAAATCTTTTACTTACGTCCCTTTTCCAGGTATGAGAGGACACCATAATACTGCATCCTGAATTTAGCGGGATCATCGGTCTCTTGGAATTTGCCAACCATATCGGCACATGTACTCACTCCTCTGAAAAGACAGGAAAAAACGTAAAAGTAAATAGCGGAAGCAAAATTAATGGAATGGATCAAAGAAAGTCACCCCTTTAAGATAGATAAATTGGATTTACCCCAGGGACCCCACTGAACACAAAAATGGAGGCCCAGAATAAATAGAGCAATGTCAAACTGGGGCTTGTTGGACTCTTCTGCTAAAATTATTCTAGGGGGGCCCATTCTGCATCAAATAATAGAAAATATACCCAAAATCTTTTGTCTGACATATGAATTCCAATATAGGGTTAGAGTCTGGGCCCATTAGAAGGTCATCTGGTAACTTTGTCATTCCAGTCCAACACTGGAAGATAGACAAGTGATATACTCTTTATTATTTTCATTAGTCTTATAGATATAAATGGTTTTTCAATATACAGTATATGCTCCACGTTCTGCTATTTTTCCTACAGGGGACCAAACAGTCTAGTTATTATGTATAGTGGGAGTCCCAGAAATCATATTAGAGGGTGACTTACTGCCAGAACCACTAGTGATAATCTATGATTAACGAAGGAAGCATTTAACTTTCCTATAGCACCCCCACAGGCGAAATAAAGTATTACACATCTGAAATGTATATGCTGCCCATGTAATGTACATGAGAAAGACACTCTATGTAGAATATGAGGGTATAGATTAGGGGACACCCACTTCTCTATTAACTGTGATGGGTTTTCTATACTAACTAATAAATACATTGCATCTAGCCAAAAATTCTTTACAGCTACCAAAAGTAGTAACAAAATCTATGGTTCTCTTTACAGTAGTATGAGAAGCAGATACTGAACCCTGCATACTGTAGTATGTGATGACTGCATGGACCATTAGTAGACAGGCCATGAATTTCTTACCTGAAAACCATAACTCTGCCTCTGGCTGTTGCCGTCATTCTTCCATCAGGCTCAACATTGAACTTGGCCACAACATTGTCAATAAGAAACAGTCCTTCTGGGTCCTTCTTTGCTACTGCATACCAAGTCCCGGAATACTGAAAAAGAACAGCATGTAACATATACACCAAGTCCAGGGTTTATACAAGAAATTTCTAGCTCTAGTAAGCAAGTCAGTGTCATGCTAACTCCTATGTTCTACATTTGTCCCTGACTAACATGTCCATCAAATATAGGAAAATTTCTTAAATTCCCTCGAAGGTGTCAAGCACATAGGAAAAGAAACAGCTTTAGGTTCTTAGATTCTTATAGGTTGTTCAGGACATAAGCAGGTTTCATAAAAATTTCCTTGGTAGGACTGAGCATGTGCGACCACCAGCACTGGATGCAATGGGGGTTATTTATCATACGCCACCTCTTGATGTATAAAGTAAGTGTGAAAAGTTAACGCGCAGCGCTGGCCCTCTCCCCCGCCTGGCTTCACACCTGGTGTGGAGGTGGCGGGAAAGGGGAAAATAATGGCAAGTTCTAACGATGTGCAAGCATTTGCAATTATTTCAGGGCTTTTATGCCACTTTTGTGGCATAGTAGTCCTGATAAATACCCCTTATGAAGTGGATATTCTGAGAGGAAATCCAAAATAACACCAGGTGGTCCTATAAGAAGTATTTAACTAATATGAACAAAACTGAGCATGAGCGACCACCAGTACAGCACACATTGGGTGGACGTTCTGAGAGGAAATGAAAATAACACCATTAAGCGCTATAATAAGAGTGTAACTGAAATGAACAAGGAGGAAATTAAAAAAAAAAAAATTATTCCACTTAAAAAAATCCAGAGACTACATGAAATGTACACAAGAAATGGTATAAAGCGGCGTTGACTGATTTTCCAAAGATTTATCAAAAACTTCTGTTTCCTGTTGGTTCTTGCTCTTTGCTTCCCCTTGGTATGTAATAATAGAAGATTACTGAGAAGTCAATAAGTAAGTTCATCAGATCATGTGATTAAACTACATATACTCAAGTCTAGAGATGCTACAGGGATGTATTTGTCATTGGATTGACCTGACTTGCAGTTTTATGGAAAACCTCAGGTAGGATTTCACCATGACATGTGCAAAATAACTAATATAATGGAGGTATTAAATGACTGTTATAATTGAGGTAATAAATATGCAAATGCCCCAGCTGATAACAGTAATATATTATGTCCCAGGCTGTACACATGGGACTTTGATGGTTACATGGACTTAGATAGCAGAACAGCTCTATGGCCAGTCATATACAGTGGATTAAAGTTATCCGGGGACCAGGGCCGCCACTAGAAAGTTTGGGGCCCCTGACCGGCAAATTTGTGGGCCTTCACACACAATGATCATCCACCCCTGTGTACACAGTGAGTTCCCTGCACCTGGAAAGGGAGGAGGGTTTTCTGCGACTTAGGGCCCCTTTTCCACTTTGGGGCCCCCTGAACACAGTAACACTAAACCTCCCCTGATGACTGCCCTGTCCGGGACTAATGGCCTTATGATGTGTAAAAAGGGGTCTACACTTTCCCCATGGTAGGTGAGAGGAGGAAGGTTTCGGCTGTTGGACCTTAAGATATCCAATCCTTTGTTATCCGAGGAAAGAATCAGCAGTAAAAGAAGTCTGGCAGTAGCTTTCTCTCCACAACTCATTGATGAGACCGAGCATACACGTATATGGGGGTGTTGGAAGAAAAAGCTGTCAGCTGACTGAGAATTCGCCCAACATTTATTTAATTTTCTTAAGTAGCCTTACCAACTTAAACTGAGCTTAAGTTTAAGTCTCCAATCTGCAGATAGCATGTTGCAGAGTAGGGGGAGCTGAGAAGATGTTAAAGAGCCAATATGTTAAAGAGCAGGAAGAGCTGAACAAATTGTACATAGTGTCCTATCTGCTGGCAGCATGTTATAGAGCAGGTAGAGCTGAGCAGATTGTTCAGAGTGTTCTATCTGCAGGTAGTGGGCTATAGAGCAGGAGAATCTGAGCAAATTGTATGTAGTGTCCTATCAGAAGGCAGCATGTTATAGAGCAGGAAGAGCTGAACAGATTGTACATAGTTCCTATCTGCAGGCAGTATGTTATAGATCAGGAAGAGCTCAACAGATTGTACATAGGGTCCTATCTGCTGGCAGCATGTTATAGAGTAGGAAGAGCTGAACAGATTGTACATAGGGTATTATCAGCAGGCAGCATGTTATAGAGCAGGAAGAAATGAGCAGATGGTACTTGGTGTCCTATCAGCAGGCAACATGTTATAGAGCAAGAGGAGCGGAGCAGACTGTTCAGAGTGATCTATCTGCAGGTAGTGTGCTATAGAGCAGGAGGATCTGAGCAGATTGTATGTAGTGTCCTATATGCAGGTAGCATTTTATAGAGCAAGAGAAGCTGTGCAGATTCTATGTAGTGTCCTGTATGCAGGTAACATGTTATAGAGGAAGAGGAGCAGATTGATTAATTTACCAGGATGTGCTATAACAGCACAATGCTACTGAGCACTGAGGTGTACTTGGATAAATAAGAAAAAAACTGTTGTAACAACCATCCTGACCCTACCCTACTGGTGGGTGATCAGACTAACCCCAATTAGTATGCGCACCCAAATTAATCATTGTCATCCAAAAGAATAATTTGAAACAGGGCGAGGTGTTTTGGGACTGTGAGCAGTAGTAGACATTTTACATCCTACATACACATGAAACTACCGTGTGTGACTGGTCCTAAAGAAGAGAACGATAGTGTCCCGAAAAGTGTTTTCCTGTCTCAAATTAAAGAATTGAATTTTGATAACAGAGACTTGTTAATTTGGGTGCGTGGAATATTCTGACATACATTTTGCTTGAATGTATGTCGAGGGACAGGAGAGGTGGGTTTATCAAATTGTAGGAGTTCATCGCGTTCATCACTGGTGGTGCCCTAAACCACATCTGACTGAACCTCTTTTGCCTGACTTTTTACATAACTGTAGACTAAACATATTTTTTCTGCAAAAATCATAAAAACTGATTCTGGCACATACCCGAAGTCTGTCAAAATTCTCCATCACTCTGAAGTGGCTGACACGGCAGTCTCTGTGGTGTTTGTAGGCTGCAGAGCTTCCAAAATAGCACAGGGCAATAAACAGCCCAAAAACTTTAAGGTCCATCCTTGTGGCTCCTCGTAACCACCTGTAGAAACTGTATGGAAAAGATAAAAAAGTAAACTAAATGGTATACAATAACAATATCTGTAATGTAAAATCTATATGGATGTGGAAGGTGGATGAATGTTCATCCGGATGGTTCAGGCAATAGATAGAGAAGGAGCTTACAGAGAATCCTGCTGCTTCCAGATGTAAGAAATCCTGGAATGCAGCGTCAGGGAGGTTTATATACAGCCCCGCAGTCACACGGTTTCGTAACAGCATCAGAACAAGGTAAAAGACCTATGTTTTAAGCTGCCCCTGCATCCAGTCCTAGCTGGATAGAGGCCCACTTCAACAAACTTGCATAACATCAAACTGTGCACTTTGACCCCCAACCCATCACTCCCGACAAAAAAAAGCAAAAACCCTAAAGCTATCTCATAAGGAGAGAAAATATGACACCCTGTGAGAACACATAGAGAGGGGGAGAAGGATCTGCCAAAACATATTTAGGAGCGTAGTCTGTGGCTCGGAGGTGTCTGGCAGTCACCCAGCTCTCCGGGAGGACACACAAACTCCATTCATGTGCAGTCCTGTTCTTCACATACAAACACGACTTTCCATCATCCTGCCTCCTCTCAGGACAAGTTTAAGCTTTTTACTGGAAGATTTGTTTTGGCATTTAATCTAAGACATATAAAATTCTAGGTCTCTCTGTGACCGCGGTGTCAGCCCCAAATTAATTGGAACCTCGTGATGGGCCGCTAGTGGCGTTAGAAATAATTATATATATATATATATATATATATATATATATATATATATATATATATATATTCAGAAATTACAAAACGGAGAAACATAAAAGGTACATGATGCAAATATGACATCAAGAAGATGCATCCAATATTTGGCCATGCCATTGGAGCAGTGTACTGCAGAACCCTCGGGTGACCCAGGCTGTGACAAACTATTAGTACACAACCCAATTTGGAGCCAATTTTAGAGGTTTATTGATCAAAATCCATGGGTTTTCTGGGAGTTAGAGTCCATTGGGCGGTTCTTATGAGTGACCTCTGTGGGTGGAAAGAATGCTAACCATTGAATGAGAACGCCCATTGGACCTCTTCCCATGCCTTAAAAAAGTCTTCCTTTAAGATTTTGGAGAAGATCTTACCAAGAATATTTTTGAAGCTTTGGGGGTTGTGGGAACTTAAGGTGACCTTATTCTTCAACACTTTTCTGCTCACAAGGTTTAGGAATCTGTATAAATCAACGTTCATCCTACTCTCGTAGCTCCTCTACCGGCCTCCTGGTCAATATTTGCTTTTTGTTTCATCATGTCATACAATGTTCTTGCCCTTCTGTTAAACATTTTCCAAAAATTCGTGCATGTGAAAATGTTCTCAGTATACGCCAAGCCAGAGCTGTAGCTAGACTTTCCTTCATCAGGGTCAAAGGTCCAGTTCCCTTTGTCTATTTGTTGGCTCCCTCATGACGACCAGCACTGAGGATTATGCCCTTGTTGACCCCGAACAATACCCTCCCCCCCAACAGTTTTGCCCGTGGCTATGCTCACTGGTCATATTACCAGTAATAAATTATAATATTAACATAATCAAGCTTTCCGGCTTTGGAGGAATAGGAAATATTTGAATGGGACCCATCTCTTTTAATAGTGGACCTGGTGATGGACCACATCCCTTTGCACTTTTGTGTGGTGCATACTACACTATTTGGAATAAAAACAAAGTAAAATACATTAAAGGTTGAGTTTAGTTGCATTAGTCAACATTTAAATACAAAAGAATGGCTTGTAGGTCTGTAGACTGATACAGCAGTGTGCATCCTGAGAGCTACAGCCCAGAGACTGATACAGCAGTGTGCATCCTGAGAGCTACAGCCTAGAGACTGATACAGCAGTGTGCATCCTGAGAGCTACAGCCCAGAGACTGATACAGCAGTGTGCATCCTGAGAGCTACAGCCTAGAGACTGATACAGCAGTGTGCATCCTGGGAGCTACAGCCCAGAGACTGATACAGCAGTGTGCATCCTGAGAGCTACAGCCCAGAGACTGATACCGCAGTGTGCATCCTGAGAGCTACAGCCTAGAGACTGATACAGCAGTGTGCATCCTGAGAGCTACAGCCCAGAGACTGATACAGCAGTGTGCATCCTGAGAACTACAGCCTAGAGACTGATACAGCAGTGTGCATCCTGAGAGCTACAGTCCAGAGACTGATACAGCAGTGTGCATCCTGAGAGCTACAGTCCAGAGACTGATACAGCAGTGTGCATCCTGAGAGCTACAGCACAGAGACTGATACAGCTGTGTGCATCCTGAGAGCTAGAGCACAGAGACTGATACAGCAGTGTGCATCCCGAGAGCTAGAGCACAGAGACTGATACAGCAGTGTGCATCCTGAGAGCTACAGCTCAGAGACTGATACAGCAGTGTGCATCCCGAGAGCTAGTGCACAGAGACTGATACAGCAGTGTGCATCCTGAGAGCTACAGTCCAGAGACTGATACAGCAGTGTGCATCCCGAGAGCTAGTGCACAGAGACTGATACAGCAGTGTGCATCCTGAGAGCTACAGTCCAGAGACTGATACAGCAGTGTGCATCCCGAGAGCTAGTGCACAGAGACTGATACAGCAGTGTGCATCCTGAGAGCTACAGTCCAGAGACTGATACAGCAGTGTGCATCCTGAGAGCTACAGCTCAGAGACTGATACAGCAGTGTGCATCCTGAGAGCTACAGTCCAGAGACTGATACAGCAGTGTGCATCCTGAGAGCTACAGCTCAGAGACTGATACAGCAATGTGCATCCTGAGAGCTACAGCCCAGAGACTGATACAGCAGTGTGCATCCTGAGAGCTACAGTCCAGAGACTGATACAGCAGTGTGCATCCTTCGAGCTGCAGCCTAGAGACTGATACAGCAGTGTGCATTCTGAGAGCTACAGCTCAGAGACTGATACAGCAGTGTGCATCCTGAGAGCTACAGCCTAGAGACTGATACAGCAGTGTACATCCTGAGAGCTACAGCTCAGAGACTGATACAGCAGTGTGCATCCCGAGAGCTAGAGCACAGAGACTGATACAGCAGTGTACATCCTGAGAGCTGCAGCTCAGAGACTGATACAGCAGTGTGCATCCTGAGAGCTACAGTCCAGAGACTGATACAGCAGTGTGCATCCTGAGAGCTACAGCTCAGAGACTGATACAGCAGTGTGCATCCTGAGAGCTACAGCCTAGAGACTGATACAGCACTGTGCATCCCGAGAACTACAGCCTAGAGACTGATACAGCACTGTGCATACCGATAGCTAGAGCACAGAGACTGATACAGCAGTGTGCATCCTGAGAGCTACAGCCCAGAGACTGATACAGCAGTGTGCATCCTGAGAACTACAGCCCAGAGACTGATACAGCAGTGTGCATCCTGAGAGCTACAGCTCAGAGACTGATACAGCAGTGTGCATCCTGAGAGCTACAGCCCAGAGACTGATACAGCAGTGTGCATCCTGAGAGCTACAGCCCAGAGACTGATACAGCAGTGTGCGTCCTGAGAGCTACAGCCCAGAGACTGATACAGCAGAGGCCATGCTCACCTAGCTATTTACTGTTGATATTACACAGAAACATATCAGACTCCTTCAGCCCTGACCCCTCACTTACAGAATGTGCTGTGCAATGTGCATATTTTTCTGAGATCAATGGAGGCTTCGAGGTTTGCTACAACTACCGCCTTTTCTTGTGTTCACCCACTACCATTGCAAATTAAATGTATAGTAAAAATGCCTGTTGTCCTACCTACTGGTTTTCTTCTAAGGAGCCCACTTTTAGGCATGACCTTCAGGAAGCTTAATGACATGATGTGGGATAAAAGCCAAACCAGTACATCTATTCCAGAAGAAACAGATTCCCAACTCTAGGCAGTGCTGTTTAGACCTGGTTGGGTTCCTTCAGTACTGTGTAGGGAACTAGTTTGGCTGAGTGAGAGGCTTGTGACTAGGGTCAGGGAGTAAGAGTTCTCTTTACAGAGACTGCCAATTAAGGCCACTTTGCAGCCATTCGGAGACTTATAGCTATTGATGCTCCACTAGGGGATTCTGGGATATATACGCAAATAAGTTTTCCTAGATGGGATTCCTTGACCCAAGTCAAAAATCCTCTTACTCCGCTAAACCAGTTCCCGGCACTGTACTCAAGAGACGAAGCCACATAGAATCAATGCTGTCTACAGTTGGGAATCTGTTCCTTGTAGAATTGATATATTGGTTTGGCTTTAATCCCACATCATGTCAATAGGCTTCCTGAAAGTCATGCTTAATGATAAAAGTACTGCTTTACAAGGTCGCAAATGTGGCGTGGTTTTCCTTGTCCCATACTAGAAAAAGTGTTTGTATATTTCCCATAATCCTCTAGTGGAGCATCAATGTCAATAAGTCTGCACACACCTGCAAGGCGGCCTCATTTACATGCACGTATGGTTGCTCGGCTATGGCAAGCTGGAGAGGGGGAGGGGTGTGTGCTGCCTACCCCTGAGCTCTCCATAGGAAATAGCGCTGCCAGGCCGTACGTACAGGGAAAGAGAGAGCATGCCGGGTCACCATAGCTGTTTATGGGGGTGTATATACATACCCACAACGGCTGTTAACTGACAGCTACATTCACATCATGTATACCCGCTGTACCGTAGTACGGTGGGCATACATCGGCGCTTCGGAGAGGAGCAGGGGATGAGCGCAGCTCACCCCCGCCCCTCTCCATAGGAATACACAGTGCACGGTGCAGTATTCCGGAAAGGATAGAAAGTGCTGCACCGTACCGCTCCCGTACAGGGTCGTGAGCCCATAGAAGTGTATGGGGGACATATATACACCGTATATATGTCCCCCATATGTTCGTGTGAATGTAGCCTTTAAGGAGAACTCTTACTCCCTGCTCCTACTGGTGTGTGATCCCAACCGGGTGTGAATCCAGTGTGAATTAACTTCTTCCAGACAAAGGTTAAATACTTCATTAAAAGCTTGGATTAAAAAGCATTGCCTTTATCCCTAAATGGTTCCTTTCTCTGGCTACAATTTTACAAAAATCAGTTTGTAAACTTATATTCAACTCACCTGATGGTTCCTGCATATTAAATTGTACTTGCAAGTCCTCAGATGAAGAGATGCCTAGATCATGCTCATAACGGTGCAAGGATTTATTCACTACAATCCTGTGTACACAGAGTGTACACAGAGATACAAGATGCCATTAATGGTTAGGCGGCGGTACTACGGTAGTTATCATTTTTGTCGGAAGTTTTTGTCAGGGTCATCAAATTATTATTATTCCATGTGGCCAGTGCTGAAATACGTCTGACGTTTTATATGCAAAACAGTGAAGCGGTGGGACCATCTCTGTAAACATGAGACTACTTGGGCCAGAGATTGGCCATTAATGGTCCCGAAAGCATTTCCAGTTAGGAGAAGACCAGACGTAGGGGACACATGGGCCCCACCGGTGAAATGGAGCCGACTATGACTTCTCTTTTGCTTTGCACCTCCCTCAGCCACTAATAGCTTTTTATTTAGCACAGAAAACCCCTTAATTTGTTTTTCAATACATTATTTTATGTTATTCTGGTAGATCTACATCTCTGCTCTGCTTTGGGTGGGGTGATGGATCTGTCAGAACAGATATGCCTACCAGCGTAAAATATCCAGCATCATTTTTAATTATTTCTACAATTAGATGGGGTCGATGCCAGTTGATGAAATGTGGATATGTGTACAGAGTTCATTTATAAAATAGTAAATCTACAAGTAGTCAAGAGACCAGACAGCTAAATAAATCTGGCCCTTCATTCCACCTGGTGGACCTTGAGGGTTGGCAGGAAAATGGAGATCTGCAGCATCTGCCTACTCCTGCAGCCTCACACCCAGTCATAACATAACATGTGTCTCCAGCATAAATTTTCGGCATTTTTTCAAACATATACACGCAACGTAGTTGACAATGTAGAGTCTTATCATCATGACAAACCATGTCAAACTAGAGATCCATCAACCTTTATTCACTCCACTAATATGTGATTACTTCTTCCATTCACAAATACGTAAGTAAATCACGGGACTCAACGTTGTAGACGCACGTTCTACTTTGGTACCTTAAAGGGGAGTGGAGCTGTGATCTCAAAATGGATTGCCTTGTCTAAAATGGTTCCTGTAGGATTTACAAGCTAAAAGCATGCCAGGGGTTTAGTGTCCTGACATCTGTTTAATTAGCCGTCTTGAGAATCCGAGGCTAAGAAGACACTAAGCTAGTGCCTTCTGTCAAACCTCAAGAAGGTTGGCGAGGATTTTTTAAGCTCTCAAGGATAGACCAGTGTTCATAGAGAGAGTCCACAGAATGACCAATTGGCCATGTCTTTTATGACCAAAAATATTCAGAAATATTTCTAGCCGACAAAAATATGCATTGTTAGGAAACCGTCATCGAGAAAATGGGAGAGTTGAAGAAAGAAGATGTGGAGAAATATCTAGAAAACAACCCTCAATTTGCCAAGGATTATTTTGATAAAAAATTGAGAAGTGAAGCTGTTGGAGCTTTGTTCAACAACAAGCAGCTGGACTTAAAAGATGGGGTGTCATTTCATGACCTAACGAAACTAGAAGAGGCTGATGTGTTGTTAGAGTTGGTGCGTGAGATCCAAGATGACAGTAACATGGAGAAGACCATTCATAAAGTCCTCCAAAGGCTGGCGTTCTTCCTACAAGCCAGTTATTGTAGCTTGTTTATCTATAGATCCAGGAACGGAACTCCAGAACTGGCCACCAGGCTCTTCAATGTCACCAAGGACTCCAAATTTGAAGATAACCTTGTAGCACATGAAAGTGAAATATTTTTTCCCTTAGATATTGGTATTGTGGGGTGGGTGGCTCATACAAAGAAGACTTTCAATGTCCCTGATGTGAAAAAGGTAAGTGAGAGATATTAATGATGAGAAATCCATAGGTTACTTATAAATACAACCAAAACCAATTAGATTTTTTGACTTTAAAAAAAAGTTCCAAATGTCCTTCAAAAACACGTTTCCAGAAATGATTGGCTGTTCAGATACAGACCTGACTGTCAGGTCTTGAGTTTAGCAACAAGGTCAATGTGAAAATGCAGGTTCCTTGACTATATCCATGTGGCCCTGGTTGGATGATGATTGTGCCAATATTTTACTAACTTGAAAAAGTTAAGAAAGATAAGAAACTTCCTGATGGAAAGAACTTCATGTTAAAGTTACTGCCATGTTAAATGTTTATAGTTCCTTTGCTTCTCAAATAGATCATATTCCTAGGAAATTATAAGATGACAGCACATAGTGTCTGCTCTGAAAGCATCATGTTATAGAGCAGGGGAACTAAAGTAAATTTCACATAGTGACCAGTCTGCAGGCAGCATGTTATAGAATAGGAGGAGCTGAGCAGATTGTATATAGTGTCCTTTCTGCAGGCAGCATGTTATAAAGCAGGAGGAGCTGCGCAGATTGTACATAGTGCCCAATCTGTAGGCAGCATGTTATAGAGCAGAATGAGCTGAGAAGATTGTACATAATGCCCTATTTGTAGGCAGCATGTTATAGAGCAGGATGAGCTGAGCAGATTTTCGATTGTCATATCTGCAGGTAACATTTCATAAACCAGAAGGAGCTGGGCAATATTGTACATAGTGTCCTATCTGCAGGCAGCATGTTATGGAGCAGAAGGAGCTGAGCAGATTGTACATTGTGTCCTATCTCCTGGCAGCATGTTATAGAGAAGATGGTACATAGTATTCTATCTGCTGCTATGTTATAGAGCAGGAGGAACTGAGCAGATTTTACATAGTGTAGCAGATTTTACATAGTGTCCTATCTGCAGGTAACATGTAATAGAGCTGGAGGAGCTGAGCAGATTGTAAATAGTGTCCTATCTGCAGGAGGCATGCTATAGAGCAGGAAGATCTGAGCAGATTGTTCATAGTGTCCTATCTGCAGAATGTGAATGCAGCCCTACAGAGGGTAACAAGTACCAGATAAGTAATGCCATGTATCCACCAAGTTACTCCCTGTGACTAGTGACTACTATGCTTCTAGTCTGTGCAGTGCTACCACTATATTATTTTTCATTGTTTAATTGGAATCCACCTATTTTTGTTGTATCAAATTCAATATTGTGTCTGTAACGGGCTTGTTGATGCAATGTATTGCAAAATGTTCATTTTCATTTGATAAACCTCAGGTTATTTGAGGTAACTTGTAGACAAGATATTAAATATTTGTGTCCTCTACAATGACAAATAAAACATATGAATAATGTGTGCAATGCAATATATTAGGCCACTGCAGGCCGTGCCCCCTCCTGCCCCATTATGCCCTTCTACCCACCTTTTGTAAAAGTGGCTGGTGTGCAAAAAGTTACGTTTCTGCGCAAAAACTGGGTTCATACACACGTTTTTGTGCACACTTTTGTTATACCTGTGCCTTTGACAATCCTCCCGCCCAAGAAAGTGAAAAGAAAACCTTTTATCTCTAAGTAGGTGTCAGATATGCCAGCAGCATGTTACAGAGCAGGAGGAACTTAGCAAACTTTATATAGTGTCCTATCTGCAGGCAGCATCTTGTGTTATGTCAAGTTGGAAGGAGCTGAGTAGATTGTACATAGCGTCCTACCTGCAAACAGCATGTTATAGAGCAGGAAGCCTTGTACCATTGTTCTCTGTATATCTATTGTAAAAGCTGTTATCTATGACTATGTCAGGATGATGATACCAATATACATGTAATTATACATTTATCCGTTTTTCCTGGTATATTCTGTGCACAAGTCCTTGTCGTAATTTGGCCCCTGGCACATGGCAAGCGCAGATAATCCTGATAAGTGCATAAGGCAGATTATAGGAGTAAAGATCAAGTAGAATCTGTGCAGTGTATAACTTCATGGTGCTGCGGGGGATGTATGGGAAGAGCTCATGGGCGGCATAACACAACTCACACTGCCCTGGTTGGTGCTGGCACCAATTGCAGAGGTTAACCTACCGCGGCACCTCAAAGCGTTGCTGGTGGGCGCCACCATCTTGGAGGACACCGATTGGTTGCCATCTATCAAAATATAAAGATTATTCCCGGCCATGAACACTGTAACGGAAAATAGGGCTCAAATGTCTGAATCAGACACTTTTTTTGGGAATTTTTCCATCTGTAAATATTGGAATAAAATAATGATCAAACCGTCATATTGGTCCCAAGTTGATATGACACCTTAAAAATGACACCATCAGGGCTGCCATCATGGGGGGATCTAGTCAGACTGGGTTCAGCCCTCCCCCTGTTTTCCTATCAAAAGGGGGGTCCGGGGGCTCACAGTACCCACTAAACCCACCATTCCTGGGACATATATGAGAAAAGAAAAATCTGTACTCACCTTCCAGCATCTTCTCCCCGCCGGCCCCGCGAGGAGAAGATGAAGCCGGAAAGTCAGTATAAAGGAGGCTTCTGGCAGGACATTTCATTAAAGGGGGGCATCTGCTGTGAACTGGGGGGGGGCTGACTGTGGACTGGTGGGGCTATCTATATACTGAGTGGGCATATGCAGGGGCTACCTATATACTGAGTGGGCACATGCAGGAGCTCTGTATATACTGAGTGGGCATGTGCAGGGGCTACCTATATACTGAGTGGGCATGTGCAGGGGCTACCTATATACTGAGTGCGCACATGCAGGGGCTACCTATGTACTGAGTGGGCATGTGCAGGGGCTACCTATATACTGAGTGGGCACATGCAGGGGCTACCTATATACTGAGTGGGCATGTGCAGGGGCTACCTATATACTGAGTGGGCACATGCAGGGGCTACCTATATACTGAGTTGGCATGTACAGTAGAGTAGGGACCTGTCTAGCTTGTCATGGCTCAAAATATTTTGGTCCATAAAAAAATTGTGTATAATGTTATGTATCAGTGTAGGAAGGAATACCAGTCAGGTAGACCGAGTGACGGCCATGGACACCTTACACAGGTCCGTGCACTGAAGAGTGAAAAAGTTATTGAACTCAGAATTTTTTATTTTTTTTTGTTTTGTACAAAAGATTTACATTTTAAAACCTATATAAATATCCCTGTGACCGACCCAAAGAATAAAGCAGAGGTGTCATTTAGAGTGACCTGTTTTATAAGTAAATGGGTTAAATTTCACAAGAGGGAATTCTAGAAAGGAATACTTCTGAGGGGGCTTCTAGTTTAATAAGTTAAAACCTGGTGACACAAGTAGATGACAATATGGCAGATTGTCAGGTTTTTGAAAGTAAAAGCATCCCTCTTGCCCCATGTGTATGTCTATGTACAAGATCGGGGGAGATTTATCAGAAGACCTTGAGGTAAAATGCTTCTAGTTGCCCATGGAAACCAATCAGAGCTCAGATCTCATTTTACAAACTGATGTGGCATAGTGAAATCTGAGCTATAATTGTTTGCCATCAGTGCTGTAACTAGAAGCTGATGGGCCCTAGTACAAAGTCTGTGCCAGGCCCCCGACTATAATGTATGATTTATAGTAATAGTCTTCTCTTATGGGAAAGTGACACCAAGGGTCCCCTAAACCTCTTCGGCCCGGATGCGACCGGAACCTCTGCACCCCCTCTAGTTACCCCCTGGTTCCCAATGAGCAACAGTCCTGTTCTCAGACACTTCTGCTAAATCTCCACATGTATGTCTATACCTATCCCCATATATGTATAGACATACATGCTAATCTTCAGTGACGGGGAGGGTGATTATTCCTGAAATCTGTGTTTTGTGACTAGTTTGTCTTGTGCTCCATAGATTTCTATGGGATTTTCTGGGATTTTTTAACAGTACGAGCTGATCCTTGCAGTCCTTTGTAGTACAGATAGATTAAAGGGACTTGCAGAACTCCATTCTGATGACCACTGGGGTACTGACCCCCTACAGTCCAACATTCATCCCCTTTAAGGGTCTGGGTTTACGTCACCCAGTCCTCAGCACAGACGTTTCATATAATTAATCGTTGTCTGCCCTCCTCTTTCATTAATTAGTAGATGCACATGATGTAATCTGACTGTAGATTATATATCGCTCCCCTCTTATATTAATTTAATCAGGTCGCATTTAATTATTGCTAGCAGAATTAGTATGATATCATCTGACCAGATTCCTGCGTCTCTCCCGTCAGGGAAATTGTGCAGATGACTAAATATCAGGTATAAAATCTGATAACAAGGTAATCGTATGAACTGCGGCTAATCCTAGTAATATAAAGATTATCCCAGATTCTGCCGGAGCTCTTCAGTTATGTATGACCGGCTGCGTGATAGACATCTTCTTCTTAGTAATGAATCTGATGGAAGTTTATTACATTTTCTATTGAAGGCATAGTCAGAAAAAAAATCATATTTTTAATGGGGTGGTCCAAAGGTTAAAAAATTGCTGCTTTCTTCTAAAACAGCTCCTCGTCTGATTGTGGGTAGAGAATGGTATTGCAACTAAGCCCTATTCATCTCTATACACCTAAGATGCAGTACCGTCCCAAACCATGGTGAGGAGGGGAGCTGTTTTTGGAAGAAAGAATCCAACCTTTGAACAACCCCTTTAAATTATACTGATTTCCACTACACATTCTCTATCAATTTCTTATCATTTTCAAAATACATGCTTATTTTCAATGAATAATCACCCTTTCATTGTACATCTGAGTGGATGAGAGGGGGTTATCTTTTAGGCTGGAACATGGTCCACGTCATCTTGAAAGACACTGGGGCTCATTTACTTACCCGGTCCATTCGTGAAACAGCGGCGCGTTCTCTGCGGAGGATTCGAGTCTTCTGGCGATTCACTAAGGTAGTTCCTCCGACGTCCACCAGGTGTCACTGTTGCGCTGAAGTTAATCGGAATGCACTGAAGTTCACTGTCCTACGCTGGGTGCAGGTAAGCGCATGTCAAGCGACACTTTTTTTTTTAAAATGCGGCAGTTTTTACGAATCCACCGGGTTTTCTTACGGCCACTGCCAAAATCCCAAGGCAATTCAGGGAAAATCGGTGCAAATCGGAAATATTCGGATAACCCGTTGGAAAACGCGATTTGGGCCCTTAGTAAATGACCCCCACTATATTGGATCATGGGCAAGTTATTGGATCATGGGAGTGTGGTCAACTTAGAAAATTGCTACAACAACCAGAGATATTCCCTGTGAAACACAGCTATCAGACGTTCTCCCTGGTGCTGAACACAGAACAGAATCCAATTTCTTATGAACAAGCATGAGAGTTTCCAGAGAAACCCTGTGCTAATAACTTTTTAACCACAAGAGATGTAGCAAATCCGAATGCAGAACCAATTTCTGAGACAATTGCGGTCTTCTTTTATATGATACATCACCACCTTCCCATTGGCCAAATTTGCCCTTGGCCTGCAGCGGTCAAGATGGCGGCCATGTTACAGACATAGCATAAAAGATGGGCCTCATCACCCATTACTTCCTGGTTATTCAAATATGTAATTTGCTTTTTCGTTTGTGAAATAAAAAGTTGCCTTTTGACTTGATTCAGTATAAGGGGCCTAACATTGCCTAAACTTACCAATTTTGATACTATCTGGGTGTACAAAGTTTCCTGCAATAACAGATCATGGGTCATAAACCCAATGTTATGTATTTAAGGAAGAGGAATATGGCAGATAGTTACTCCCCTCTCCCTCTTGGTTTACCAAGTATATTGGGGACTTATAGCTGATGGCTAATGTACTGTAGACGTCATGTACTGTATATGAAAATGTGTGCAAAAGGGACGTCGTCCGTACCGCATAATGATTGTGGGACCGTGAGCTCGCTGCTGTTTGTGTGGCCAACTCACAGTCATAAAAACCGTTGTGTGCATGAGGCTTGAAAATGATGGAGAAAAAGTATATCAAACTGTGCACATAACTATATTTGGTAAAAAGTGTTTCGTTTAAAGAGAACCTGTCACCATAGAGCTTTGTAAATACACTACTGACCATTTTTTGTATGAAAAATCTGTTTTACAGAACAAAAGATAAGTTATATATTACCTTAAAATGACATGTGCTCTGTAACTAGTCAAGTCGCCCCCTGGGCGGGTCTGAAGAGGAGTAGTTTCCCTCCACCCCCCACCGTTGGGAAACCTCTCCTCTGTGTGCGATTTTCAAACTGTCTTAAAGGAGTTTTCCCACGAATCACAGGTTATGACCTAACTTGCTGATCGGTGGGGGTCTCAGTGATGAGACCCCCACAGATCCCGAAAACGAGGTGTCCAATGGGGTCCCAATTACCTCAGTCGGACCCCTCGTTGCTATGGAAGTGTAATGGAGCAGACGGCCGTGCAAAACCATTCTGCTCCATTCATCTCTATGGAGCTGACTGGATGAGTCCAGGAAAAAACTATGGACAATCCTGGGCTACAAAAGACCTATCAAAAGACAGTTAATGCACAATAAAAGACAGTTGACACAGATTCTTGCGTGGAAAAATTTGCCCACTTTTTTGGGCAACGGAACAAAATAATATTCAAGGTAGAACATAAAAACAGAAGCTGCTACTGTCCATCTCAAGTCTGTCCTAGACCTCCTGGATGATCCATAAAAATTCTTAGAGAATACCAGATGTGTTAAAAATGTAACTTTTTCGCAATAATGCACAACAATATTTTTTGGGGAAAAAGAAGACAATGGGGGTTCGGGGACGCACTTTCCTCGTTTTTCCAACTTTTCACGATTGGCGCTGCTTTCATGCAACAGAATTCGGGCGTACCGTCAGATGATCCGACTGATTCAGACTGAGTGCGGGAATGAACTTTCAAATTACAATTACAAGATTAAGCACATACATGCACCGGGTAGAAGGTGGTGAACTCTGTCGGACCTGAGCGGGGAAGCGACACATGCAGGATATGGGCCGCCCGATCTTAGTGAATCGTGGCACAGTGCATTATCACCGGACAATGCACTTTGGTGAACTCCGCAGGACTGGGGAAGTGCGCCAATGAACGCTAAAACCTCCTTCCATCTGTGATGCATAATAGAGGGAGCATTAGGGTTTAAGATACTTTGCTGCGTCATGGCCTGAAAACTATGATTCAATTTCTAAGGAATATATGACGTATTTTATACGAGAATATAAGGGAAGACATCAGTTACCACAAGCTAATGAGACTCTAAGTTATGCAAAAAGACAACAGCCCATAGAATAATGTAAAAATTGAAAAATGGTATTACCAAAATAGGGATGTGTGCTCAAGTTATCCCAAAAATATTGATTAACTGAATGGTCAAAAATTTCTCTTCAATTTCCATTCATATCCTTATTGTTGCTACAGGAAGGTGACCGATGCTAGAAGGAGATCTACAGATAAATACTCAAGGGGTCACTTACTTTATCTCCCTGTACTATGGAAGTCTTTTTAGATTGTAATGCCTATAATAGAGATATAGATATCAATCAGACCACATTTATAAGTACAGGTGGTCCCCTACTTCAGGAACCTGATTTAAAGATGACCCCTAGTTACAGACAGACCCCTCTGCCCCCTGTGACCTCTGGTGAAGCTCTCTGGATGTTACTATAGTCCCAGGCTGCAATGATCATCTGTAAGGTGTCCGTAATTAAGTTTTATTAATAATCCTTGTTCCCATGAAAGAACAGAATTTTGAAAATCTAATAGTCACTGGGACAAAAATATTTTTGCCTGGAGCGACAATTAAAAATTTACAGTTCAGACTTACATCCAAGTTCAACTTATAGGAGATTTCCCACAAAAGAAAATTCTCACATCTCAATCATCTAGTGATGTCAACACAATAAAGATCATTTTAACCCCTTACTTAACAATTTTACTCAGTTTTATTGCTGTTTTAGCTCCTATCTCTCCCTAGGCTGCTCAGTGTAAAATTACAGGGTGTGGGCGGGGCATCTAGTTCTGTGGGGTGACAATGTGGTTACATTATCAGGGTACATTTGCATATACACTTTCATCTGGCCTCTGACATTGTACCAACACACTGACACATAGAGAGAGATGAGATGCATGAGATACCTATTAAACACTATCAGCTCTGCTACATCTGTGTTAGTGATGTGTCATTTGCGAATGACCTGAGCTGGCTCACTTAACCCTGCACCTAACCGGCTCACCAAGCCTCCTTTAACCTGATACAACCGTATTAAAACTGGAGTGGCGTGGGGTGATTGACTGGCCTGCGGCTCCCTATTATATATTGAATAGGGAGCCGTTCAGGAGCCCGAAGAGCCGCCTCTTCTTAGTGAGCGAAGCCTAATGAGCCTGATATGTGCCTGCCTCCCCCTTTCCCTGGATAATTTATCTCCTTGTAGTTTGAAGCTTCTCTCTGACAGGAAGTGAATCAGGGAGTGTCTGGAGCTCCGTGCAGGGGGCGTGGCTACAGACTTAGAGCAGAGAGACACAGAAACTCAGCTGGCGGTCGTCACACAGGAATCCAAGATGGTGGCCGGACCCTGATGTCAGAAGTTACAGGGTCGTGCCTAGGGGCAACTGAAATTGTGTAAACCAGGACCTGATAGAGACAGGTTGGAGAAAAAAAAATCAAGTCTTTACCTTTCCGTGACATGTGATGTTTTCTGGTTTTGGTTATCCTTACATAAACTTTGAGTTGCACAAGTTTTGTTATGTTTTACGGGAAAACATCCATCAGCTAAACTGTGCTGTTCTCCGGATACTTAGCGATTTAGTGTCAAAAAGAGACGACTAAGGGCGTCATGACTCATTTATATAAAAATATATAAAAATATAGTGGAAAGTTGTTCCAGGTTAAATGAAAAGACAAAGCGACACTTGGGCTTATTTTCACACTTAGCAGGAGTTTTTGGCGCACGCGATCGTATTTTGGCGCATCTCTGCTGGCTTTCATGCGACACAAATGGGGGAGTGGAGCGTCGGACGATGTGACTGATTAGGACTAAGCATGGGATTTAACATTTAAATTGTGTCGCAAGGTCCGGCAGAGCTGAGTGACAGATGCAGGATATCCCGCGCATGCTCGTAGTGAATCGCACCACAATCCATGATCGTTGGACATTCACTGTATGGACAGTGAATCTGTGGAATAGCCGTGCTCAGGAGCTGGGACAGCAGTAACAGCAGAGAGCTTCAACAATAGTCTAGATGCCTTTTTAGAAAAAAATAACAATTATGGTAGTGTTCTATAGAATTGTTTCCCTTACATCACTTACTCGGTTGAACTTGTCGTGAAAATATGTATTTTTTTCTACTGTACTGTTTACCTATAATTGATTTAGAACGCAGTCTATGTCCAGACTTTTGACATAAGTGTAGCGCCTGGTGTGAATCCACACTGGAATTCCCCTTTAGGTGCACAGTGTTGTGTCAAGGTGCACGAGGTGTATCCGTGAAACAAATCCGGCACAATTCCCCTATAACAATACAAGGAACATATAGCAACAATAAAACTTACTTTCAGAGTAGGCGTAAATATATGCAAATTTCTTGATTATCCTCTTGGGGTTAATCACTTTCTACAACGCGTGTGCCCTGAAATAGGTTGAAAAAACATGGCTGCTCTCCTCCAAAAACAGCTGTGTGGTTCTGTCACTAAGCTCCATTCATTTCTATACAGTCACCAACCGCAGTCAGGTACCTCAGTGTTTTTTCAAGAAAGCAGCCATGTTTTTCAATCCTCCAATCACAGCCAATTCATTAATTTATACCTTGTGCATTGCCTGAAGAGAGGATCATAACACCTTGCTCTAGGAATACGATAAAAATGAGTCCTCCTCCTCCCCCCAGGCCCTTCACCAAGTATTTGACTGGAGTGTTCCCTTAAGTCTCTCCTGGATCTTATAAAATATACAGTTCCAACTTACATGCAAATTCAACTTAAGAACAAACCCATGGAACCTATCTTGTACCATGTACATTCATACAGTATACACCATTATTATTCATTCTGATTGTTTTCCTTATTTTAGTGTATGTTTTTTTTTTCGGCATAACAAATTGCACTTCATAATGGCAGCATTTAAAATTCCATGTCATGTACTAGGAAGTGAGAAAAAATGCATTCAAATTGGTGAAAAAACACATCTGCGCCATTTTCTTGTGGGCTTGGATTCTACAGCTTTCTTTGTATGCCCAAAATGACATGTATCCTTTATTCTTTGGGTTGGTACGATCACAGGGATACCAAATTTATATAGGTTTTACAATGTTTTCATACATTTACAAAAATTAAAACCTCATGTACAAAAAAAGAAATCTTTATTTTGCCATCTTCTGGTTGTAATAACTTTTTCATACTGGAGCTGTGTGTGGTGTCATTTTTTGTTACTTGAGATGACATTTTTAATGCTAGAATTTTGAGGACTGTATGGCCATTTGATCGTTTTTTATAAAAAAAATATTATATGTTTCAACTTCGGCCGAAAGTTTCCGTTATGGGGCTAAATGCTGCAATAACTGTTAATATACTTTAATAGATCTGACATTTAGGGACTCGGCGATACCCAACATGTTTATGATTTCGAAAAGTTTATTTATATTTATCAGTTCTAGGGAAGGGGAGGGGAGTTCTAAATGTCTAAGCCATTTTTGGGACTTAGGACCAGGTGTGATTTTTAGAATCTGCCCTGTGTCATTATAGGAGGTTATAACTTTGTAATGCTTTAACATAACCAGGGGATTTTGAGAATGTTTTCTCGTCACACATTGTACTTCAAAGTAATAGAAACATTTGGCAAAAAGTTCTAAAAATTATTCGTTTTCAAAGTTCAAAATTTTCCGCTTTTCAGTCAGATAGTCATAGCACCCAAGTAACTTTATAACTAACATTTCCCAAATGTCTGCTTTATATTGTTATGGCTTTTTATGCATCCTTTCTCTTTTCTACATTGTTAGGAGGTTAAGAATTTTGTGTGCAATTTTTCTCATTTTTATGATAACTGCTTAGCCTTAAGTGACTTTGAAAGGCCTAAATAGCAGTAAAACCCTGTAAATGACGCCATTTTACAAACTTCACCCTTCAATGTGTGAAAAATAAACTTTAAAAAGTGTGGTAACCCTTTGTATGTTTCACAGGGGTTAAAACAAAATGGAGGTGCAATTTACAAGTTGTAATTATTTTTAGACAATATATTAATTTTGGCCAAAAAATTAACCGTCACAAAGTATTAAAAGACAAAAAACTCCACAGAGTTTGATACCCGAGTATGAGGCTGCCCCACATGTGGTGGTGACTGCTGTATGGGCACACGGCTGGGCATAGAATGGAAGATGCGCCATTCAGAGCAGATCTGCAATGTCACATTTTACAGGCTATAAAATGTTTATTTTTTTGTAATTTGGACACGAGGGATTACTTTTTTGTGGATGAGATCCACTTTTCAGGTACATCATTTCTGGGGGGTGCAATAGCTAATTATCAGATTTTATTAACTCTTTCTTAGTGGTGGTTAAAAAAATCATTAATTCTTGTTTATGGTTTTTATCATTTTTTCCTGGACGTTCACCATACCATACAAATAATGTGTTATCTCTATTCTATGGGCCATCGTGATTACAGCGATACCCCATTTATATAGCTTTTTATGGTTAACTTGTTTTGCAGAATATAGAACCCATTTTTTAAGAAATTAGTTTGTTTTTGCATCACTGTGTAACAATGGAAATAAAGTTTACATTTTTTTCTGTTTACAGAGCTGTTTTAGAGCTTATTTTTTGCTGGACAAGCTGTACTTTTTCATGATATTATGTTAAATGTTACTTTTTGATCACTTTTATGCGCTTTTTTATGAGGTCAGATGTGAAAATTTGTGCCTTTCTTTGGTTTTTTTTTTTTTTTTTTACAGAGTTCACCGTATGGGTTCAGTGACAATTTAATTTTATAGTACGGGTTGTTACAGACGGGGTGATATGTTGTGTTGTTTTGGTGACTTTCTCTTTTTATGTTTTATTTGATTATTGCATGGGAAGGGAATTCAGGGGACTTTTATTCTTTTTGAATAATTTTTTTAAATGCACTTTTTTTTAACAGTTTTTCACGGTTTTATTTCGTCTCAGGGTGGGACATGAACAAGTAATCATTTGATCTCATATGCTGCAACACTAATGTATTTCAGCATATTACATATATGTATTCTGCATAGGCTGACATTAGCACTGCTAGGATCCTGAGTGCAGGATCCTAACAGGCTGCTACTGAAGGCAGCCATAGGGTCCTTATCGGGGTCCCGATTGTCGCACCAATGCACTATAGACTATAGGGTGAAACAGCCAGGATCGCGATAGACATGATCCCGACTGTTACTGCAGAATACCCGCTGCTGCGTACAGTCCGGATCCTGCGGTGGTCGCATGGTCTCAGCATCTGAGCCTTGGTGATCGCCATGATGTGATTCTACGTCAAAGTGCGGGAACTACAAGCACCCTATGATGTAAAATCACTTCAAGGTGCGAGAAGGGGTTAAATTAATACATTTTTTACTTTTAAACATTTTTTTTTATATTTATCAGACCCCATAGGGTACTTTAACTCTAGGTTGTCTGCTTGATCCTACCATATACTGCCATACTACAGTATGGAAGTATATTGGGATTTTACTACTCATTGGTACATTGTAACAAATGCAAAGAAATCATACAGCCTTGGGTCTTACAAAGTGACAGATCGTTGCTCCCCTATGACGTCATGGGGAGCAACGATCAATGCCAAAATGGCGATGTTGGCTTTTTGCTGGCGATTGCAGGGTTAACACATGCAATCGGTGCTTGCACAATAGTGGTGTTGCCAGTGGGTGTTTCCTGCAATATGCAGCAAACACTCTCCAGTTGCAGCCTGTGAGCCCCCTCAGAATATCCGCAGCCGAAGTGTGGCGTATATATGCGTCATACCTCATTAGCCATTTCTTAGCCCAGAACTCCAGTTTCCTGAGGGTGTATACCTTCTGGGCCTGTTGATTTGTCCATTTTAGCGGTTTTGAGGGGGCACCATATTTCTTCCTTGGTTAAACTGTTGACATTTAATAGAAGATTTACATTATCCCTCATCATGTCTTCCACCATGGGATTTTCCCAGGTAAAGAGGGTTGAAGAGGCGACATTCAATAGACTGGCCCTTTCCTCATGTCCCTCCACCACGATCCCCAGGTTATTTTTTATGGGACCCACACTCTCTTTTTAATTTTTTACTATTTATAATTTTTTTAAATAATTTGGGATTTCTTTTACTTCCTGCCTCACAGTACTAGTTAACCACATAGGTTTTTTTCAGTTCTATTGTGCTTATTCCTTTATGCTATTTGTCTTTGACTATATGTCTTTGACCTTTTTAGAATATGTTTTAAAACCTCCTACTTATTTTCAGATGCTTTTATTTTTGAGGACATTGTTCCAGTTTATGACCTTAGCTGTTCAAAATATGCTCTTCTGAAGTTCAGAATTCCTGTTGCCCCACCCCACTTTCCCCCCGTTGGATCTTGGGTCTTTTGCCAATGCCAAAAACCTTCTGCCTTTGAAGGATCTACAGGTTTCTGCCCCCCAGTCTATATCAGGGTAGTTGATGCCCCCCATGATGAGTACTTCACTATCTTTTAAAGGGAACCTGTCACCAGGGACCTCATTTTCGCTGACAGGTTGACAGGTTGCAGAAGCCCATTACAGCTGCAGTGCAAAAATGCCTTTTATAAGCATTTGCATTACAATATAAATGTGTGTTATAATTTACCTTGCACCCTGACAGAATCTTCTGCGTAGTCCCAGGGGTTAGGCTTTGGTTTGGATACATTTAAAAAAACAACATATATATGTGTATATTTGTGTCTTCCTGCAGAATTCACATTTCTCCGACTTTGTGGACAAGCAAACTGGCTTTACAACAACCAATCTACTGGCCACACCCGTCATGTATGGAAAGGAGGTTCTAGCGGTCGTAATGGCTATCAACAAACAGAACGCCCCCGCCTTTAGCAAGGAAGATGAAGTGGTATGATACGGAATCATATACATATCTTCATTAGTATATACCCATGTAAATAGACACCTATAATATATCATAAATAGAAATGCGACATAGTATATCTTTCCCATTTCTTGCAGGTTTTCACCAAGTATCTAGATTTTATATCCCTTGCTCTTAAACATTATCACATCAACTACCTTCATGGCATTGAATCCAGGAAAAGTCAGGTAAGAAGACTAATCATAGGTGATGGTTGTCCAATGTTTAGCTACATTACATGTTGTTAATGGATTTTACTGAAAGTAATTTCCATTAAGTGTCGGTATATCAATAAATGGGTGGTCTAGGTTGTTCCAAAACTATTTAACTTTTAACTATTCTGAAGACAGCTTTCCTATTACATTAAATGGAGCTATAGAAATCTGTATGCAATGAGCTCCCCCTAGTGGTAGTAGCAAACAACCAAAGTTTTATCATTTAAACCCATTGACATCATGTCTGTAAGACTATCCAAGACTAATTCATTTTTTTTAGTACCTTCGATCCCATTGTGCAGAGTGGGTAGATAATAACAGTGACGTGTAATAATAAATGTGTAATTATTGGTGTTCCTACTGGTGAAATCCTGAGCAATCGGGTGCTTATTATCTATGATGCGAGTAGGTGATAAGGGGTTGTCATAGGTGAATCCTGTTAAAAATGTTTTGGGCAAAAAAAGATCTAGATGACAAAATCACTTTTTCCATAAAAAGTATTTGAGTTAATTACTGAGACACAATACAGGGGGTAATCCTTCAAATGTGCAAAATATATCAGAAACTAACAGTGGTAACCCTTCCGATGTGCAAAATATATCGGCAATGAACCTAAATTTGATCAGTCAGGTCTTGCATATAACAGTGACCAATGCCCATGTTTCCTTCTTCTCTCCAGATCCTGCTTTGGTGCGCCAACAAGGTCTTTGAGGAACTTACTGACATTGAGCGTCAGTTTCACAAGGCCCTCTATACTGTCAGGATATATCTGAACTGTGAACGTTACTCTGTGGCATTGCTGGACATGACAAAAGAGAAGGTAATTTCTGCATATATATATATATATATATATATATATATATATATATATATATATATATATATATATATACACACACACACACGTAACTGGCATATTCATAGTGTTGAACTACTGGAAGCTCAGGTCAGATGTTACATCATAGTAGGTGTTCATATAGAGTAACGGCTTATTTTATGCAATCAGTCTTCAGTTTTGCATCTATATGTATGTATATACACACACACATATATATACCGTATATACATGTACACATATATATATAATTTGCCTTCACCCATGTTTCCCGTTAACATTTCATTTTTCTTTTATCTAGGAGTTCTACGAACAATGGCCAATCTTGCTAGGAGAAGTACCACCTTATAAAGGACCAAAGACCCCTGATGGAAGGGTTTGTAAGGCTTCTGTTCTATTCTTTTATTTTGTCCCAGAACCATCTCTGCTATTTGGGAATGCACTTTTGATTTTCCTCTCCATCTACATTCTCCACACCATAAGTATATAGTCAGGGACGCTCTGTGTGACAGGAACGGGTTTATCATTAGTAACTATGATAGGGGTCTATGTCTCCTCTGTGGAGGTTCTTGTGAGGAACACTCCACCTTACTAGAAGATCTGATGCCTGTGATGGATGAGACATGGGTCTTCATGGACTCAATTAGGAAAAACCTGTCACCAGAAAAATAGGAGCCAGAGTAAAAACCACCTGAAATTCTGCCATGTCATCCTCCCACGTGGCCTCGGTCTAATGATGTTTTCTGGGGCAGATATAATAATACTCTAGCTCCAGATCAGATTACTGATCTGATCAAGTAATGGACGACCCCAAATTCGAGATCCAAATGTTAAAGATCAATTCCCTAGATTATAATCCCACATACACAAACTAGGATAGATTTGAACATAAACTAATTTCTTATACTTTTTGTCATGAGCAAAACTCAACTGCTGTTTCTCTTTCTTGCTCAGGAAGTTAATTTTTACAAGATTATTGATTATATTTTACATGGGAAAGAAGAAATCAAAGTCATCCCGTAAGACAATAACCCCTTGTACCATAATGACTGTTACTTTATGATCATGCCGTCATTCACTATTACTATGTGTTGTCATTGCAGCTCCCCCCCTGAGGATCACTGGTGTCTTGTGAGCGGACTGCCCACCTATGTTGCTGAAAATGGATTTGTAAGTTGCATATTAGCCTATATTTAAATACATATTTAAAAGGGACCCCGTCACATCAGAAACCCCCACGAATCTCATAGAGAACCTTATTCGCTACTTTCCAAGTGTGACCTAGGTGTTTTTATAGCTTGCAATCCAGCATTTCTCCAAAATTACCTTTATTCATGTTTTGTCTCTGCTAAGTCAAGGAGGTGGGGGAACCCGTCCGTGTAGTCAAACTACCCCACCTCCTCCCGGCCTTTTAGACTCCTAAAACTTTCCCCCCTCAGACTGGACTCCGCAGTATGATCTGACTATCACTGCCTGGCTGGACAGATACACCACATTTGCACAACCATTTAGGCATCTGTGATGTTTGCTGAGGATGGCACATGTAGACACTTCCAGCGCCAGCCTAAATTTAATATAATATTCACATTCACCATAAAATCAGTATTCAGTTATTCCTCATGGGTGGTACAATTTTCCTTGTCCCGTTACGCCCTCTCAGACTGATTGGACAGTGTCTTACCAGTTAGGGGTGTGTCCTTACATAGTCTGACAAGGGTAGTCCTGTTTGACAAAGTCAGATTTTAAAGGGACACCAACCTACTGCTTACACAAAGTTGTCAACTTTTAGAACAAATAAGAGAGGAACAGTACTATACAGGGCCCCCGGGTTACGTACAAGATAGGTTCCATAGGTTTGTTCTTAAGTTAAATTTGTATGTAAATCGAAACTGTATATTTTATAATTGTAGAGCCAGGCAAATTTTTTTTTGCCCCAGTGACAAATGGAGTTTCAAAATTTTTTGCTGTAATGGGACCAAGGATTATCAATAAAGCTTCATTACAGACACCTTACAGCTGATCATTGCAGTCAGACTATAGTAAAGCATTCAGAGAGCTTCACCAGAGGTCTCAGTGGGTAGAGGGGTCCATCTTTAACTAGGGGTTGTCTGTAAGTTGGGTGTCCAAAAGTAGAGGACTGCCTGTATACAGTTTATAGGAAATATATAATTTCATCAATAATTAGATTAAGTCTACTTTGTACTAGTCATCAAATTTTCCCAAAAACATTTTCGAACTGACTATATTTAGTATCTAGTTTTAGTAGATTTTTTTACCTAAATACATTTTTTCCATGTAGATTTGCAACATGATGAATGCTCCCGCAGATGATTATTTTAAGTTTCAGGTAAGAAAAATATAATTTCTTTTATTTCCTTCAATTTTTCTACAATTCTGGTTTATTGACCATGATTATAGATTCACTACTAAAAGTGAATCAGAATTTTGTCAATTTGTCCCACAACTGGTAAATGGCAAAGATCACATTTATTACTTCTGCACCCTGCCTTGCCTTGTACATACTAAGCCAACTCCCCTAGTTTTCCTACAGTTGTATCATTATATACTTTCTGTAGATTTCTACCCAAAAAAATCACAGTAATATAATCATTTTGCTTTGTTCTTTTAGAAAGGGCCGGTGGATGAGACGGGATGGACTATTAAAAATGTTTTGTCTCTGCCGATTGTGAACAAAAAGGAGGAGATTGTGGGTGTGGCTACATTCTATAACAGGAAGGATGGAAAACCATTTGATGAGTATGACGAGCAAATTACTGAAGTAAGTCATATTGTTAGATTAGACAGATAGACATTAGAGGGGAAGAGTTAGAAATTTTGGAAATATCTTTGTAGGTAAATATCTTGGTTGAGCTTTATAATGTAAGTTTAGAAAATTATGAAGATGACAGAATTTCCCGATGTCTGTTGTAGTTCTTTTTCTGAATGTAGGGAAACTTATATAATAATATCATCTGTAGGACGTGTAAGTCACTAAGAGTCTTAAAAAACTACCAAGGATATCAGCCGCACTAGGCCTGAAGACTGTATATGTCAGCCACCTTTGAAAGTGTCTGTAGTTTTCGATTCATGTGCTATTAAGTTTTTGGGAAAAAATATTTATAAAATTTATTCCTAATGGAGAGAAGGAAAACTATGCCTCTAACCGCACCATTTTGAGGGTAGCACTGAAGATCCAACTTCAAAGAAGCGTTGTTCCATGACTTTCCCAAAACAGCTGCCAACAAACCGAGTCTGACTTGGTTTCTAACTACTGTACATCCATGATTAAGGCTTACTATATAGCCAGAACACATAGGTGTTTGTACTTACAATGTACACTGATGTACTTTTTTTTTTAAATGAATGAGAAATAAAGCAACGTGATTTATTCGGATGTTCTACGATGAACCTTTTTTTATTGTTCCTATTTCCATTACGGTTCTTTAAGAAGTCAGTCATTTATCTTAATACAGGCTCTAGGATCTACATAAAACAGTTTCACCCACTCCACAAATCCATCTCCCAATCCAAACCTATCCAATACTTCCCAGAGGAAGTCCCACTCCACCCTGTCGAAGGCCTTCGAAGCATCCAACGACAGGATGGAGCGGGACCCCCCTTTACCCATCTGCAGGCTCAAAAAGAGCCGCCTAATATTAGTCCCAATGTGGCGCCCTCCCACGAAGCCACACTGATCTTGATGTACTAAAAATGGGACCACCATTTTCAGTCTATTGGACAGTAGTTTGGCCATCAATTTTGCATCAACATTCAAGAGCGAGATAGGGCGGTAGGATTCTCTTTCTAGTGGATCTTTATTCTTTTTCCCGATCAGGGCAATACCTGCCTCATACCAGGACTCAGGGAATCGTCCCTCAACCTGTGCATTCTCCCATACCTCTACCATGAGAGGAAGGAGTATAGCGCCAAATCTTTCATATATCTCTAATGGTAATCCATCTAGACCAGGTGAGGCACTACGTCTTGTAGAGGATCTTGTCTGTTCTAACTCTTTAATTGTAATTGGGGAGGAGAGTTGATCTTTCTTATCCGCTTGCAATTTAGGTATACCAATACTATCTAAGTATGTCTTTATGTTAGCCCTAGAAACCTCCAAATCAGAGGTGTATACACCTTGAAAAAACTGCAAAAATGCCTCTTTAATCTCACTCTGACTGTGTACTATTTCCCCAGAATTATTCTTAATTGCCTGTATTCTATTTACCTCCTGTTGTTTTTTTACTTTCTGTAGAAGCCTTTTAGATGATAACCCGCTCTCGCAGACGTTTTTGCATTGCTTTATTAGAGATACATTTGTTATACCGTTCTTGTGCCTGCTTATAATTATCTAAGAAACTTTGTGATCTATTCCCCTGAAAATCCTTCTCACTCTTTCTAACTTCTTCCATTAACTGTCTTTCCCGTTTTACAAACTGTTTTCGTAGAAATATCACCTCCGAATTAAGAATGCCCCTCAAAAAGGATTTTAATGAGTCCCATAACAGGGCTAAATTATTACCACTTTTATTCACTTCAATAAAATACCCGATCTCTTTCTTAATTTTATCTTCGTTCGATATCAGAGATAACCAGTGTGGATTAAGTTTCCAAAATCGACACGGTGGTTCAATTGAGCCTGATAACTCCAGAACTATCGGGGAGTGGTCTGATATCGAGCGATTATCATATCTCATCTTTTTAATCCAGGCCCCTGCTGCTTCATTCACAAGGGCAAGATCTATTCTAGACAAAGACTCGTGAGCACGATTAAAACAGGAATAAGCTGGCTTATCACCATATAACAATCTCCATACGTCTAGCAACCCTATTTCGTGACAAAATCTAGAGAAGGGGGGGCCCCTAGCAATCAATTTTGCAGACTGACTTTTCCCCAGTCGATCTTCCCTGTCGGAGAATACTGAGTTAAAATCCCCTAACGCCAGGATAGGACATTCACCCACTTTCTCCATGAACCGTAATAGACTCAACAGAACCGCATATCTAAAAGGGGGAGGTATATAGATCCCTGCCACAACACATCTAGTACCTTCCAGTATTCCATGAAGGAAAACATATCTCCCATCCGTGTCGCATTGGGAATCAATTACTTTAAATTCAATAGCCCGATGAATCAAAATTGTAACTCCCCTAGAAAAGGAGGAAAAAACCGAGCTATAAATTTGGCTTGCCCATCTTCTTTCCATTAGATATGTAGTGTCTTTATTGAGATGTGTTTCCAACAGAATAACAATAGCGGGCAGTTGTTTACAGATATAATCAAAAATGATACACCGTTTCAACCGGTCCTTCAACCCTCTTATATTCCATGAGATAATCCTAATAATTCCCATTTCTCAAAAAGGAGAGAGAGAGGAGAGAAAAAAAAAAAAAAAAAAAAAAAAAAAAACCCTTTCTACCTCCAGCTGCCCTCCCCCCCACCCTCCCCTCCCCTCCCCTCCCCCCCCTTCCCTACTAACTGTCCTACCATTGTAGAACTCTACCTACTTGAGCCACTAACCCGTTCCCACCCGCTCCCCGACTCCCCCCATAGTGATACCATATCTAAACTGAACCTATTTTTATCCATATCACAGCCCTTTCGAATCCATCCAATCAGAGGCTTGCTCAGGAGTACTGAAAAAATGGGACTGCTCTTGATATAGAATTTTTAATTTCACCGGGTGTAGAAGGGAATAAATAATATCTTTTTCTCTTAACCTTTTTTTTACCTCAAAAAAACTTCTCCTTTTTTGTAAGGTGTCCCTAGAAAAATCAGGATACAACGCAATTTTGACGCCATGAACCGTGAGCTCTTTATGGTCGCGTGCTCGTCTCAGTATCGTGTCCCTGTCTCTTGAAAGAAGTACTTTACATATAATTGTTCGTGGCGTATTCCCTGGAACTTTCAGCATCGTCGGGATTCTGTGTGCCCGCTCAATATCAAAATTGGCTGATAAATTCTCTTTGCCTATTTTCTCGATAAACCATTCCCTAACAAAATTGACCATGTTCTCCCCTTCTGATCGCTCCGGGACCCCTACCATTCTTAGATTAGCCCTCCTGGACCTGTCCTCTAACTCTGTCAGTCTGTTTTTAAGAGAGGTGTTCTCTTTTTCCATAGAAAACACGTTTTTCTTTACAGCGTTCACCTCTTTTTCTATTTTGTTTATTTTCTCTTCTGACAGCTTTTGTTTCTCTCTAACCTTATTAAGGTCCTCTCTCAGCAAGGATACATCTCCTCTTAGGGCCCCAACCTGTTCTGTTAATTCTCCAATTGCATTGCTGCAAACCTTGATGGAAGCCAGTATTTCTTTTAACATTGCATTTTCAGCTCCCATCTCTATTTCCTCTTCCCCTTGTTCTTCTCCCTCTAATACAGCAAATCTCGAGCCCTGAGACTTATTTCTAGGGTCTTGACCCTCCACTCCCTGATTTTTTACCACCATTCTTGTTTTTACGGATGGAGATTTCCATAATTTGTCTATTTTTGCTGAATTATCAGCTTTATTTGAGCCCCCCTTCTCTTTCGGGGAGGGTGACCCCAGAGATTTCCTTGATGCATTTTTGGGGCCCATTCTAACCCCCTTCCCAGGAGACACAGAAGGGGTCTACAATGCGGATAATACAATACAAATAATCTAGTATTGACTTAATAGCCTAGATCACAAGCCACCTATAATCCCAATACCATATACCGACTGTATTAAAAATATCTATATACAGAAACCAGTTAATTTACACAGAGAAATCCTATGTTAACAGACAGATCTAAAAATGTGAAATACTTCATATACAATCAGGTGGTCAATCACAAATAGATTTACCCAGAATTTACCCGAGATACAGATGAAATAACAGCAAATTATTACAGGTACAACAATTAGAAGAAAACAGATTTTAGCCACCAAGAGAGTATAGATTTCACGGAAAGGACAGATGGTTTAGGCTCTTTAGTAAGCGCTATTGCCGTAAACCAATTAATAGGCCTTGACAAATGTTAGTTGAAGAATATCCGTTGAAGAAGCTTAGTTAGTCTCTTTAGTAAGCAATATATTGCAGAAGTTATTAGAAGTTATTAGATGTTAACAGATACTGATTGATACAGGTTGATAACAATCTATGAAACTGTTCAGTGGATAAAAATCACTGCTGCATCAAGGCATAAAACAATCACAAAGCGGAATGTCAAAGCTGAAATATCACCACAGGTGAAAAAGTTAGTAGTTAGCGAATCAGTGAATTAATGACACTCCTGTATCAAGGCATAAAACGGTCTCAGGGCTGAATATCAAAGCTGAATATCCACGCAGGAGAAGATGTTGATAGTTAGCAGATTAGTAGTTAATGACACGGCTACATCAAAGCAAAGAGTGATCTCAAAGCTGAATATCCACACAAAAGAAGAAGTTAGTAGTTAGCGAATTAGTAATTAATGACACGGCTGCATCAAGGCATAGAGCGGTCTCAACGCTGAGTATCAAAGCTGAACATCCGTACAGGAGTAAAAGTTAGTAGTAAGCACACAAGAGACGTTAATGTGTATTAAGCTGGTTAATTTCCAACACGTAAATAAGAGGAGCCCCCATCCAGTGTCCAATTTCTCAAATTAATGGTTGCCACACGGTAAGAGAGTAACAAGCCAAGCCATCTTACCACTCTGTGTGTACACCACTCCAAGCTGATCCGGGTCTTCACTGTGAGCAGGCAATAGGCAGGCAATAAGCAGTCTGGCAATAATTTTGTAAATAAGAACAAATACCGCCCAGCGGTCCGGTCACACCGACCTCGTGGAAACCTCCTCCGGTCGCGTCGCTCCTGCGCCGCACCCGAGGATCCTCCACACGTGGTAGCGCTCCCTCGGACGCACGGACGTTCCCACCGCAAAGCACCACAGCTTCTCCAGGCTCCTTTCTAAAGCTCTTCCAGGGGACTCCTCACAGAAAAAGACATCACATACACCGGCCTCCGTGTCCTCCACGGCATCAGACAAATGTAGCCGGCAATCGGAAAGCCGAAGGAGCGTCCCCAGGATGTCGGCTCCTTCACTTATCTTCCCTCATCACGGCCATCGGGGAGGTGAGAGCGGGCGGGGAACCGGCGTGCAGCGTGACTACGTCATGCCGTTACGCTCCCCCTCTAGAGCCTGTATTAAGATAAATAGAGACTTTTCCTCCTTCTTTTCCTTAACAAGGGGCACTAGACAGGGGTGCCCCCTGTCCCCTCTTTTATTCGCCATGTTCATTGAACCTCTGGCAATTAAGATCAGGGCTAGTAGAGAGATTGGAGGGGCAGGGGTTGGAGGCCCAGAAGATAAGATAATGCTTTATGCCGACGATATTCTCCTCTGTCTTAAAGATTCGATGGAATCAGTTCCGTCTGTATTGAGATTGATCAATGAGTTCGGTAGGTATTCCGGCTTTGAGATCAATGTTCAAAAATCTATATTGATGCCCCTCGATGAGGATTCATTAATTAACTTAGGACAAGTAGACTTGAAAGTCTCTCCAGTTATGGAGTACTTAGGTTTAAAGATTGGTACCAAGGTGGGCGATTACATAGCATTGAATTTGGTCCCTCTACTGACCAAGTTGAAGTGTAAGGTAAATACGTGGAGCTCCCTGCCTCTGAATAGAGCAGAGAGGGTTACTCTAACAAAAAGTATACTGTTACCACAATTATTATATGTGCTGTGTAACTGCCCATGCTGGATTGATAAGAAATGGTTTGCTTTTATTCGGGCCATTATTAATAAATTATTATGGGGGAGGAAAAAAGTACGTATCAAACAAGAAAATTTGATGAGGGATAAGCGTAAAGGAGGTCTCTCTCTTCCGTCTTTTTATCACTATTTTTTAGCTGCTCAGATCCAGTTTCTAATTGAAAATAATCATAATAGTATTTTGTTCGGATTACTTTCTAGTATGGTGGGGAGAAGATTTAAATCTATTTTTGCCTTGCTGGAGTCAGGTCAATTGAAGCCGCTCAATAGGAGGGAACTTTCAATTATAGCACTAATGATAAATGCATGGAAAGCGGTGAAGGGGAGCCTAGGGATTCACGGGGGTTTTAGTTTTACACCATTATGGGGAAATCTTAATATGCCGGAGTTGTATAAAATGGAGGAAGTGGCATTCTGGGAAAAGAGGAATATTACCTCTCTGGAGCACTTGGGGAGGAATGGGGAATTACCTTTGTTTCAATACTGGGTTGATAAGGGTATACTTAAAGAAGGGGATTTATTTAGATATTGGCAGTTTGCTCACGCATATAGAAGTGAAAAAAATCAAGACATATTTAAAGTAGAGGGGAGTAGCAATCTCACGTCACTGATAGAGTTAGGAGTAATTCCAAAAAATTTAGCTAGGCTATATCGTTTTTTTCGGAATAATATTGACAAGGTAATGGGTCACATTAGTCAAGTTAAGTGGTCCAATCAGATTGGACTGATTACTGAAACACAATGGGGGGAGATTTACAAGAATGTAATTAGGAGTACTATTAACTTAAATCATAGATGCACACAATTAAATATATTATATAGGACACTTTTTTCTCCACAAATTATGTTTAAGGCGGGGTTAAAGGATAATTCGAATTGTATGAGATGTAAGATGAACAACGCTGATATTCTCCATGTTCTATGGGATTGCCCGAGGATCGGGAACTACTGGAATGAAATCTTTGAGTGTGTTGAGGTGCAGATAGGCTGTTCTTTACCACGTATAGCAACCCTTGGTATCTTGGGATTAATTCCAATTAATATAGGCTCGGGATGTAAAAGAGACCTGGTTTTAAAGGTTCTATTTTTGGCAAGACTGGTTCTGATTAAACATTGGAAAGACGATAAGGCTCCAGCAGTGAAGGAATGGCATCATTTAGTTGAACGTATAAAGACATATGAATGCGCATATGAAAAGCGTTATAGAAGGGGAAGAGGTCTATGTGATCTATGGGATCTCTGGAAGTTATGAGGAGGAAGAGAAATATAGGATAATGATATAGAGGAAATTGACTTTCAAATTTTTTTTTTTTTGTTGTTGTTTTGGTTTGTTTGTTTTATCCCCGACTATCTCCAGCATGGGTTGTGTGAGGGGTAAAGGGTGGTATTATATATGTGCTAATTATGGGTATGAGTTTATAAATTGGCTGGACTGCATGTCTGCCCGATCGTAATTGATTATTAAAAAGCACTATGATGGTTGTATAAATAATAAGAAGTGGGGGGGGGGGGGATATAATAATAATTCTGATTGTATTCTCTATTGTTTTTAAAGAAATGTTTGTAATAATGTCTGTAGAATACATTTTTGTATCATGAATTTGGAAAATAAAAAAATTATTAAAAAAAAAAAAAAAAAAAAGAAGTCAGTCATTAACCATTGTGGTCCATTTCTCTGAATAAGAGCTGAGATGCATTTTTTGCCCAAGAAGCAGGGACTTAAAGGGGTTGTACAGGTTGGTACCGGCCTTGAGCGCAGCTGTGGCCAGGAGTGCACTGCCGGCCTCTACGAACAAACAGAGACCCTGCAGTGATGGTTGGCACCACAGCTGAAAGGAAGCAGGGAGAGAGGTGAGTATATGCTGTTTATTATTTTTAAAGCCCCCAGTCAAATATTTAAAAAAAAATTAAAATACCTGGACAACCCCTTTAAGGCTTACTACACCAGTTGGATATCTGCAAGGAGCAATCGGTACCAGAAACTTTCCATTGACTTTTTGTTTTAGGACAGCATTAAGGAGACTCGGAAATTCTTAATTGATCAAGGTTTTTGATATTTTCTTAGAAGGTAGATGACTGCATGATGCAGTTACAATGTCTTTGGCAGTACTGACTGTCTTTTTTCTGTTCCAGACCCTGACCCAGTTTCTGGGATGGTCGGTTCTGAACACTGATACATATGACAAGATGAATAAACTAGAAAACAGAAAAGACATTGCCCAAGAGATGCTGATGCACCACCTGAAGTGCACACCCCAAGAACTTCAGAGTATTTTGGTAAATGACTTACAGCTTATATATATTTTTTTTTAGTTTTGAACAACATTAGCAAGTTATGTTTGACCAAGCCACTATTTTCATTTTAGAAAACTAACGAAAAGTTAAATAAGAATGTAGACGACTGTGAGCAGAAAGAGATGATGAAGATATTGGTAAGATGTCTACAAGAACATGTGTTGTGCCTACATTTATCAGATATTACTTAATCTACAATGCTGACCTCATGTAGAAACATGAGTGCCCCACTTCCTGGTTTCTCCCAAAACATAGACAGGCAATGGTTGTAGATGCCTATTCAACAACATCTATATTAGAGCAGTGGGGGATCTGGGATAGGTGAGTAACTTCTTATAATTTTAGTGGCTCCATTGTATTTTATTCCCCGGGATAGCCCTTGATTTCTCAAGTCATTTATGTTTTATTCGCCTTCTTAGTGACCGCAAAGTTATTAGGAAATATAAAAAGTACTGCAAATGCTTAATTACAAATTTCGCCAGAGAGATGAAAGATCTTCCTGCTACATTGAAAATGCTATGAAAATATGATACAAAAGAACATATTTGTGAAGAATAAATATAGTGCTTTGTCTTTTTCTTTAACTAAAACATCTTGTATAAATTCACAATGCATCACCCTAAAGCCTATTGGGTTTTTTTCTGTTCTATCAAACTGCCTACAAAAGCACCTTTGGAAAACAAATCCATAGATTAGGAAAAGTTTTAGACCCAACTAATCAGATCCATGTGCTCACAAGTGTTTATCTTCCTTTGAACAGAAAGAAGAGTTGCCAGATCCAGCGGCGCTGGAACTCTATGAATTTCACTTTAGTGACCTGCCGGTGTCCGAGCACGAGCTTATCAAGAGCGGGATACGACTCTTTGTAGAACTAAATGCTCTGGACAAGTTTAAGGTGCCCGCAGAGGTGAGTCATCTGACCCCGAAACTGCCTTCTTTTTGTACTGTTATAATATTAGTTATTATATAGTTATAGAGTCTCAATAATTACTTAGTCTCAACCTTAGTCTTGTCATGGACTTCTTGTCTACTACTTGGTGTACCATTGAGTTCATCTGCTCATCATGTGTAAAAAAGGATAGAAGTAAAGGGGTTCCAAGATCAAAAGATCATTGAACACTCATAAGAAAGGTCATCAGTATTACATCAGCAGGGTTTGACCTTAAAATTATCTGAAAAACCCCTTGGATATATTCTGTGGTATTCTCCTACCGCTTGCCGCATAGCTATTTATGGTCTTGGAGAAGATTTGTAGAGATTTCTTAGTTTCTTCAGTTAAGAGAACCAAAATGAGAAGATGAGGGGGAAGAAATGGAGAAAAATCCTTTTTTTGTACACTTTTTGTGGGACTGTAATATAAAGGACTCCTCCGGTCATCAATATATGATAACTGGATGAAGAAACTTTGGGGGAGATGCTGGCTTATCCATGCAAGCCACTACGGGCATGTCAGGGTGGGGAGGGCGGTGCGCAGACAGGGGCTCATATTTACTAATAGGTACTTATCTACTACTCTTTTCGTAGTAGATAAGTACACTGGAGCACTAAAGAATTATAAGACTGCTGTTTAAAATGCCAGTCTTACTGAATCCACAGCAGGGAGCACCAGGCCTGCTGCTACCAGACAACCAGCAGGGCACCAATTCTAGAGAGCCAGCAATTGTGGTTGGTTTTCCTAAGGATAGGACATCAGTATTCAGGGGGAGAATTGGTATTTTGTGAGCCCAAGTATTTCGAAGTTATAACTGCCCTGTTATTACTACTCTGCCAGAAAACTGCGGTTCCTCAACTTTATTCTGCTTCTTGATTTTACTTGCGTTGAGTGAAGGAGAGAAAAGTTTGCAAAAGTCTTTTTAATGACATGTCAAGTCGTCTCTGAAAAGAATGGCTTGAGGACAGGGATCGGCAGTTCTGTGATCCAAAAAAATCAGCTTACTGGCAGCCTCGGGATGTTACTTTCTCCTCGTTTTTGGGCCTTCTGCCTAATATTTATATTGAAAGCTAAAAGCAAGAACTGGCATAGACAGAAAAATAGCTAAAAGAAAAGAGAACCTGGAAACCTAAGAGGTCCAGTATTGCAGACATTTTTTAATGAAGCTCTTATTATGAATACTCTTGTTAAAAATCCTCTTGGTTGTGTCGGCAGTGCTTATGCAGACCTATGTATTTCCCAAGTTTTCAGATTACAAAAAACTCTTTGTGGTCTGATCATGCCTAACAGTTAGGCCCGACAATAAACTGGCAGGTGGTTGATAACAATACTTTATTGAGGTTCTCTCTATATGCCTATTATTAATTAATAATTATTATTTATTTATATAGCACACACAAATTAAGCGGGGCTGCACAGCGTTCTTCCAAATCGGTCTCTGTCCCCTATGGGGCTCACAATCTAATTAACCTACAAGTATGTTTTGGAGTATGGGAGGAAACTGGAGGACTCGGAGAAAACCCACGCAAACACGGAGAGAACATACAAACTCTTTGCAGCTATTGACCCTGAAACTTGAACCCAGGTCCCAAGGGTTCAAGACTGTAATGCCACTGCCATCACTAAGCCACCGTGCTGCCCCTCTACTATAAGTTCTTCTAAGGGGTTATACCTCAGCATCATAATATGTCCCATCACTCTTACACAATCATACTCCTATTAGGAGTATTATTATTAAAGCTTATCATGAATATTTATAAAATGGAAAATTGGAACCATCTAGACTAAAACTAGAGTTTAATATCAAGTTTTGACCATGTTGTTGGCAACTAATCCCAAGTTAGATGCAATAGTTCCTATATTTTAGAGGGGGCCCCAGCAACTGTTGGTAACTCGCTATCAGAAAAGGGGGTCTTGCATGTGATACAAGAGGAGGTCTGTGGTCAGTCTGTCCCTATTTTACCAACTGTACTGATTTTGACTCCATTACTAGGTCATGACAAAATGGATGTACACCGTGAGAAAGGGCTACCGGGACATCACGTATCACAACTGGCGGCATGGATTTAATGTGGGACAGACAATGTTCACCCTGCTAATGGTATGTAATGTTACTGTGCTGTGTAATTGTAATGTATCTCAATATAGTAAGATATGGCCAACCAAACACACAGAGATGCCCTCCCTTATTTCCTTTTGGCTGGATGTCCAGATATGTGCATCTCAGGATGACCAATACTTTAGGTGATTAAAGCCCCTACTTCTATCACTTTGCATACAGAGGTGATTGTCATTCACACCCTGTGTAAGGGTCTAATGACTACATAGATAGCTGAAGGCAATTTTTTTACATATAGTTTTGTTAGTTTGTAGTTCGGGGAAGGTGAAGATATTTTTGGCCTAGCTACCACAATTCATTGTATTGTATGTATTGTATATCATCTTTTTCTATAAAGACTGGTTAAGAGATACATAAAATAAAATTTTAGCTTCAGATGCTCTTTAATAAAAGTCCTTTAATTTTTAAAAGACAGGTAAACTCAAGAAATACTATTCTGATCTGGAGGCCTTTGCCATGGTGGCTGCTGCTTTTTGCCATGATATTGATCATCGAGGAACCAATAATTTGTACCAAATGAAGTAAGCGCCGTGGTTTTAATTCATTTTACTGTAAATTCCAATGAAATCATAAATTGTCAACTATTACAGATGTTCTGTCTTCATACAGGTCAGCAGCCCCCCTTGCAAAACTTCATGGGTCTTCTATTTTGGAGCGACATCACTTAGAATTTAGCAAAACTCTACTGGAAGATGAGGTAAGGGTATCTTACTTTTTTTGCATATGTTGGTTGATGACAACAATTTTATCTCTACCTATTTGTTATTACCAGATCCTTCAATTTCTCCTTGTATTTTAGAAGTGTCACCCCTCTGACACAGATAGACTTCAAGTCTTGTCACAGCTGTCAGGCGGCATAGTCAGCAGTTGACAGGGGTCAGAACTGAAAGGAGGCAGGGCCCACCTGTGCTTCCACCAACACACCGTGGGGCCATTGGGACTCCAAGAATTTAGGTCAATTTCAAAGATCCTTCAGGACTTAACGTGGTATAGAATGTCCAGTCACAGTGGTTCCGACTGCTGGGACTTTCCGTGATCACGAGAATGGGACCATGAGTTCCATAAGGAATCAAGTGCTGTTGCATACCCCTGAATAGGGTAGTGAGACATTCCGAGCCCAAAAGTACCAAACTGCTATATTCTAAATAGAGGAGGCTAATCCCATCTGGTTGAAAAGAGAGGGAAAACAGGATAATTTGCCAAGGAAATTAGCTGAAATTAGGTTATATTTTAGATTATTTGCAACCGGTTATAACTCATTAAAGGAGTTGGCTCGAGTTTTAAAGCTGCGAAAGGTGGGGGGGTTCCAGTTTCCATTCTGAATGGGACATGCATGTAGCTGCGTAATGTCTATGGGGTTACAAAATGCTCAGATAAACATAGCAATAAATGTAGTGGCATTGAACATGCTCAGCCTGCTTCTCCATTCAAACATGATAGTGTTCATCCTCATCTTCCATCCTAGTGTTCATTAGACCCCCACCTCCCCACCATCGTTCAGGAAGTTACTACCTGGGAATATTTGTTCTGCAGTTGGACCCTTTAGCCTCTCATCCTGAGCAGCGATAACACAAACTTTTTATCTTTCAGAGTTTAAACATTTTCCAGAATCTAAACAAGAGGCAGTTTGAGAATGTAATTCATTTGTTTGAAGTCGCGATCATAGCAACCGACCTGGCACTGTATTTCAAGTGAGTTTTTGTGACCAAGAGCTTGCGCCAGGCTATAGTGCCAGTTACCACGTGCACGCCAGCTGACTGACTGGTTGGCTCGGGTACAAGTGCAGTTGGTTTGATAACACGTTAGGTAACAAGTATTTTTTGCACAATCGAGATCTGTAAAGTGACACCTTTGATGTATAATGCATATCAAGGGTATTGACACATATATTATATGGACTAGATACAGGCAGGTTCCTACACAATAAGCTCTTGAGGGTTGTTAACCTTTACTGTAGCACCATTTAAAATATTTAAGTCCTATATAGTAAAATGTTCTCAGGCGCCTAAACACCCTCAGCATTGGCCGACTATTGGGCTAACTAGATGGAACTTGTCGAAATCACATCCCCCTGTGTGCATCGGCAAATGTTTTGCCAACAAAAATTAAACTGTAAAATAGTGCACAATTCCTTCGACTCCATACGGTAGCCATATTTGCTGATAGAGACATCCATTCATGATCATTGCCTTGCTCCGTCATGTAAAGAGACGATAAGAGAAGGGCACCACATTGTGCATCACAATCGGGCATGTCAACTCCTACCCCAAATTCAATAGCCATTCCATTACAATATAATCGATTGGTTGATGGGGTGAAGGACAGGAGGTTATTAAGTCATATTGATTTACTATAGGTAAGGGCATATTTTTGGGATAATTGAGTTAAAATGCCCTAAATTTCTTGGACCCATGAAGTGACTGACCACTGGCCAAAGAGTCCTTGATTACATAACCACCTTTACTGACCTCTTTGCATAGAAAGAGTTGGTAGAGAGTGAGTCTTAATAGCTATGTTAATCTGTGTTAATCCCAGGTCTCTATAATCTCTTTGCTAATCCTGGCCAGTTTGTGTTGGTCGTTAGTGCAATGAAAGTTGACTAGAGACTAGTTTTATTAAAATATATCTGTTTATGGTGGTCAATGGTTCCACGTGATACATATTTGATTCCCAACCATTGCCAGTAAGAGAGGGAAGAGACTGTGACCCTCATGACCCATTGACCTATAACTACGTTTTAGTGTCTGTCTGCATAGCAGGGCCTTTACAGATTGTACACCGTTGTATACGTTGATTGTTATTGAGAAAAGGTAGAACCAAATGCTTTATATTCAGTAATTTATCAAAAGCAGAAGTATGGGGACAACTTCAATACCGATCGCCTACCATGTATCAGTGTTGATGCCTACATACAGAGATGGTGCCAGTGAAGTGAAAATATGTTGTTTTTGTCAAATCTACTAGCTAAATACAATGACACTGTCTAATTCTGGTTGAACACAGGAAAAGGACTATGTTTCAGAAGATAGTGGACGCGGCAGAGCAGATGAAGTCAGAGGAGGAAGTGATAAAATATATTATCACCGACCAAACAAAAAAGGAAATTATCATGTGAGTGCATCGGACTGAATCCATGAAATTTGAGTCACCAAAGCATAAAAAGGGACATTCAAAAAGTGCACAGTATACGGTCTATCAATCTTCTCCAAAAGGAAAAGGACAACAAACATTCATTGACCTGTGTGCAAGGGTCAAGGACCAGTACTTTATTTTAACCAAAGTTAAGGCAGATCAACCTTTGGCCTGATTTTTCTGTAGACTGCTGTCCAGGCAGCCTGCATAGGCAGCTCTGTAGCTCATGTGGAAGGTTAGAGAAAAGTTACAGAAGGTTGAAGAACATTGTGGCCATCCACATCCACCACCTAGACTGTTTGAAGAGTTATTTCCCATAAGGGGCCATCATCCTGGAAATCTGTGTCACAAACAAGCATGTTTGTGCTCATTCTGTGGGACACCGTATAGCCAACCATTTAATGACGTACTACTACTACGTACTGATGGTATCCAGGATAAGGAAGGTCTCTAATCATTGGGGGTCTGACTGTTATATTCCTAAGCTGTCATGGGAATAAGAGTAAACAAGTGCCTCATGTGAATAAACTGGTGGAGTAGATGGTCTGTCTCTGCTCGGTCCACCTCCAGTGGACCACTGGAGGCATTCAGGTAGTTTCATATTCCTATAAGACACCTACATACCCCACACCTGTAGGATCCATACCACTTTGAGTTGATCCACAAGACAAACTAAAGTTGTCCATAGACATATGAGAATGTGTATCCTTGGCAGCTCTCCAGATAAGTCGTTGGCCCCTCAGTACCTTATCTGATCAATTACTTCAAGCTACATCTATATATTTTTATATGTGATAGATTTTGTCGGCTATCTCGACTTATCAGCCATGTTTCTATATCTGCAGGGCCATGATGATGACAGGATGTGACTTGTCCGCCATTACAAAGCCCTGGGAAGTACAAAGTAAGGTAGGTCATCCCTGTACTGCACTCCAATCAGCTCTACAGATACCACACCACAAATCTGCAGGGTTTGTACTGGAACAATTCCTCAATTCTCATTCCAAATTATTTCTTTCTAAAGAGACTAAATGTTGCATTCTTCGAAACCAAAGTTCTTCGAGTTGTGTAAAGCACATACAGTACTTTTTAACAGATGTTATACAAAGTGAAAGGAATGACCCTTAGGTGGTGTTCTAGTCTTCCTTGAGATGTTTTGTATATATTTAGAAGATGTATCAATGATGGATGTCACTGCTTGGACGTGCCATTGCATATATCTCCCAGACGTGTTTTTGTGTTTTTTTTTGCGAAGATCCACTGTATATGAAAGCAGAGTGGCGCTGTCTTTTATCGCAGATAGAAATAATACTAATATATACATTCCCGGTAGGAGCTGAAAATTCACACTTTGGGCCTCTGCTGGGTAATTGGATGTGTATAGGGCTCAGATGGAGTATACACAGAACCTAAAGCAAAATTCACATAATATTTTTTTTCCACCATTATAATGATACAACATGATTCCCGTCGTAACCTTACAATAGAAGGCTGTAGCGCATGCATCTCATTCAGTGGGATACAATCTCTGGTTCAGTCCCGGATGACTCCCAAATTACACAATTTGCCATAGAGTTGCATCCATCCCCCATAGACTCTATTGGCCTTCACTGAGTGTATAATGATGAAGCAGGAATGATCTAGAGCATACTGCGGCATATTTATCCAGCGTTTCGTAGTGGACACACCATATAATGAGTAAAGGCAAACTGAGCCAAGGCAAAAAGGAGACATATACACCAGGAGCTTATCTGGCATACACAATACATGTGTTCAAAAGAAAAAAGTGAATGCAACCTAATATTGTCATTAGCATATGTGGGCAATATTTTCTCCTGAAAATATGTTGAATTAACTCAAAAAGGCTTATTGGGGGTATTCTTGCTTCCCCACCCCCCTCCCTAAAATTTAGTTAAACTGTGGCTTTGCAGACAAAGAGGAAAGACGAATACAGCTTCAACGGAACCCACGTATGTATAAAAGTCAAAATTTATTCGGAAATTTCTAAAAAAGGTGAAAAATCGGCATACAGCAAAAGAGCTCAATAGTATGTATACTAGTATGGTCCGCATTAAACGGAACTGTACTGACTAGAACACACTAAAAAACAAAATCGACAAAAAGAAAGGAGATCTCAAACAAAGAGATTATCCCAACTGGATGCTAGATAGAGCACATAAAATAGTACAGGACATCCCCAGAAAGAAGCTATTGGAAGAAAAAGACAAAATAGAGGCTAGATTTAACAACAAATGTATGTCACAAATCACATTTTCTACCACATATAGCCTACAATTTCGTGAGATTACACAGATCATTAATAAACATTTTCCTATACTCCACATGGAGGACAATCTGGGGTCCTTACTTCCCAACAAAATTAACTGTGTGGCCAGAAGAGCTCCCACACTTGGTATGCAATTATCCCCCAGTCTATTTCTCTCCCAGCATGGGTCTCAGGATAGGTGGCTTCAGGTCACAGGCTTTTTTAAATGTGGACACAAGAAATGTATGTGTTGTAATTACTCTGTACCAAATAAACAATTTGAATCAGCGCGCACACAACAAAGATACAAAATACACAAGTACATTAATTGCAATACAACGTTTGTTATATATCTTATTACCTGTACTCTTTGCATTCTGCAATATGTTGGCTGCACAACATGCTCACTCAAAACAAGAATACGTCGTCACATATCAGATGCGGGTAAAAAGGATTCCATTAATGTTTTTATGGTATCCCGGCATTTTCAAAATATCCACAAGGGCGACTGCTTAGGGCTATCTGTTACCGCTATAGAAAAAGTCACACGTCCTGTCAGGGGAGGCAATCACAGAAGGAAACTTCTCAATAGAGAAACCTTCTGGATCTTTACACTGCAGACACCTGTTCCCGAGGGCCTGAATAAGAGGCAAGATGTAATTCACCAATATTAGTTCATACTTTCTACTTGCATGCCATCATCAAATATGTCCCATAGTGTATACAAATACCTGCCTTGTATTTTTAATCATAATTGTTTGCTTTTATGTATCAATCTGATTTGAAAGGGTTGTCAATCAAATGGAAGCATACACGTGGGGTGTGACATCACAGTATTCCACATCACGTGATCGGGGAAAACGAGTATATCTATTTCCCGTTTATGCTTCCACAGTAGCCATGACTAAGGAGATGTATCTCTGAAACGCGTAGGCGATTGTTGGTCTCCCCACTACCCTGTATACATACTATTGAGCTCTTTTGCTGTATGCCGATTTTTCCCCTTTTTTAGAAATTTCCGAATAAATTTTGACTTTTATACTTACGTGGGTTCCGTTGAAGCTGGATTCTTCTTTCCTCTTTGTCTGCACACTACTTCAGAGCCACAGTATTCCGTGCTCACGGACGTCCACGCTGTTGCCGCATGCTCTACGATATCCAGGTGAGCTGACACCTTTTTTCTATATATAAACTGTGGCTTTGGACCATACAGTATACCAAAGAAAAACTATGGTAAATGGTTTATTTTATACATTATTCTGATCGCCATATTAGGGGTCGGGAAGGAATTTTTCCCTGCTTTGGGCCAATAAGCATCAACCTTGCATGGTTTTTACCTTCTCCTCGATCAACGCAATAAATGGGGCTCATTTACTCACCAGGCCACTGGAGTTCACCAAAAGTGCATTGTACGATGAGAATGCACTCTGCCGCGAGTCACTAAGATCGCACGCCCGATATTCTACAAATGTCGCTTCCCCGCTCAGGTGCAACAGAGTTCACCTTTTTTAAGTGGTGCATGTAAGTGCTTGGGCTTGCAACACAATTTGAAAGTTAAATCCCGCACTCAGTTCGAATCAGTCGGATCGTCAGATGGCACGACCCCCAATTTGTTTCGCATGGAAGCCGGCACAGCTGCATCAAAAGACAATCGCGTGCACCAAAATCCCAGTGCAAACACTTGCTAAATACCCGTCCAAGCCGTGCAATTCCCAAAAACGGGGCACAGTCCGAAGAAAGTGAGCAGCGCGACCCTTAGTAAATTAGCCCCAATGTATAGGTTGGACTTGGAGTTTCTAAATTTTACTATGATATTGCCCATGTCAAACTGGATTGGGCCGGCATGTCTAGCTTCTTTTTGTATTTACAGATACTCTATGATACTCTATTACCGTATTGACCTATGAAAATATTTACCAAAAATACCCTCTGCAACTTTCTGGAACTGTTCTGACGGTTTCCACCATGCAGTTTATCATTTGAACTCTTTTTGCCTCTAGGTTGCTCTTATGGTGGCTAATGAATTCTGGGAACAAGGAGACCTGGAGAGGACAGTTCTTCAACAGCAGCCGATTGTAAGATTGTAAAGTTCTTATTTGATTCCCTGACGTCATCTTGTAATCTTATTACTGAGCATTCTTTTCACTGCATGTCAAGTTATACATTTCCGTATTACGTATTAGGGGATACATACCTACAACTACAGAGTATATGTATGGAAATTTCTCTATTATGTAATTTTCTTTTCCCTAATTATATTTAACTTCACAAACAGTTTCACTGTTTTCTTTTGTTATTTTAGTAACAATTTATAGAAAGTCTTAGATAAAGTGCAATTTATATAATTTTTTTTTACTTAGTGAGTTGTAATACACTAGTTTTACATTTATTTTTTTAAAGCTTTGATCTTTTTCTTTATTCAGCCAATGATGGACAGAAACAAAGCGGAAGAGCTGCCCAAGCTTCAAGTTGGTTTCATTGACTTTGTATGTACATTTGTGTATAAGGTAAGCGATGGATGTAAATTGTTAAACTATTTTAATTCCGTCAGAAAAGCACAAAATGACAAACATAAACCAAGAGCTAAAAACTTAACACATCCAATCTATATCACTACCCACATATCGGCTTCATGGGGGCTTGTCTTTCAGACCTTTGTACAAATTTGAGGTAGGGTATATGGAACACGCCAAAGATTATGAGAAACAGACCTCTTTATGGGTATGTTCACTTGGCATTCTTTAACAAATACTGGTTCAAAAACCGTTCTACAACTACGACTCATGGTCACGCCTCTTGTCCTATCATATATTGGTAAATTTCCCCTAATCCTCCTTCAGTCACAGCAGAGCCTGTTACTCCTTTCCCCAAGGAGACATTGCCAATTAAGGCCACCTTAAAGGCGTGTGGAGACTTAAAGCAATAGATGCTCCACTAGGGAATTCTAGGAAGGATGCAAATAAGTTTTCCAAGGTGTTACATGGAAAACAATACCTCATTTTGCTACCTTGAAAGGCAGCCCCCTAACACCAAGTATGACCTACAAGAAGTCTAAAAACATGATGTGGGATTAAGCCAAACCAGTATATCTATTCCATAAGGAACAGACTCCCAACTGTAGACAGCGCTGTTTCGACCTGGTTGGGTCTCCTCAGTACAATGTAGTGTACTCGGTTCCCTACACTGTACTGAGGAGACCCAACCAGGTGGAAACAGTGCTGTCTACAGTTGGGAGTCTGTTCCTTATGGAATAGATATACTGGATTGGCTTAATCCCACACCATGTTTTAGATTTCTTGTAGGTCATACTTGGTGTTAAGGGGGCTGCCTTTCAAGGTAGCAAAAGGAGGTATTGTTTTCTATGTAACCTTGGAAAACTTATTTGCACTCCTTTCCCAAGCAGTTATTGTCTTCTCTTCCAACTTGTCGACTGGGTTACATCCAGTAGTGAGTGTCCGCTCCCCCGGTTCCTTCCCTTAATAGTGCTTTGCAGTTTCTTCAGTAGCCATTACGGCCATCAACTTTTACCCAGTAAATACCACAGTTTTCCTTTCAACAACATCTAAACTTTCTAACTTTCATTTTATTGAGAGCAACAAAACAATGTAAATGGAGATCTGAATTCTGACCACGTCACGGAGAGGATCGGGCTTCTATTACCCGAATTGCACTTACTTGTGAAAGCAGTTTTTCAGGTAGTAACTGTAAATTGCTGAAATCATTTCCCTGATCTATATATAAAAATACCCTACAGGTAAATGCTTTATTACGTTAAAAGGTTGATAAAAATGTAATTCTACTCATAGATGCCCTGCAGTTGTTTTATGAATCATACGGGAAGTACGGGTTTTCGAAAAATGTCACTTCATTACATTCACCAGATTCGATGTTATTATGTTCATTGCAAATTTGCTTTTTATATAAGAATCTGAAATGTTTTTCTTTTATTAGTTCACATGTGAGTCGTCGCTTCCACGCGATATAAGACGCATTGTAATAGAGTTCCATTGTGTTTCCCAACAAGTTGAGGAAAGAAACATGCAGCATGCTGCTAGATTTTTGCCATAAAAGATCGAAGCAGTAATGTAGCCTCACAAGGCAACTTACCCTTAATGGGGTTTTCCAGTTAACAGGAGGGTGCCCCCATAACAGCATAATTAAAGGGTTGATCCAGAGATTGAAAAACACGGCTGCTTCTTTCAAAAACAGTGCCACACCGGACCATCATTTGTATTGGTATTGCGACTTTATATATATTAATGGAGCCAAGATGCAATACCCCTGGTCAGGGATGGATGACAGCAGCCATGTTTTTCAACTTTATTTAGGGAAATCTACCATCAAAAACATCAAAAGAAGCATTTCGTCAGTGGGATGATAGGATTGAGGTAAAAGAAATCTACCATCAAAATCCATCATGATAAACCAGGGGCACTTATTTATAGATGCAAGCACCATAATATCTTGTTATCCATGGCTCATCCCGATTCATTAGCATAATTATAAAAGTTGATTTTAGAAGCAAGGAGGTCATGGATTACAAATATAAGACGATTACCACAGTCACTGTAACTGAACCTATGAGAAAATGCCACTGCTTTATCCATAATGGATTTTGATGATAAATTTCTTTTACCTCTCCCTCTCCCACTGACAACAAACTTTTTTCGACGTTTCTTCAGTTCCTGCTCCCATGCTAAGAGCAGCCAGGCTCAGCTAGAGACCCCATGGAGAAGTTTTATTACCACTACTTCCTCCACTACATAAAGCTGCCGCCGGCTCTATAGATCCGGTGGTCGTGTGATCCCTGTTTCTTCAGGGGATAAATCGGAGCTGCTGGATCAGACTCAGTACAGCTATGATCAGACATCAGCCTCGTAACTGGGGCTCTTATAGATGAAATTTAAAAATTAAAATAAAAAGTGTGGAAATTTCCCCCTGGGGTCTTTTAAGACCCCAGGAGGTAAATATAAGTTAAAAACAAAAACAAATACATACCCTACTTTATAAACACAGCACACAAACACACAAATAGCATATACACATCAGCATATAGAGGTATATAGAATATACATATAGTATATACACACAGCATATACACACCCAATACACTGTGGGTCCCATAGCATTTGCTATGGTTGTTACCAATGTAGTTAAGGCAGGTCGTGGTAATCTTATGTTCAGTTCTGATCTCACGTCTGAGGGATTTGAAGGTGGTCGCACAATATTAGGGGCTTGTGATTACACAGCAACTTTATAATTATTTACTTACCGCTTCTTCTAGGAATTTTCACGGTTTCATAAAGAAATCACACCAATGTTTGATGGACTTCAGAATAACAGAGTCCAATGGAAAACCCAAGCTGATGTGTACGATGAAAAGATGAAGGCTCTAGAAGAACAGCAGAAGAAGCATGAAAATGATGTGGGAGCGAAGAAAGGTAACTAGGGTCTCATATCAGTACAACGTTCAACAGAGGTTTCTTAAAAGCATTACCTTGTATGCACTTCAATCATATACTTGTGTTTCTTCTCCCATAACGCTTCATGAAATGATACACCTACCACATATCCAAAACAAATTCAGAAAAACCTGCCCTTAAAGGGAGTGTACCACCACCCTGGAGCGTTATAATCTGCTGGTAGCACATTGTTGAGAAATGCACTATGACTTCCTGCATAGCTTTTATTATAATTTCTGTCCATTTTGTAGTTTCACAGAATTTCAGATTGTAATCTGTATGCTAATGAGGCAGTTGTTCACCCGGGTCATGTCTACTGCACCCATAGAACTAAAATTCCTGCTTAAATCGCTTCCCTCTTCTTCCTGTTTTGCCCCATTCTTCCAACAGGCCATGTCTCCTGCTTCTCTGATTTAGATGGTAGTGGTCCAGACAGGACACAACCGGGTGCACCAACTGGCTCATTAGCATATAGATTAAAATGGGAATCTCTTGGAAATGGATAAATGGACATAAATAATAAAGGTATTTTTTGAAATCGCATTGCATTTCTTTATAACAAGCTGCCAGCAGAGTATAATGTATGGGAAGGTGGTGGCTCCCTTTAAGGGGACTTTCCCATAAGGACCATTAATTGCGAGCACTATGGTTCTCAGGCTGTTTGCTTGGGTATTTTTGGCAATCCTATAGACCTGAAGAGGGAATGTTGAACATCTAAAGACAATTCTCTGTTCAGTCCAGCCATGAGTCTCCTATCCTCTTTACTCGAGATGGTTCAAACAAGTTTCCATGGAATAATAGGGTTAGCCATCACTGGTGTAACAATATATGTACTAGTACAATCAACCTTCAGTATAAGAAGAATCATCTCATCAGACATGGTCTTGCATCAGCAACTAATTTTCCGCCCCGATATTTCATCGGTGGGCGTCTGAATTGATTTTGGTTAGGTAACAAGAGAACATGAATCCAGGTTGTGGGCTAAATAACAAGTGATCTCATGAAAGGGACTCAAAGTCCAACGTGCAGATGATACATGATGTTTGTAGAATGAGATTAGGTGACTGATAAAAGAGTCAAAACATTGACATGTCTCACATATAAGAACAACTTATTACCACTTGGTTATCATTGCTGAGGGCCTCAGATGCTTCCAGAACATTTATTGATAATAATGTTTATATAGCGCCATCAAATTCCGTAGCGCAGATTCTGGGGACACATACAAAAAAAATAAGACATTATATAGAAACAACAGTCATGTAAAACAATAGGAGTGAGGGCACTGCTCGCAAGAGCTTACAGTCTATGAGGATGAGAGGGTGACACAAGAGCTTACAGTCTATGAGGATGAGGGGGTGACACAAAAGCTTACAGTCTATGAGGATGAGGGGATGACACAAGAGCTTACAGTCTATGAGGATGAGGGAGTGACACAAGAGCTTACAGTCTATGAGGATGAGGGGATGACACAAAAGCTTACAGTCAATGAGGATGAGGGGATGACACAAGAGCTTACAGTCTATGAGGATGAGGGGGTGACACAAGAGCTTACAGTCTATGAGGATGTGGGGGTGACACAAGAGCTTACAGTCTATGAGGATGAGAGGGTGACACAAGAGCTTACAGTCTATGAGGATGAGGGGGTGCCAAAAGAGGTTTAAGAGCTTGTATAATGGTCCAGCCATTTTTATGAGTGAATGGAATAAAAATAATTTAATAAATCAAAAAATGCTGCTGCTTAAACCAGCCATCAGTCGCCATCTTATATACAAAAGTCCATAGTCAGGGAGACTGCAAAGAAGCATTTTCTGGATAACAGACAGGGGGAGTACCCAGAATTGGTTAATAAAGATTTATAGTTGCATGCTCTTAGCGAGTGTGATAGGCCTGCCTAAATAAATGAGTTTTAAGAGAACGTCTGAAGCATTGGGTAATGGGTATTAGTGTGATAGAGTGGGGTTGGGCATTCCAGAGAATTAGTGCAGCTCTGGAGAACTTGTGGAGACGTGCGTGGGAAGTTCAAATTAAGGAAGAGAATAATCTAAGATCACTAGCAGATCAGAGAGCACAGGTTGGACAATAGACTGAGATGAGAGAAGAGAGTTATGGGGGGTGCAGTATTATGCAGAGCTTTGTGGATGAGAGTTATTAACTTAAACTGTATTCGGTAGGAGACGGGCAACCAGTGCAGTGATTGGCACAGACTGGAGGCATCCGTGTAGCGTTTGGTTTTAAAGACAAGCCTGGCTGTTGCATTGAGAATAGATGGTAGAGGAGAGAGTTTAGAGAGTGGAAGACCAATTAGTAGGGAGTTACAGTAGTCTAGATGACATTCATTTAAAGGAATCACAGGCTGAATTTAATTAATGTCAGCCAATTCATTGGCCAATAGTTTCCCACACTCAGTTCACGTAGTGTTTGATGGTCTGGGGAAAATGGAATCAGCAAATGACTTTCTATGGCTAAGCTTTAGGTGTATGAAACATTTTTACCACTTACCATAGGAAATCCATTCTATACTCCATTTATGGAATTCTTAAGTAATTTAATATTTATAAAGCAGCAATAATCCCACAGTGAAAAGGGGTTCACAAACATATAAAAAAAACAATGTAATGAAGACAATGTAATTATTTTGTAAAACAGATGTAATTTGGTAATTGTCTCTTTTGCACGTATATTAATAAGGAAATTAAAAAAACATACAAAAAAACATTAAAAAAAGTACAAAAGAGACACAACACTAGACTGAACAGGCACTAGAGGAAGGAGAACTCATGAGGAATCTATATGGGAGGGTAGATGGGGACATTCGATGAGGGAGGATAGCAAGTGGCGTAACTGTGCGGTGAAGACAATTCTAAGCATGTGGGTTTTCAAGTTACGTTTCAGGGTTTGGAAGTTAGGGGACGATCTGACAGTTTTAGGTAGTGAGTTCCAGAGAATCAGAGATGTCTTCAGAGATAGTTGTTAGAAGAATCAAAAATAGAAGAGCGAAGCAGGTTTCATGAAGATCAGAGATTACATGTGGGACAGTATTGGCTGATGAGGTCAGAGATATACGAGAGGACAGGTTGTGTACGGCTGTGTAAGTCATGGTTAATATTCTATACTGAACTTACTGTGTAATGTGCAACCAGTGGAGAGACTGGTAGAGAGGAGAGGCAGAGGAGAAGTGAGGAAACGGATGAGCTGGGCAGCAGAGTTTAGGATGGATTGGAAGAGTTTGCTAGGAGACCACAAAGAAGAATATTGTAGTTGTCCAAGCAGGAGATAAGAAGGGCATGGACTAGTAACTTTGTAAACTTGAGGAAGGGGGGAAATTCAGATACAGGAGATGTTTTCTAGATGGAGAAAGATGAAGGACTTGGATTTGACATTAAAAATATAGGGCAGAGTCAAAGGTCAGTCCAAGGCTCTACACTTTTTATTTTGGAACAGTGGAAAGAGTGGCTCCATTAATTGTGATTGATAACTCAAAAGCCTTTTATGGTATATTGCCAAGATATGGCACCAAGGAGCACATTTCAGGTTCCAATCTTTGGATGATCAATTATTGGCCCATGTAAAACGGAAAGGACTTGAAAGTTTTGACTGAAAGTTTTGGGTCTGGGTCTGGCAGTCCATCCATCCCGTGAATGGCACACGATTTAGTATTTTGTTTTTCACTTTTCAAGGAGGAATGTTTCCTACATTCCACAGACACGTTTAGCTCTGTCTCTTCTCAGTAGCAGACACACCAGATCACAAACAATCATAAATAATAGAGCTGAAGTGTCTAAAACTCAATACTCAACAGATTTATCCTGCCAATATATTTGTTATGTATAGTCTCTTAAACTCAAGCGTTATAATGGCTTAACTTAATAGAAACCATCCAAATAGAACACGCTGGTCTTTATTTTAGGATATTTTTATTATATTTTCTTTGTCTAGTCAACTGTATTCTAGGACTAGAATGCTGGGCTTATAGAGGATGTTTACTGATCCCTATAGTGACCATATGGCGGTGAAAAATAAAATTAAAAGCATTTTTAGCATACTAGTTTTTTTTTTAATATGCCAATGTCACGCTGCCCAGGTCACCTCAACCTGGGTGTATTGTTCTGGCAGAGAATACGCAGTAAACATTGGCCAATCAAATCTCATGAAAAACGAATGTGGCCATAGCTGTGTACACTAGCTTATACAATCAAAATAATATGGATGATGGTGGACAACAACTGGGTTCTGCCATTAAAAGGGTAGTGCCACCAAAGACTCTTTGTCAAAGAGAATAGTCACACTCATTTGTATATTGAATATTTGGGCTACTTTTTTTTTTTTTTTTAATTTGTACATGAAGGACCAAGTTTGTTGAGACTCAACGCTTGTGAGATATTAACTTAAAGTAAATCTAAAGATCTCAAGAAGATCAAGCATGATGAACGAGGGGCACTTACTTATAGATTCAGGCTTTGTGACTGTTATTTGTTATCCATGGTACCCATTCCTTATAAAATGAATTTTAAAAATCATGCTAATGAGCCATAAGGGCTCTGGGGGTTTTACCAGAGCACCCCTGGACCTTAGATGACATCACATGACATGAAGTGCTGAATGATGTAACGTTCTTCTTCCTGGTGCGTGTAAGTGCTCAGTCCGAATCAGTCGGACTGTCAGTCCTCGATTTCTGTCGCATGAAAGCTGCGCCAAAATTCGATCGTGTGTGACACAATCCCCTGCTAAATACCCGTCACAGCGGCGCAAATCCTGAAAACGTTGCAAAATCTGAAGTGCGGCCGTGGACCCTTAGTAAATGAGCCTCAGTATTTCCTACAGAGCTGTATGTGTCTGTAGTTGAATATTGGTAGATGGTCCCTAAGTACTGGCAGCAGTGAGACCTGTCAATCAGGACAAGGGAGACAGGGAACACTGCATGTGCAGGACCCCATTAATATCATTGGACTCACCAGGTAAGTTGCAAATAAGTTTACACACTGATTAGGGATCATTTCACACTACCGTTCCTTCCCTCTGTTAAAGAAGGAAAGAATGGATATGTTAAACCTACTTTTAACATAAACGCATGGATAATCAGAACATAATGGATGACATAAAATTTACATTGATGTCAATGGGATTTTTTACTTTTTTTTTTACGAAGGTAAGGAACGATAGTGTGAATTTAGCCTCGAAATAAGGGCAGGGCTTTTTAATCATCATCATTTTTTCTGAGTATTTATTGGGGGGGGGGGGGGGTCAATTTGAATGGCAGGTTCTCTTTAACACTTGACCAATTCACTCTGATGTCTAAGGCTACATTCAGACAATGTATGCCCGCCGTACCGTAGTACAGCGTCCATACATCGTCGCAGCGGAGAGGAGAAGGGGATGAGCGCAGCTCTCCCCGCCCCTCTCCATAGGCATATACAGCGCACGGCACGGTGCCGTATGTGTGCTGCACTGTACTGTACTGTTCCCATGTGTGAATGTACATGTGTACGTGTGTGTGAATGTAGCCGAAGGAAATTTTTCTGTAACATTTAATCATTGCTTGAGGATAAGCAGTAATAGATATCAATCAGAGTATACTCAATGTCCGTGTATACTGTGTATGTGACTTTATATTCTGTCAGGAAGAAATGCAGAGGGAAGAATTGCTACAGTACAGTATAGAATTTTTTTTTTCATTTAGGAATCATAAAGTGAGGGAAGGGGAATATACAGAATGTGGACCCCTCAGCTGCTCCTAACTTTCCTCCTATATCTTATTTTTTTTTTTAGCAGACGGCGAAGCTGGAGGTGAAGACAATGGACCAAGCAAATCTAAAACATGTACAGTTTTGTAGAAAAACACCACAAAGACAACTACAAGAGACTGACACCATGACGACAATGCCCCCAGTTCGGGAAAGTGATGGAATTAGAATTTAGCATAGTTGTAAGGAACCTATTTTTATGTACTGGGTGTCACCGCTATTAAAAAACTGGTCACTTAAAAAGGATTTAATGGAGTTGTATTTTGGGGCAGCGAAAAATCTTTTCTGTATAATAAATGCACAAAAAAGGGAGCCACAAAGGGAGTAACTCTCAGTCTCTGGATGCAACTGTGTCTGTTGTTTTGCAAAAATTTAGTGGTTTGTTATTTTTTTGTGAAAAATTGGGTATTTTTTTAAATACCCCAGGGCTATTCAAAGGGAAGTGAAGAGACAACCGGCATAATGAGGACATGGGAACGATGCCCCATACTTTAAAAGCGTGGTTTTCATTAATAAATAGGAAAAAAAAGGCATATTTTATGGAGTATTCCCAATTTGGCAAGTTATGGCATATGGACACGAGCTATAAGATGGAGGTCAGAACAGGGCTCCCAATTTGCTCGTTGTTATATCTAGGTACATGCAATTTCTCTTCATTCACATGTATAGAAAGTACAGGAAAAAAAAAAATAAAAAAAAATAAAAAATCGCCTCAGGATCCCATTTTGGAACAGGTGAGATACAAAAATATCAGATTTTTAAGGCACATCCTAAAGAAGAATCCCTATGGGTACACAATATGAAGTTCGACATCACACTCAACTCATGGTCCAAAGTAGGGCAGTGTTTGTGTGATTGGCCACTTTACCTCATGTTATTTGTAATGTGTGTGTGTGTGTGTGTGTGTGGGGGGGAGGATATTAGGTAATTTACCAATATACATCTAGTAAAAGTTCTGCTCCACTTTCTTGATATGTAAAGTGAAGCCTCCAGTCTTTTACCTCATCAGCCAGACAGTCCTATCAATAAAATGGCCGCAGATGGAGGGTCATGTGATCTCTAACTGTCCATGAAGAATTGCCCTGCCACGACATTATGATAGCATTCATGAATATAAGATTAAGTTCCTCGCCGGAAGTTCCAGCCATTTTATGGACAGGAATCTCTGACTGATGAGGTAAAAGACAGGAGTTTTCACCTTACATATCAAGAAACTATTAATAGATGTATATTGGTAAATCACCCCTCACACTTACACACATTACAAATAACATGAGGTAAAGTGGTCAACCACTTTGAGGGAAGGTTTATCAGAAGTGTCGGAGGGCAAAACTGTTCTGGTTTCTCATGGCAACCAATCAGAGCTCAGCTTTCATTTTACAACAGCAGTATATATAATGAAAGACTAGCTCTGACTGGATGCCATGAGAAATTAGAACAGTTTTACCTCAGATACTACTCAAAAGTCTCAGAATATTTAAAAAAAAAAAAAACACAGTGCACATTATATCAGTGTGACCCTCATCCACCCAGGAGTGATACCCTCAAATCCTAATGTTATGTATTTAATTCTAAAGATGGGAATCCCCTTCTTTTTCACTACTATAAATGATAGCAGTGCATATGCCTTTACCTCATCCACAACTTTGTGCAATGAAAACTTGTAAAACACATTAAAAATACGTATTAGTCTGAGGGGTTACTTCATTTCAACCACATTCACATCCAGAAAGAAAACCATTTAAATATTTTATAATCAATTGCTGAGTCTAATGGATTTGAGAGGTCAAGGACTTTATGATCAGTCAACTTTTTCTGTCAGTTTCTAGATTTCAGCTAGGGTAAGAAAAAAATTTGGGTGAACTGTTCCAAGGTGAGGAAATTCTATGTTGATAAATCAAATTTATACAGCTACTATGTAGGCCAACTAGAATAACCGTTTATTTTGGGTTCTAAAGGGAACCTATCATCAGGAATGTCATTTTAAGCAGGTGCCAGGTTCCAAAAGTCTATATTATGCCAATTTTTAAAAATTTCTCTGTCAGCATTCTCAATCATTTCAGTACTTGTCAGCATGTCTCAGGGAGTTGGCAGCTGCAGCCTTTTTTGAGTCTCCTGGATGCATTCTCCCTCTCCTCCACACCGTCCCACTCCCTCCCCTGCCTGCTCAATGCACATGTGGGGAGGGAGCTGGATGAGTTTAGAGGAGACTGAAACAGGCACACACAGGCAGCAGCTGCCTCCTACCCAGGGACTCACAGAATGCTGCTGGCAGGGAGCTAGGTGATGTGATTTAAACTACTCAAAGGATTCAGATTGCTGACAAAGGCATTTTTTAAATCAGCATAGCAGAGACTATTGGAACCTGTCACCTGCTCAAAATGACATTCCTGGCAACAGGTTCCCTTTAGGTATAGAGGTTCCAGCCAAACTTTGCTCGATGGTCATCTTCTCTTGGAAACCATGATGTTTTTTTATGTCGGATTGCTAGTTCCCATGTGGTGTTGGATGTCTCCATAATTATCAGGTTCTCTGGAGGGCCTCAATCATTGAATTATACCTTGCACAGGGCCTCAAGGGAGGAGCAGGACTCCAGGTTCTAACAAGAATAAAATGAAAGAGTCATGCTCCTCCTTTCAGGTCCTACACCTTGAATTAGCTTCGACTTTAATATCAGACAACATTGTCCATCATGTAATGGCTGTTACTGATTACTACAGATCTCCAGTGGATGGAGGCCTCTGCTTCTTTTGCTACCATGGCTGCCCGTGTCAGCTAATCAATGGGGGTCACAGACACTATGGATACGTCATCAATATCTAAAACCTGAAATACCCCTCAACAAGTTTCATCTCATATGTGCTTCCAACAGTCTCAAGAATAGGTAATATCTATGGAATGTCTCGCACCTAAGTGTATGTTATGTATATATCTATTCATCTACTGTAACTGTGTAATATCTACCTCGCATGTGCTACTTCTGCACAAGTTGAGAGAAACATTTGCCTTCATAACAATTGCAACACACAGTATACAAGATCTCTATCATATAACTTTACCTATAAATATTTACAGCGTAGAAGCAGAACTTAAGGGAATGCTATATATGTGTTTTCCATTCCTCGGCAGTGCACCTGGAGGGGCCTGGCTGTACAAGGAGCTGGAGATGACGACTTACATAAACATAAGCTGCTTGTTGTATATTGGATTTGGCTTTTAACAGGGCTTTCGAGAATTAACCTCAGGTTCTCCTTAGAGACAGACATTCCTTTACTGAAAATTGCACTATTCTGAACATGTCCCCATCTGGTGGAAACTGTAGCAAAATCGAGAAATAATTGGAACGGAATTTGTTTTTATATTTACACTATTGTATTATTTTGCACCATTATGTGCAATCATTATGTGTATCATTATTCACATAGGAAAGAAAATGTTACAAAAAGGAAAGAAGAAGATTCAACAAAATGTATGTTGTTATAGGAGGTAAGGTAAAGACTAAAGGGTCTCGCTGACCCCTTTACAAATGTAACATGCTTACCAGGTGCCTCCAGGTCAATAAAGAGCAGACGGAGAGGGCTAACGGAAAGAGATGGATCGTAGAACTCATGCTGCGCCAATTACATGTGCCAAGAATTATTTCTGGTTAGACAATGGCTAGATAAGGTCTCATATGGTCAAAGACCATGTGATGTAACAACCAACAATGTAGCGTCTTATATAGGAAGTCTCTGAAGGCCCAGACTATTAGTAGACCACATAACTGGTTCAGGACCAGGATAATTAGCACCTACAGGACCAGAAAATTATCGGGTTTTTTTTCCACATGTTCTTTAAATGACCCGGACCTCCTGTTGTAAAATGTACAGTTGGGGGTTTGGCACCAGTAGGGCAATAAAGATATACGTCACCAACATTGCAGTTGACAATAAGAAAAATAACAGAATTTTACAAAAATAGAATTTATTAAAACACCTAGACATGACCTACAGGAACATATCCTGGAAGTATTCATCAAACTCTTCTTCCCTGCAATAAACAAAAGAATGGGATAAAATACTTTCATTCTACAGGATAGCACTTTTATCGATGACAGCATCTAGTGAGACGTCACCTTGTCTTCTCATCGGTCTCCTGCTGAGGACCTTTCCAGATCTCACTGGAATCACCACCCTCATCGTCTTCCTTGTTGTCTGTGTCTGAAGAACCTAGAGGTCAAATACCAACAAAAGTAAGAGGATTTCTTGCAATCTTGGTTACGTTTTAAGCTCTTCAGGCATTGCAGTGGATCCTTTAATCTTTTTGGAAATGACCTACAAGTCAGTTGTGAGTTCAGGCCTAAGGCAGATCCATGAAGACATTGTAAAGAGAACCTGTCAGGCAAATTCAAAACTAAATATATTTTCATAAACTGCCATTTAACAGCATTGCCTCTATCCCTACATTGTCCCTCTATATGCCTGTAAACTTAAGCAATGAGGTCCTAAAGCTGTATGCAAATGACCTGTGAGATGTCCAATGAGTAATTATCATATACAGCTGTCCAGCTTATTCATGAGTGGGAAGCACAGCCACTACCCCAGTGCCTGACTGACAGCACTCCTGGTGCTGGCTGTCACCCTATACTTCCTGGTGCTGGAGTCCCCTGCACCTGTGTGTACGAGATATCCTATACACATGACTGACAGCCTGTATAATGGTGTAACACTCCTGGTGCTGGCTGTCACCCTATACTTCTTGGTGCTGGAGTCCCCTGCACCTGTGTGTACGAGATATCCTATACACATGACTGACAGCCTGTATCATCATGTGACACTCATGGTGCTGGCTCCTTCATGTGCTTCCTGGTGCTTATGCACCCTGCAGCCTGTGTGTGTATGAGATACTCCTATACCAGTGATGGGCAACCTTTTGAGCTTGGTGTGTCAAAATTCGCCAAAAAAAACGAGCAAAACTCGGGTGCTGTGTCACCTTTAGGAAAAAAAACCTAATTTTGTAATAGCATGTCCAGCAGCGGCCTCCCCTTATTAATAGCATGTCCAGCAGCGGCCTCCCCTTATTAATAGCATGTCCAGCAGCGGCCTCCCCTTATTAATAGCATGTCCAGCAGCGGCCTCCCCTTATTAATAGCATGTCCAGCAGCGGCCTCCCCTTATTAATAACATGTCCAGCAGCGGCCTCCCCTTATTAATAGCATGTCCAGCAGCGGCCTCCCCTTATTAATAACATGTCCAGCAGCGGCCTCCCCTTATTAATAACATGTCCAGCAGCGGCCTCCCCTTATTAATAACATGTCCAGCAGCGGCCTCCCCTTATTAATAACATGTCCAGCAGCGGCCTCCCCTTATTAATAACATGTCCAGCAGCGGCCTCCCCTTATTAATAACATGTCCAGCAGCGGCCTCCCCTTATTAATAACATGTCCAGCAGCGGCCTCCCCTTATTAATAACATGTCCTGCAGCGGCCTCCCCTTATTAATAACATGTCCTGCAGCGGCCTCCCCTTATTAATAACATGCCCCTAGCGGCCTTCCTGCCCTAATAAAATGCATTGCAGCCTGGAGGAGCCGGAGGAGTTGCAGGCGGTGGGCGGACCAAGGCAGGGCCGGACAGGTAAGCAGGGGGCAGAAACACAGGGATGCGGGCGGGACATTTACACAGGGACAGCACATTACACAGGGAGGGGGGGTGGACCGCGGACGCTGTATAATGGTGTGACACTCCTGGTGCTGGCTGTCTCTCTATACTTCATGGTGCTGGCGCCCCCTGCACCTGTGTGTATGAGATACTCCTCCTATACACACGACTTACGGCCTGTACAATCATGTGACTCTCCCAGTGCTGACACTGCCAGCAGCCTGTGTGTGTGTGTTCAACTGCTCCAGGATGCAGCTATGTGTATGGCAGAACATATCAGGTACTTGTGTAACTGAATGTTTGTGTCCCTCACATATGTATAGCAGAACAGAGCAGATAAAGCACAGACACTAGCAATGCTTTATTATACATTAATTACAAAAAAAAGGCTGACCTTTAATTATTAACATTACTTTTTTTGTTTTTATAATCTATAGTTAATAAAAGTGACATTTTATTATTTCCACTGTGTAGATATGGGCCGATTCCTCTGCCAGCGGCAGTTTTGTGTATTACTATACATTACAGACATGAGCAGGGGGAGGAGAGGGGAGGGGTAGCAGGGGTGACATCACTGCCTCTGACCATGTACCCAGCCTCATTTACATAATAAATAACAGATGAATTTAGAAATTAGATTAATGTATGAATTGACTAGATTAAGGCTGGGATGGAAACCTTGTGAGCTGCTCACAGAAGTAGTAGTGAGAGAATTAGGTCTCATGCACACGACCGTGAGGGGGATGCATGTATGGCTGCAAGCTTGCGGCCGTACATATGTACCTCATAGAAAGTTCGGTATCGTAAGCGCAACAAGCCTTTCCGAGCCGTTGCCCAAAAAAAAAAAAAAAATAGAGCCCCAGTTCACCCCTCTCCCGCGCCCCGACGTGTGCCTGCCGGGCTACGGCATGGTGGGCATAGGTTTGTGTGCATGAGCCCTAAGTTACAGAGACCTGATGACAGGTGTCCTTTAACCCCTTAACGCTGAAGCCACTTTTCACCTTCGTGACACGGCCCATTTTTTCAAATCTGCCCTGTGTCACTATAAGTGGTTATAACTTCGGAACGCTTTAAGATATCCAAGTGATTTTAAAATTGTTTTCTCGTGACACATTGTACTTCATGTTAGTTGAAAAATTTTGGTGGTATGTTTTGCATTTATTTATGAGAAAATCAGATATTTGGTGAAAATTTGGAAAAATTCTTGATTTTCAAACTTCAAAATGTTCTACTTTTTCCACACATAGTCATAATTGCAAGAAAACTTAATAACTAACATTCACCGAATGTCTTCTTTATGTGGACATGGTTTTTTATGCATAGTCTTATTTTTGTAGGATGTTATTGGCCTTTGAACGTTAGGTGCGATTTTTCACATTTTCATAAAAAACGCTAAATCCTGCTATTGAGGGACCTGCTCTGGTTTCAAATCACTTTGAGAGACCTAAATAAAGGTAAAACCCCATAAATTACCCCATTATAGAAACTATACCCCTCAACGTACGTAAAACAACTTTTATGAAGTTTGTTAACCCTTTAATTGTTTTACAGGGGTTAAAACAAAATCGGATGCAATTTTGAAAGGGAAATTTTTTTGGCTAAATTAATGTGTTTTTCAAAAAATGTACAAATTTTCAGTGGATAAAATACCAAAACGCTCCACAAAATTTGATACCCAATCCCTCCCGCATATAACAATCCCCCATATGTGGTGGTAACTGCTGTATGGGCACACTGCAGGGCATCAAAGAGAAGCTGCGCCATTCAGAGAAGATTATGCATTGTCACTTTTTATTGGCTATACAATCTTTATTTTTTGGGCAATTTGGACATATAAGAGCTTATTTTTTGCGACATGAGATGCACTTTACAAATACCGTATATACTCGAGTATAAGCTGACCCGAGTATAAGCCGAAACTCCCAATTTCAACACAAAAAACTGGGAAAACCTATTGACTCCAGTATAAGCCGAGGGTGGGAAATGCATTGGTTACGGCCTCCCAGTATATAGTCTGCCAGCCCCTGTAGCATACAGCCTGCCCAACCCCCGTAGCATACAGCCTGCCCAGCCCCTGTAGTAGGAAAAAAAATAACACTGTACTCATCTTTCCGACGTCCCCCATAGGTCCTCTTCTGTCTCAGACTGTCCCAGACAGAAGAGGACCTACAGGTGATGTCAGAAAGGTGAGTTTTGACTTGATTTTTTTAATTGACTCGAGTATAAGCCGAGTTAGGGTTTTTGAGCACAAATTTTGTGTTGAAAAACTAGGCTTATACTCGAGTATATAAGGTACTTCATTTTAGTGGGTCTTTAGCTAATTGATGAGGTTTTATTAACTCTTGATTGTATGGGTGAAAAGAAAATTGTCAATTTTGGTTTCCTTTCTTTTTGTATATTTTGGGGGTCGCACACCGTACACTAAAAATACTATATTATCTTTATTCTACAGATCACTACGATTACGGTGATTACTCATTTATATAGTTTTTCAGTTATTTTTACAATTTTACTGGAAAAAACTAATATAGAGGAAATCTCATTTGTTTTTGCATCGCCATCTTTTCGGAGACGCAACTTTAATATTTTTTACGTGTTGAGTTGTTCTTTTCAGTGGTACCATTTTGGCGCACATAACTTTTTTGATCACTTTTTAGAACACTTTTGTGCAGAGATTTTATGAAAAATTTACATTTTTGGCGTGTTTTTCGGGTTTTGTTTTTACAGCGTTCACCGAGCGGGTCCAATAATGTTTCTGAGTTATTGTACGGATTGTTACGGACGCGACGATACCAAATATGTGGGGGTTTTTGGCGATTTTGTGTTTTTCTCCCTTTATTGCATGTGTATAGGGAATATTAGTGTTTAGGGGACTTTAACTTAATTTAATTAATTATTTTTATTTAAAAATGTTTTTATTTAATGTTTTTAACTTTTTTTTAATTTACTTTTACAGGTAAGCTTGAAGAAGCGATCCACGGATCGCTTGTTTAAGCTATTCTTCACATTACACAGTGTTATACAGATGTATTACACTGTGTAATGTAACACACTGAGCATGCTGCATGATGCAGTGTGTTACAGCTGGGTCCTGTCAAAAGGCACGGACCCGGCTACAGGAAGGAGATCGCAGTCCCGGGGCTGCGATCGGAACAGCGGACCCCCCCGGTAAGCGCCGCGGGGGGGTCCGATTCACTTTAAATTCCCCCTATCAGGGGGTTAACACCCGCGGGTGTTAGAGGCAGGTGTCGGCTATAATATATAGCTGACACCCGCAGCTTCTGGCCCCGGCTCCTTTCAGGAGCCGGGGCCAGAAGCATGATGTAATAGTACTGCATTTTGCGGGAACGCACCTCCCGCGATGCAGTACTATTATGTCAAATGTCGGGAAGGGGTTAAGTTCATAGGCACTTGTTATCTTTAATGAACTGCTATGAATGAAGACTCAATGTAGATGACCGAGTAGCATCTTTACTTGCCTTTCTTACATAAACATGAGTTCATCCTCAAAAATATTTCTTGGGCAACTCACAAGAACTTACCTGATTCACTGGAATCTTCATGTCTACTAGAAGATGTGGCTTGAAAAAAAAAAATAAAAAATTACATACATTTAAAATAATTACAAAAAACAGCCAGGACTACCAACAGTCATCAAGCCTTAAAGTACATCTTTAACCAAATTACTGGTGCTTGAGTGTCCTAAATAGGCTGCTTGTTATGCTAGGGTATGGGGGGGCTGCGTTATTATTGCCAAAACAATAACTGTGTGAAAATGCCGGAGGCACCAGAGAGCCTCTCGGCTGCCGCTGGTGATAGATGTCCTTTAAAGGGGTTGTCCAGGATTATGGTGCCATTTCTGACTAAGCCTGTACAACCTCTGTAATTTAGCAGTTTTACTTTTCCTTGACCATTCGTGCAACAAAAAAAAAAAAAAATCAATATTAAAATCCTTACAATGGAGATTTGGATGATATTATACATGATCATGTAGTGGAGGTCGGGGGGCTATGGGGCGACCACCTGCAACTATGCAGCAGAGATGAACATACTCCCCTCCGGGATGGGAATGCAAACTCATCATCAGACACAGCGGGATAAGTGTTAGTCCTGCGCTGCAGGAGCACAAGTAAACAAGCAGCTCGCTGTAGATCCTGAGTTACCTAAGCATCAACTTAAAGGATTACCAGCTGCTCTGATAAACATGGTGAGAGGTTTACATCTAATGTGTAGTTATGGAAGGATCATCTGCCAATGTATAGTTATATGGATGAAGGACATCCCGACCATTGCTATAAATAATAATCCCGTAATACAAACTGGAAGGGGACAGATTGTTAAAATATTCATATGTCCTATAAGGATTTACATTATCAACAGCTAATGGAAGAAAGTGGGATGGTCGCACGCCAGTGATATGGGGTATTTGTGAGGAGACCAATTACCCCAACCCAGTCCCTTGAAAAAAAAAAAATTCTGGGTGCAGCCATTCCCCAGATACAAAAAGGTTGAGGGCCACTGCCATTGTGCCACGGTATGCTGCACATATTTTATACCTTCCTATAGACTTCTATTGGGGGAAGGGAAAGGGAATACAGGCACAGATAGCTGTATATTTCACAATTAGTATTTCTGTCCATCTTACGGTAAATGGTGGACCGCATGTGGCCGTATGTTACCTGTATGAATAGGGTACAGTACGGCTTCAACACAGACAAAACAATACATTCATGTATAGTGGCCCTGGCCTCTCACCTCTTCTGAAGATTCTAGAAGATACATGTATTCTACTGTCCACTACATAAGAATTTGACAACTGGGTGTTACCAGGTGTTACAGCCTAATAAGGACTACCCGCGCCAGACTGTATAGGGAAACGCCTCCATGACAAGGGTTAATGCCAGGATGCTGAATTTTGAAGAAATATTGAAAACAAAACAAAACTGGTATAAAGTAAGAAGGGAAAAACATTCCAGAAATGTTATTTCATGTGGAAGCCACAAACCAGACAAGTCATGAGAGGTGACAGCTCCTGTATAAACATCATTTTATTGTCCCTGTTTGACCATCGCTGGCCGATTACACAAAATGAGACCAAAACATAAAAAAGTGATGGGCAAAGTTCTATCTAAGGACACAAGTTCTGCACAGGTAAACGCGGTTTATATAACTGTGACCTAGAGTTGAGGTGACACATTTGCTTACAAAAGTACATAACAACAACAACAACCACAATGGAATTAAGCTCTGGCAACTAAACCAGATTTATAAAGTGACCTTAAAGAGGGCCTTCCACCACCGCCGCCAAATCCAACTCCTCTAAAGGAAATGTGCCCAACCGTGACCATACAAAACTGTAGGCAGTGATAGCCATTGTCCCTGGAGATCTGTGTAACCATTCCTCTGTGTGTGTGTGTGTTAGTAGCAGAAGGATTGTGAACAATTTATATTCCAAGATTGTAACTGGACTTGGATCACTCTGGTTGTGAAATCTCATCACTGTTCGGCAGAATGACACCACAGTGCTCCAAATCCAGGTATGATCATGGAATATAAACACATTTTTCACAGTCCTGCTGCTACTGCAAGACACACGTACACACACACGTACACACACACGTACACACACACGTACACACACACGTACACACACACGTACACACACACGTACACACACACGTACACACACACGTACACACACACGTACACACACACGTACACACACACACACCTCCAAGACTGCTATCCAACACTGTCTTCTGCTTTGTATGGTCAAAACTGCTGTCAGATTCCCTTTCATATGTGCTGTTCCACAAATTTAAGTGCATTTTAGCTTAGCCCTCATTGTTCTTAAATTTTCAAATTTAAGTTTGAGCGATTACTATCAACAAGCAATGGTGCAAAATCAATAAATGAGGCTACAATTTATTATGACACAATTTAGGTGGGGTTGGTGGGGGCAATTTAATTTACTTCTAAATTAGAGTTTACTTGTAAATTACAGAGAAAACACTGTCAAACTAATTAAATGGGTTTATTTTTTTTAGAATTTCTGGAAAACCAAGGTGCCTGGGCAGGGATACCAAAAAGAAAGTGTACTCACCCTGCTCCTAGTTGTTATCTAGCTCCATTACTTTGTCGTTGGCACTTTTGTTCGGTTGGAAGGGTTGTTTTGGGATGGAGGGGGAACCCAATTTAGTCACTCAGTAGCCATCTTGGACTATGAGCTCTAATTTCCACCTGCGTCACAAGTGACGTCCTATGGTCCTAGGTGTCCAATGATTGGACATAGCGAGTGCTGTGACCCCCTGCCACTCCCGGTTTGGGAAGAGATGCCAAAGGACGGAAGTACCAGAGCGCCTGGTCTTATCTGTACTGTAGGTGTCAGGGATGCATCTATCACACCCATTTGTGCCACTGCCATTAGTCTACTCTACCTAGCAACAAGATCTAAGCAGTTGTCTAAAGCCCCTTGTAAACATTAGATGAATATTGGACAAATCAAGGGGGTTTCAAGAGGTATGGCCGACCATGTAAAGGGTAAGTGGCCTAAAACAAGTACTTATAACCTAAATGGACATCTACCACCAGGTGGACAGACTGTATGCAAATGAGCCTGACACCTATGGAGCCTGGAGCCCCTCAGGCTCATTTGCATACAGTCTCCGTCCTGGTGGTAGATGCCCTTGAAAGATCCATATTATGCCTCAGCTAATGGTCTCACAATAACCTGAAATAATAAAGGTACAGAGAACCCGATTACCTTTCAACTTTCTTTTCTTTCGGGAGTGCTTAGACTTTGTTCTTGAAGGTTCTCCTGCCTCTTCCGCTAATTTTCTTTTCCGAGATTTTGGCTGGACCTCTTTTCTCCTAGGAATAAAATGTAAATGTAAACTGCTGTGTAAGCCTGCTTCACAGGCTGTTACAAGGTCTCCCCTCCCACCTGAGCCGGCTGTACAGTCTATGAAGCTGCAGCACAGAAGGGTTCTAGTAGGATCAGCCAGAATCATTAGCATAATTTTAAAAGTTGTTATTAAAAGGAAGAAGGCAGAGATAAGAAGTTGACCACAGCCGCGGTGCCTGGATCTATGTGTAAGTGTCCGTGATTTATCACGCTGAATTTTGATGATGGATAACATTCCATTTACTCACCTATGATGGAAATTTAATTTGTATGAACATTCTGGACACAATCCTGGAAGAAAACGACATGGTCAGCCAATGAAAGCGGGTACACTTCAAGTCAGTAACAAACAGGTGATGTATAAAGTAAGTGAACAAATATATTTTACAGCAAACTTTCTACAGTGTAAGGACCCTTAAAGGGACCATTGGGACACAAAACCGCTCCTAGTTCTCAGTCACGGACTCAGCTTTCAAACTTAGCTTAGCTGAGTACAACCCTCTGCTATTCGCTTATGACTGGAATCAGTGCCAAATTCTCGAAACAAAAACAGGTCCCACTGCTAGGACCTGCTCATCTGTCAAGAACTTCTGACATATCCTATGGATCCAGCCATGAAAGCTGAGCTGGGAATATCCATTGAAAGCCACAAGGAATCTCATTGCTAAATGAACAGTCACCTGCGATCTTCTAGGTAATATGATGGAACAGAGATGCAGGATGTTTGCATATGAACTTGTAGACATTTGTTACAGAGGAGAAGTGACAGCAGGGGAGTGGGATGGTAGATACCCCGTGGTCACTTGTATTGTCACAGCTGAGGACCAGCACAGTGTAATATGGGCACAATTCCAACAGCACCAATTTCATATATGGGATAAGATAAGTTTACCCTCAGCAGACACTAAGAAACTACTTATATCATCCTCTACATTTCTTGCAAAAAAACTTGGCTTTAAATTAAGGCTATTTGCAGAATTGCTACAAATGTATCATTTATCCAAAATGCAAAATGTTGCAACTATTCTATTATCAACACCAATGAATCTCCACGGTAACAGACTACAACTGAACCCAGTGTAGTCAGATGCCAATTTTACACTCTCTTACATCTGCATCTAAACATATATATTAAAAATAGGGGTGAAACCTAAACCTACAAACTCTAGGTAAAGGTCTTCATTACTATAGGTGCTGCAAACGGAATCTTCTAAAGAGAAAGCCAGACGTTAAAGGGGTTGTGCCAAGTTATAATGGTATCACCCATCTAGAAAATATGCAATAACAATATCCGACAACTGGGACACAGATCAAAAAGAGCACCCTGCCACTCCGTTTACCTTCATGGGAGTAGAGTTCAGTGCTTCTGTATCTGTGGCACACTCATAGTGCTGGATTTTTTGGACACTTCTTGCAGTACCTTTCACCACCACTACACAGTGTATGGAGCTGTGCTTGTTAAACAGATTGTAACAGCATAATCAAAATGATTAGAGGGGGTTGTCCCAAGATAAGATAGGATAAGCTTATTTTCTTTCCAAAACAGTGCCACACTATTTCATAGGCCGTGTCTGGTATTGCAGCACAGCTACAAAATCTGAGCAGCAATAACCTATGCTACTGTGTACATTACTAAATTGGTAATAGAACCCATACGTAATTTGACAAGGGCGTTCCGCTTCTCTCCATGTTCCACGTAGCCAAAATTGACTTCCCAGCTCTTCAGGCCTTCTTTTTCGTCACAGCGCTTGTTGCCGCAGAAAAACTGACCTTTCATGACGGAAGGATAGAGAAACGCATCAATGACAATGATAACTTCTTTACCAACGCTAGACAAGCTCCAATTCTCATTAATATCATAATTAATAAAGAGGTTGGGATCTCCTATGGTAAATATTGATCAGGTTGGCCTCCGTGCGTCTAATATATACCCGCTGTATGCGTTGTGTTTGCTAAGCAGTCCAAAAGATATACAGGCGGTCCCCTACTTAAGAACACCCGACTTACAGACGACCCCTGGATGTTGTTAATTTACTGTACTTTGGTCCCAGGCTCCAATAAACCGCCATAACAGTTAAAACCCAATAGTCATTGGGACCAAAAACATTTTTGCCTGGGGTTTCAATAATAAAGTATACAGTTCTGACTTACATACAAATTCAAATTAAGAACAAACCTACAGAACCTATAGCATTGAAAATATTGGCAACCAGCCAGCACCATGTGTCGTAATACTAATCTTTGCACCTTTTCTTATCCATATATTCCCAGGGGAAATAATAGTGGAACTGGACAACCATACATTCTGCAAAAGATGAAAGAACTAAAGAACTAAAAGATGAAAGAACTAAAATCATGGAGAATTTAACTTGGCAGCCTATGTAAGGCCACAACTATGCAGAAAATATACTGTTACTTTATACCAAATCTTCCCCTTCCGATGTAAATGTTTTATACCCAGGATCTCGGGAACTATTAATACAAAGAGCTTGCGGCTGCTGCTAGATCCATGTCCTGCTTTATGCGGAGAAATCCCTGCAGGTTCTGGCAGATTAGCCTGAAAGTGCTCGGGATTAAGCAGCTCACAGGTAGGTCTGGCAGATCGTCTCCTGGAAGCTTTAGGTCCGCAGCAGATGCCACTCAGCCTCCGCACATACAGGACACGACTTCTACTGCAGAAAAATGCGTCCAACTGATAAGAGAGGCAGAGTTTTATCATCTACACACACAACAGGACATTTTAATTACATTATAATGTTAATAACATAACAATGGTAAAATATTATAACATTTAATAATGTTATAATATTTTACCATTCCATCAGAAAATATCACAAATATAAGGCACTGTTTTACTACAAGAAGAATTTTTTTTTTTTTTAATTAAATACTTCCATGAAGTAACAAGCCTGTGCAGCTACAGCACGGAGGGACTATGGTAAGCCCTTCCGAGTCATTAGCATAATTTTAAACATGGATATGGGCCATGGATAACAAATATAAAATTACCACTTGAGGCCTGGATCTATGAGTACCATATTTTTCGGACTATAAGGCGCACCATTAATAAATGCCTGCTAAAACTTCTAGGTTCATATATAAGGCTCACCAAATTATAAGGTGCACCTGATTATAAGGATGAATGCCCAGCAGGTGGCAGACCTGTGCACAGTTCAAGGCAGCTGTTGTCTGCAAGTACAGTTCATATATAAGGCGCACCTTTGATTTCTGAGAAAATCTAAGGATTTTTTGTGCACCTTATAGTCCGAAAAATACAGTAAGTGTCCCTGGTTTATCATGATGGATTTTTATGGTAGATTTCCTTTAAAAACTTGACAAAGATTATTCATTTAAACCTCAATTTTCCAATGGATGCCACCATCTTTTTTAGGTTTCCACCCTCAAAACTCTCCCTAATTTCTTTATGTTGCATCAATTTATCAATCTATGTCCCAGCTCTGTTGTTCCCCTTCTGATCATCTCTCTATGCACCTATACATTCATTTGCTTCCCCCATGCCCCCCACTATAGTTATCTCACTTTGTTGCCCCCCTACTTATTTCTTATTATGTTAGCTCAGACCCTGACTAGGATTACCATTTATATTTCCATATCTCCACTGCAATGAGCGGAGAGTTGAGCTCTCAGATTGATTATTAGCTCCAGTAGCTCCTCGGGGGTGGAGCTAACATAGATTTAGCTAAAAATCAGACTTGTGCTTCTCTGAATGGGTGGAAAAAAATCATAAATCAAATCAAAAGGGCTGCCCACTAATGCGGATGTCCTCCAACCACTGTTATGGTAGAGGTATTCATGAAGGAGGCGTGCATACAGTAATGAGTGTACGGCCCCCCCTTATCCGCTGGTAGTCCACAGGACATGGGACATTACAGGAAGTCCTGAGTCCTGCTGCTGGCATGTCACATGACCCGCAGCTCCTGCAGACAGGAAAGGGAAAAGTTTATCAGGGTAGTAGAGCATGGGTCTTGTATGTATCCAGGAAAACTTTCTTAATAGTGGCCAACAAATAATTTCATGAATCACCCAGCCCTACATGTGATACGTGTGGATGCACTGCAAACATTCATCAGGATTTGGCTGTAGATTATGTTATAGCCAAATCCACATACTCATTCCTGAAATAGAAGGGGTTCTAGATAACCGTTTATATATTCCCCCATATCATAGTTAATTGTAGCCTATGGCTAAAGTACAGTAAATTACCCACATCCAGAGGCCTGTTTGTAACTAGGGGTTGTCTGTAAGTTGGGTGTTCTTAAGTAGGAGACCGCCTGTAATGACTCTAGTCTTGGGCGCTGCTGATCTCTGTGAGAATGAGACCACGGTATTTATACAATGACATAAGAGAATTGGCTAAGACCATCTTAGGATGCTGAGCTCTGGATCTCTGATCCAAGACCATCTCCCGGCGAACACCTCCTCTCCTCTGACATAGACCACTCCGTCACAAGACTCATCTCATTAGGGTCAGGAGCCAAATGTGCGCACGTGTCTAATCGGCAAAGTGTGTCAGCCGTGGGGGAAGGGCGTGTGTGATGAGGATTCAGCCTCAGGATTTACATACAGCGCTTGTTATCTGTAGGTTTTTTTCTGCAGCATTTTTAGAGGTTATTTTGTTTACTTTCCAATTATAGAGAAATAATATAATCACACAAAAAGTTTAGTTTTAGACTTTTTTTAGGTTAAAAAAATCAGAAAGTTTGTATACGGCAGATTTTTCAGTAAATCAGTTGCCGACATCTGACAGCAAAAGTGGAAATTTCCACAAACAAATCAGCTGTGTGTGAACATGTCCTTGGAGCAGGCGGCCAATACCAATCCCCTGAGCGGTTTTTTTTTTGGTCTGACAATATCACATTTGTCTGATAATGCAGAGATACTGGATCTGTCTCTAGGTATCCCCCTCTGCCTTGTATGTTCCCTCTCGCCCTGGACTAGTATATGTGAAGGCGTATAATCTGCTTATAGAAGACAGACACTTATCCTGTTTAACATCTGACTTGTAACGACCCGATGATAATGCCAGGGCGATTACCAAGCGTTCATTTTAAAAAATATATATTTTAATGCCTACCTAACCCTTTAATAGGCGTAATCCTGCCACATTATAATCCAATTTTTTTTAAAAGGGAGAAATTTTTGATTCCTTTTTTATTTGAAGTTTGTTTTTTTTTTTACTTTGTTTTCCTCTTTTTTTTTTTTTTTTAACCAGAAATCAGTCACATGTAAAATCACCCTTTAGCGTCAAGCGGACATCAGAAACGTTATCTCTGGCACCAATAGAGACAAGAGAAGTCAGAAAAACCTGATAGTCTTTCTTTTCTCCCACCGATTATATGCTAAGGGTGCACTCACAACAGCTAAAGAGAGTTTTGGCGAATTAAATTGCTGTTAACATTTTTGTTAACAAAACGCAACTGCTAACACATGTGTTTACATTGCATTAACAAATGGGGGGACACAATAAAAACGCTAAGGGACGCTAAGGGATTAGATTAGGCAAATCACTCTTCGGCTGTTGCACCGTTTTGAAAAAGATGCATCAAACATCATGTCTGAATACACCCTAAATCTCCAAATCTGATACTATGGACTACAACTGAGCAAGGTGGCCCTCTAGTGGTCATATGTGGGAAGTGTAACTACAATCATTACACTGAAGTCTATGGAAGACACAGAAACCGCTAAATAATGTTTCCTATCTGTAACTTAAGGATACAAAACCCATTACTATCCTAGAGCTACGTTTTCATAGACTTGTACTGGAAGACTGTCTCCATCTGCACAATACACGTCACATTCCCTGGAAAACAAAGAATTAGACCTAATAAACCACTACCATTATGTTGTCAATCACCTGAGCAGCTTGTAGATCATGCTTCTTTCATAACCCAGTGTGGTGGCATCATCCAGAAAATCTACTTTGAAGTGAGATGTTAATTGGTTGTATAAAGTCAGGGAGGCGGAGAGTTTAACACTGAAGTCAAGCTCTGAACACCTCCTCCCATGTGATTGACATCATGTGCCAGACTTCAGGATATGTGGTCAATGATGTCTTTGAATGCAGGCCCATCAACAGTGAAGGGGGCGTTTTAAGGCAGGGAGAGCTTGACTTAAGTGTTAAACTCTCAGCCTACTTGACTTCATAAAACCAAGTAACATCTCACTTCAAAGTTGATTTTCTGGATGATGCCACCACACCAGACCATGAAAGAAACATTTACAGAAGCAGCTCAGTTGCTTGACAACATACTGGCAGTGGTTTATTAGGCCAATTTCTGATGACAGGTTCCCTTTAAAGGAAACCTACCACTTCGGATAGGTCTTATAAGCAGCACTTGCCGAGCACCAGCTCAGGGTGAGCTGGTTCCGGTGCTTATCTTCCTTATATTTTTAAACAGTTTTAAAGCGTTTTAACACTTTATTAATGTTTATATCCGAACTAGCTTCCCCGCACCGAGGTCCACGCTCGGCGCACCATGCGCGCTACCACTTCCTATTCAGATGCACACACGGTCGCGCGCATGGTGCACCGAGTGTGGACCTCGGTGCGGGGAAGCTAGTTCGGATATAAACATTAATAAAGTGTTAAAACGCTTTAAAACAGTTTAAAAACATAAGGAAGATAAGCACCGGAACCAGCTCACCCTGAGCTGGTGCTCGGCATGTGCTGCTTATAAGCCCTACCAAAGTGGTAGGTTTCCTTTAAAGATGTAGCATTTTTCCAAACCATCTCCCACATGATTAATGTTTATGATCAGTGGAGGCAATAATAGCCTATAGGGATGGATGCAACTGTATGGTATCCATCCCCGACCTCTGCTAAGTATGCGTTGGGATATTCCCAGGGTCCACATAAGGACAGTGGCATCCCTGTGTACACAATCAATGGCTACTACCGATGTTCATTCCTCTTCTTTTCAGGGTGTAAGGATGAGGAACATACAGCATATGTGCATACAGTAGGATACGTCCTAGCCCACTGGTGATTGGATAAGTTGGGAATCCGCCTGATGTATCCTTACAACAAAGGACTGCAATGTGGAAGGATTGCATCCTGAGATTTCCAGTACAGTAGAATATAGAATATTACCTTTCCCAGAGACCACTTCTTTCTCCACTCTCCATCGAAATCCAAACTGTAACATAAATGAAAGAAGAACATTAGCGTGAAACACTTGATCTGTAATAATATCCACTTCTCATCGAAAAGGTTGAGTTCAACCTTTACCCTGTAAAGATTCATTTCCACAATTAGGATTTGCAGTAATGTTTTACATGCTGCAGATTCTAAGCCCTGGGCTACTTACCAAGGTGTATGGAGTAACATAGTAGGCTATTCTAAAGAAAGACAAAAATATACCTCCATGTATAATAGCTTGTTGTTGACATTTTGGAATCTTGGAATCTATCGGATGAATAGGGTCTTGTGGATGAACATGCACTGGCAGCATTGCCCTGATTTGTCATTACTTCCTATAAAAGTATACACAAAGTCTACAGCAACTCTTCTAGACTCTTTGTCCTTAACAGAGAGCAGGGAGCCTGGAGTAATTAGCTCTGTACTCTCTGTAGTGGTCAGAAACTAGAACTATGTAGGCGATTCCACTTCACTCTAATTCCAAATATGATAGGCTGAACAGTGGATGACTGCGGGGGTGGATTGTCTGCCCCCTATTGATGGCCAAACCCATGGAAAGACCATCAGCAGTAGTTTTTTGGATTATTCCTTTAAGAGGGAGAAAAGGGATTGTGACTGCAATATATGTGCTTACAGTATATAGCACCACAGACTGATAGACTTCTATGTCAGCTGCAGGATCTTTGTTTTCTGTGGCACAACTATCACAACGTGTTTCCGCAGATACATGACTAACAAAAGACTAAAATAAGCCTTACTACAGGCTGCTGCATAATACATAGAACACAGCAAACAACATTATGTATCATAGCCACAAACCTTGTTCTCCTTGTATCTGCTGAGATCCGCAATACAATATTCCTTAAATAATTTATCATAGTATTTCTTTGCGATTCTTTTCTCCCTGTGAGCAGAACAAAAAATACCTTTATTTTTTTTGCTGAGAAAGGAAAACTTCCATGTGTGCGTCCACGTTGAAGCATTATGTGGAGCTAATAGGAGGGGAGAAATGTTAAGCGGAAGTAATGATTAATTTTTCATGGTCCGGATTATATTTCTGCTTTTGAACTTCATTTAAAATGTCCACACCTAGATTGTAAGCTCTTGCGGGTAGGGCCCTCACACCTATGGTTTTATCTGACCATATTATTACTCTAATGTCTTATTTTGTCTGCATATGTCCCCCATAATATGTAGAGCACTGTGGAAAGTGTTATTACGGAAAACTAAAATTAGAACATTGTTAAAATTGTTACTGAAAGTAAAAAGGGTTAAAGGGGTTGTCCACTTTCAGCAAATAATTGATATGGTTTGTGTAAGGAAAAGTTAAATAATTTTACAATATACTTTTCTGTATCAATGCCTCACTTTTTTTTTAAATCTCTGCTTGCTGTCCTGCTGTAGGAAACTTTAATGTTTACTTCCAGTGGATAGAAATCTGTCCATGGTCACACAGGTGCACGGCCCGTTATAACTCACAGCTGTGATTACTCTGTTTGATAATAACAAGCAGTGCACCTGTGTGACCATCACATCACCATGGACAGATTTCTATACACTGGAAGTAAACATAAAAGCTTTCTATAGCAGGACAGCAAGCAGAAATCTAAAAAAAACTGTGAGGAATTGGTACAGAAAGTAGATTGGAAAATTGCATAACTTTTCCTTACACAAACCATATCAATTATTTGCTGAAAGTGGACAACCCCTTTAATATCTCAGAGGCTGAATGGAGCAGCAGGGGGAGTGTTTGAGTTGAAAACCCCTAATGTGGGAACCAAATATCATACATTTAAAGGGGTTGTCTCTAACTATAAGTGGCCGACCAAAAGGCCGTCAATTTCTTACCAGAGGGGGCTGACAGCTGACCCCATTATTCAGATGTTCAGGCAGTCATAGAAAGCACAAAGTTACAAGCCAAAACCCCAATTGAAAAACTTCTGAAGCATCTAACAGCTTCTGGCCACTACAAAGAGTGCGTAACTGGTTGGTACAAGAAGGTGGTGGGGGGGGGGTGATCATTGGATTAAAATTAAGCTGGTGTCATCACCAAGTATGGATGCTATCCTACGAAATAACACTGTTGAAAGTAATAGAAGGTTCACATTAGACAGACCTACAAGGGCCTATACATTTCTAATTTATCTAGGTTAACATATGTGTTTAACACTGTTCTTGATCCGAGCCTTGTTGACTTAAAGTTGTGACTGCTAGAATCCAGAATCGCATACGTCATCGGCCGTGCAGTTCTCACACTGAGGATGTCAATTTATTTATAGACACCCCATACACCCAATCACAGACAAATTGGGTCTATTATTTTAATGGGTAAATTATTACACTTTGTTATTCCTTCAGTGAAATATGATGGGAATAGCAAAGAAGCCTCCAATGCAAATGTGTACAGAGCCTTATGTAACTTACCAGGACATGTCATCTTCATCTTCTTCTTGCCAAAGGAATCTGTGATTTTCTCTTATAACATCCAAGTCTGTCTTACGAACCCTTCCACAGAAAAAAAAGAAAGATTTAGAGACCAATACGGTAGGGAAAGGGATCAGAGAAGAAATTCCAGGTACTGTGGCTGTTACTGGGGGTCTAGAGAAATACTCACATCGGGTGAGAAGTATCACTGGTGTATTAGGAAGGAACACTACTACGGTAGGACTATCTTGTCATATAAACTGGACCCCTCATAAGCATACACAACCAGAATGGACAATTTTGGGAGGCAACTCCACTAAGCTTGGCATCAATGATTGTGTAAAGGAAATCTACCATCAAAATCCATCAGGATAAACCAGGAGCACTTACTCATAGATCCTGGCACCATGACTGCTGTAATCTACTTATATATGTTAAAATCAACGTTTAAAAGTATGCTAATGAGCCTTCCCTTCCCCTCAGCACTTCCCCCTCCCTCTAATGTAATATCTCACAGTGAGAGGGGGATTGGTCCTGTACTGTGTGACAGCCTGTGAAGATAAAGCAAGAGGGGCTGCTGGGGGGGCCCACATAAGGCTGTACATAAGGAATCCACGGGGGAGAGAGAGAACTGTATCTAATGATTCCATAGGGTGAGAGGGGGCAGTTATATAATATAACTATGAGGGGGCAGTTTATTATAATAAACTAGGGTACAGGAGACTGTTTTAGTTTCTAAATATTTAATGCCACCACAAGGTCCACTGCAAATGGGCCTGAGGCTCTGTCGCCCAGGGGTTTAATGAGACCTTGAGCCGATCCTGGGTTCTGATAATGACGACCCTCAGAGCCCTTCTCTCTCATAAGCATCAATCATTTTTAAGGTTAACTTTATAAGGAAGGAGGCCATGGAAAACAAATATAAACGGTCGTTGGAGTTGGAGTTGGATAGTAGAAAAATGGGCAGATGAAATGGTGAAAGACATGACTAGAGGGCACAAACTTCTATAGGGAATCTGTCAGCAGTTTGACCATAAAGAGATGCAGAAAGTATTAGATCTTCGCTCTGGAGATCTGAGTAACCATACGGTTCTGTATGCTAGTAGTAGCAGGACTGAGTATAATACATTTATATTCCAGGATTTTATCCTCACACTGCTGTGCTCTTAGCTTTAACAAAGAACAACTTCACAACCCACCCCCTCTGAGTGACTGCTACAATAACCAGAAGCCTGTTACGGCTTTTACTCAGAGCAGAAAGAAGGGTCTGTGGAGCAGCTCAATGCAGGGAGCCAAGAGCAAAGCTGTGTAAGGAAATGCCCTGATGCACTTTGAGAAGTAACCGGTTACACGGCTCTGCGGGACTACCAACACTGTCTGCATTGTGTCACGGTCAATGCTGCTGACAGGTTCTACCCATCTATAATAATTTAATAAGCACTTACTTGGGAAGCTGGAAGTCTTGTATCTTGCCTCCATAATACAGAATGTAGTCATTCACAAACTTCTGGTGTCTCGCAAACTAAAATACTTGAGGTTAAGGAAAACAGTACAAGAGGGTCATATAGATGAGCAGAGTGCAGAGAGCATAGCCTCAGGAGAGAACTGAGGCAAGTATTAGGGGCAAGTATTAGGCCTCATTCACATGGCAGGCTGCAGATGGTCCATAAACAATCACCCTGCCAGGATCTTGATCTCTATATTCATGAATACTATTATAAGGTCCTGGTAGGGCGATTGTTCATGGACAGTTAGAGATCACATGATCCTCCATCTGCGGCCATTATATGGTCAGGAATCTCTGGCTGATGAGGTAAAACAAAGGAGGCTTCACTTTACATATCAAGAAAGCAGAGCAGAACTATTATTAGATGTATATTGGCAAATTACCCTTAAAAGGAAAAACTATGTATAACAATATCCAAAAAGAGATCATGAAAACCCATGAAATATAGATGGAAAAAGAATATTTTAGAAAGTGTAATTTTGCAAACTCGCAGTGTGCAGCATGATCCCTGTCAGACTACGGTCCAACAAAGCAAAAAAATGGAAAAAAATCCTGGCACACCTAAAATAAAAAACAAAACAACTCCTGCTTTATTATTTCTAAAAAATCTGAAAAAAAAAATTCTTTTTGAAGTTCTCGGAGCCCGCCTTGCCAGCCTGGCATTAGAGAACGGGCGGCCCATGAGATCATCGTGTTCTGGAGGACATTATCTAATAACAGGATATGATGTCACCTTTATGTAACAAACCAAAAGCACATTTCATGTTTGTTTTCTTTAATTTGACCGTCATTTCGCTATAAGTAGAAAACTCAAATGCTACATAATAAAACACAGAAAAAGCGATGTTAAAAGATCCAGATGAGGTTGGGAGGAGAAATGTAATATAATGACATGCAGCACATCGCTATCCAGTGTAGGGGGGAGTTGGATGTTCGTCGCTGACAGGCAACCTCAATAGTTCCCAAGACATAGATTCTGATTTTGTTCCCTATCCCCCACCATTCCTTAGGAACGTGGGCTATCATTTCAGATATCCAAGATTCTAATTGCCTCGGTGTCTACTCAAGACCCTCCACATAATTAGTATATCAGGTCCTAAATCTAATAGGATTGATTGGTCGGGAAAAGTGAGGTTAGAGAGGAAGTATAAAGTGTGTTTGGATGTATTGGCAGAGGTGATGAAAGGTTATCTTTAAAACAGACACAGCCTTCAGAATTCACCCCACTAAGGGCGAATTCATACAAACAGGAGAGGAGGAGGGGGTGAGTGCTGTTTGCTCCTGCCCCTGTCCATAGAGATAAATGGCGCACACCGACGTATTACGGGAACGGAACGGCGCCGGACGTGAGCTGAACCATACCGCGCTGTGTGCCCATTGCCGGCCTATGGGGGACGTATATACGGCGAACGTAAAAACGCCCCCCCAACAGTCATGTGAGTTCGGCCTAAACTAATATTCCCCTCAGGTCGGGTGTGAAATGTCCTTTCTAGATTCCTTTGTAAAACTCATTTCCCTATTAAAAAAAAAAAAATCTGCTTTAAATCATGTGACAATGAGCAGAGAAGAGTCATATTTTGCTTAAAACGATTCCCATTTAGAGGCTACAGGGGAAGCGACACTTCAGACGCCCCCATCTTTGGTTCTATACCATCTAGAGACAGGATTTTGGTGTTATTTTACAGATTGGAAGATTTGTGGTTCTGTCACATACAGGCAGTTATAGACATAGTTGGAAGTTTGAGCTACAGATAAAGATCCAATGTCCACCTTTTTATTTTACTGCCTGTATCTCTGGTTCTGTAGCTTCAGACACAATCTGAATAATAGGATTCTTGTCTTTAACCCCTTCCTGCTGAAGCTCCTTTTGTGTTTACATTTTCTTGCTCCTTCAAAAATCCATACCTCTTATTTTTCTTTGTACAGAGCTTTATATGGTCTTGATTTCTGTGCAGCAAATTGTACTTTCTTTTGGCAGTATTTAGTTTTCCATGCCATGTACTGTGGAATGGAAAAAAATCAGTAAAATTGTGGAAAAAAAAACGCTTTTACCATTTTCTTGTGGGTTCTGTTTTTACAGCTTTCACCGTCACCTCCACTTTTGGGTCAGTACGGTCCTCTGGATACCAAATGTATGTATGTTTTTATTTGGCTTTAAAAAAAATGTAACCCCTTTGTACGAAAATAAAAAAAAAATTATTTATTTTGCCATTTTCTGAAGTTAATAACTTTTTTATACTTTGGCGTATAGAGCTGTGTAAGGTGTCACTTTGCAGGATGTGGTGGCTTTTACATTGATACCATTAAAGGGACTGTACAGCCTTTTTTTATTTACATTTTTATGAGTTGCAAAATGACAAAAAAGTGGCGTTTTGGACATTTGGGTGCTATTTTCTGTTTCAGGGTTCACCACTGAGAATAACAATTGATTGGGGTGTTTATGATTTTTATATTCGTTCTAGGGAAAGGGGGTGATTTGAAATATTTAGAATTTGGTACTTTACTGTCTGAGCTATCCCACCATATATTGCCATACTACAGTATAGCAGTATATGGGACTTTTGCACATGATCTGTTACAAGGTACCACATGCACATTGTAACAGATCTGCATTAATGACAAGTCCCAAGGCTGTCACGACAATGGATCATCACTCCATGATGAAGTGACAAGGAACAAGTATCACAGATAAGATGCTAGCACCAATAGACATGCATGCACGTATAAGCCCTCTCCACGAACATACATGCATGCAAGTAAAGTGTTAACACACGCGTTTGGGTCACACCCCCATTCTGTAAGGAGGGTTCTCAGTCCATAAGCCCTCTCCAAGTACCTTTTGACACACCGATGTACTATTACATCTGTTTGTACCAGGGGGTTAATTTGTCAACAAAACCATGTTTCTAGATAATATAGATCTGAAGACAAGACCCTCCCTCTCCAGCCTCTAAAAGTGACGCATCTGCTAAATATGACTCTTCTCTGCTAATTTTCAAACGACTTTAGAAGGTTTTTTTTTTGTCGGTAAATGGTGAGATTTCTTATAAGAGGGAATTCTACACATTTCATCCCCTACCTGATGTTGCTGGGAGTATAATGGGGGTAAGATCTAGTGACAGTCCTTTTAAGTTCCCTTACAGTATTCCATCACTGAGGGACATTTATTTAATACCTCCCTTCTGAACATAGATGTAATAATAGGGCATTGTTAAGACTCCTGCTCTCATGGTAAGATCTGCAATCATGTTACTCGGCAGGGGGAGGGTTTGGGGAACAGTAAAATCTGATTGCTCATTTATTTGCATATTTCCCAGCAGAGAAAAGACTTTGGAAGAAGCAATATTCTAAATCCATAATGTAAATGCAAAGCTCTAAAATTCCTATAACAAAAATATAAAAATAAAATAATAGCATTTGGGGAACGCACACAGTATCAAAGCCAGATGGCGTATTCAGATTCTGCAATCTGTCGGTACGTTGCAGTGTACTCGGAAAAGATTTACTAGTCGGTTGTAATTATTTATACTGAAAAAAAAACAAAAAAACTCCTCAATCTGCAATATTTTGCTCCACAATCTCGAGCAGCACTTGCTATAATTACCATCAATTTATCCTGCAGCCACAACACTGCGGCTGGAAGCTGTAATGAAGCCGGTGGAAGTAATTATTAGATTTCCCCTGGGACGGCTGACAAAGGATACGGCATCCATAGAGATGAGATGGAAGCGCTGGTTACGAGCTTCCTCCCTTGTTGGGAAAGAGGAGATATTATTTAGGACACAGATCACCGAGAAGCACTGACGGACAAGAAGAGGCTCATGTTATACCTGTCCCATTCCTGCTCCACCACCTGTCTGTGCGCAACCTTCCCCCGTTTCTCCTTCTGGAAGGGTTTTCTAAGCAGCTCCTCATCTTCTTTTTTCCTGGAATACAACAGCAAAGAACAATTTAATATACAGATATTAGGGGGGGGGGGGGCTCATACATTATTAAACTTCCAAATATCAGTCAGATCATGTGCAGTTAAGGGAAATCTACCATCACAATCCATCATGATAAACCAGGGACACTTACTCATAGATCCAGTCAACGTGACTGTGGTAATCTTCTTGGCCTCCTTCCTTCTACAATCAACTTTTGTAATTATGCTCCTGACCCAGAAAAAGAGATGTTACTAGAGCCCCTCTGTGTTCTGGCTTCGCTCTACCCCATCAGCAGTTTCCTCTCCCTCTGTCTGCTACAATCTCACACAGCGGGAGAAGGAAAGTGCTCCTGCACAGTGTAACAGCTTGTGAAGTTGCAGCATGGATGGGCTCATCCCATGTGCAAAGGGGATAACAACCAAAGACAGTATAACCGCTTTAAGAACTGCAAGGGAACAATTGAGAACACAAGTGAAACAGATTGCCCACATTTTAAACTTCAGGGTGTATTCACTTGCTGCAGATAAAACAGAATGAAAACAATTCTCAGAAAAAAAAAAAAAAAAGAATTGCATGTCATTTTGATGCACGGTAACTGATGTGTTATTAACAATGGGGGGGGAAAAGCAACTGTATCAAAAATGCACCCCCAAAAAAAAAAAAACAACACCACCACTTTTAGTTAATATATTCCACAAAATTAAAAGCAATGACAAGTACCAAAAGAACATACCTTTTATTTAGGATATAACCAGACCTAAAAGCATCCTCCCTATATACATCACCATGTAATACTTCTCAATGAGGAGTTCAGATCCAGCATGGTTCCCCACTCCAAATAGTAACCCAACATATTTTAGCACCGTGCGCCCATTGCGATGTATGGGGGACTTATATCGGCCGTACATATGTCCCCCATACATTCGCGTCTTGCCCCATCATCTCAGTTCTATGTATCTAATGGCAATGCCACAAACCTGCCTACCTCTTCATTATGACAAACATCAGTAGTAATGAAATACAATTGACAAAAACCAAACTAATTAACAAGCCACTTCTGTGGTTTGGATCCTGGCAGAATAATAACATTAGTAACCACAAACTTAAATATGAGCAATGATAGGACTATCAACGAGCCTCTGCTCAATGATCCTGTCCCTGGAGCGGTCACCACAACCTCCCAAGTCTTTTCATTATTTTATTATTGAAATGATCCTAAACCAATATTTTAGGATTATATTATTCCTAAAATATCTATAGACTATGTCCTAGGTTTGGCAAAGGTGGATTTAGAGAATGAAACGTAGCACTTGGGGAATCATTTTTTTTTTTTTTTGCATGTACAGACTATAAGGAATATTTATCAGGGCCCCTGCGTAGTGGCGGAGAAGCCCTGAAATAATTGCAAATGTTTATTGCTAGCACTTGCAATTATTTTCCCCAATCCGCCATTGTCACGCCAGTGGTGCATGAAGGGAGGGAGAGGCGAGGACATTACTGTCCCTTCGCCTGCACACTCGCTGCAGCCTGCGAAATTTCACATTTCTACCCCAGCCCGGAGCTTCTTGATGCATCGGGCTGCGCAAGAGCAGTGGCGGGGCCATCATAAATAACCCCCTATGTTTCTATCACATATGTAAAGGTTTGCGAGACCCCCCCCCCCCCACAGATCAGCTGATACTAGAAGCCACGGCAGAGAGAAGACTTCAACTGAAGCTGATCTGCAGTTCCCTGCTGCAGCCAGTCAACAGCGCTGTGTACTTACGACTCCATAGACTGTCCTGGTGCCACCTCTCCTGCCATCAGCTAATTATGGGGTGCCAAGTGTCATCCCCACCAATCTGATAAACAATGTAATGGATGGGTCATCCGTATTAAAATACCATCAAACATGATAAACCAGGGACACTTATTTATAGATCCAGGCACCATTACTGTGGTAATCTTCTTGTATTAATAACCCATGGCCTCCATCCTTTTGAAATCTACTTATACAATTATTCTAATTAGTCCGAAGTCCTTAACGAGAACCCCTTCATGTTGCAGCTACACAGCCTGTTACACAGCACTGTGAAGCTACAGCGCTGAGGGGGCTCTGGTAACAACCCTAGTGGCACTTCAAGCTCATTAGCATAATTTTAAAAGTTGGATAAATACATAAGAAGATTACCATACTCAGGGTGCCTGGATGTATGAGTAATTGTCCTTGGTTTATCATGATGGATTTTGACGGTAGATTTCTTTAAAAGGCGTTGTCTGGGTTTAATCAAAACTATATGAGAGGGGGGCTAAGAAAACAAGAGCGGGCTTATACTTAACTTTGCTGGCGTTCCCGTTTTTCTGTGCCGTCTCGCGTTGTTGCACTTCCTCTGTTTGTTCACAGAGGCAGTGGTCGGGTTGACGTGGCCGCCCCTGAGAACAGAGGTACAGCACCAATGGGAGACGGCACAGAATAATGGGAGCGCCGGTGAAGGTAAGTATACACTTGCTCGTTTTCTTAGCTCCTCTTCTCGCCCCGGCCGGCTATATAGCTTTGTTTAAACCCAGACAAAAAGAAATCCTTTAACAATAAATGATTATTTTTAAAGGGGTTGGCCACTAATGACAAACTTTACCAGGGCAACTAATAGTCACCCATACTGTACTTCCCCTGGTAAAGTTTATCTGTTGTCCACCTGAGCCGAGGGTCACATGATCCAGCAGGACTCAGGACTTCCTCTGACATCCCATGTCCTTTGCTTATCGAGTAAGTACAATATGTATGACCCTATTAGGGTCTTGTACTTACCCTAATTGAGTTTGTTATTAGTGACCAACCCCATTAATTACTGATAAAAACTGATGTGTATATAGTATAGATCTCCAAATGACCACCCATTGCTGGAGGTGTAAGGACCCTCGCAGGGGGGGTGGAGGATTGTTCTCTTCTCCATTTTATATTTTTATCAGAAGCTATAAATCAGTAGTGCAGGTTCTGAATGAGAATAACTATAGAATGTCGTTGAAGGGTTAACACTGATGGCTCTGAACACCACTTTTCTGGCTAGTGCCGAGTGGAACCCCTCAGACATAATGAAAAATGGACCATCTGTCGGCCATCCTGTCCAGACAGAAGTCATTTATAATGCTGTGAGTCACGGTCTCCAAGCCAGACCACTGTCCTGTACTGAATGACTGGTAACAGAACGGGATCGCGGCCCCACGGGGAGACAGTGACTCACAGCATCATAGAAAACATCTAAGATGACCCCCCCACATACAGTGTTTAGTCTGGGAATTAGGGGCAACACACCAGCGATATATCACAAACTGAACACAGCCATCCGGTACCAGCCTTATGACCGGACACACAAGCTCACCTCTTTTTCTTGGCATTTTTCTCAGGGTCTTCTTCCTCATCACTAAAATCTGAGTCATAGGCATCATAGTCGCGCGTCTGCAAGGTAATATGGAACCAAAATAATGTAAATAAAGATGGTTACCAATAGAGTAAGAAAATATACAATGAGGACAGGCAGTGCCTGGTACAGTATAGGTCTGCAGTATATAGTCTCAGGGACCCCAATTATTATGTCCTGTTACTTCTATAAGAATAGGAATACAATCATACAGAAGTGAATGGTGCAGATCCAACACCTCAGGGTCTCCAGGGCTCCCATACTCATGTCCTGTCAAAAGAAGTTCAGTCCCATAGAGGTGAATTGGGTAGAGGTCACATCCAGTGGTTCAGGGACCCCAATTCTCCAGTCACTTCTATAAGAATAGGGGTAAAGTTCTATAGAGGTGAATGGTGCGGAATCAGAGACTCTTAATTTCATGTCCTGTCACTTCTTTAGTCCAATAGAAGTGAATGGGTGGAGGTCACAATCCACAGTCCTGCAGAAATCCTATTCTCATGCTGTGTCACTTCAATAGGATTAGGGAGTACAGTTCTATAGAAGACAATGACGCAGAGGTCGCATCCCAGGTCTAAGGGACCCCCATTTTCATAACCGGTCACTTCTATAGGAATAGGGGTACAGTCCTATAGATGTGAATACAAAGAACAGTCCATGTGGCAAGTGTGTCTTTAAAGGAACTCCTAACACCTGTGAGCATTTGGTGATCCTCCCCGTCCTCTTGAAATTGCGAAGGATACACCCTCTGGTTGTAGGTTTTTGCTAATAATGAGAAAGATTCAAATGATCCAGGACTTGTATATGAAAACATTTCTTGCTTCTTTATTAAATCATCATATAAAATCTATCAGCACATAGTGGTAGCCACAAAAAGCTATGCGTTTCGATTAAAAAAACTCTTCATCATGACTAACATGTTGCTAATGTTGTATCAAGTTGGAACCAGAAAGAGGCCAAATAGAAGTGAATGCAGTGGTCACACTGTGGGTATCAGGGACACCAATTCTCTTGTCCTGTCAATTCTATAGGAATCGGGGTACAGTCCCATAGAAGTGAAGCAGAGATCACACCCCAGATATCAGGGACCCCCATTGTCATGTCCTGTCACTTCTACAGTATTAGGCATTTAGTCCTATAGAAGTGAAGGGACCAGTACTGACACCTCAGGGGTCCTACAGACCCCATTCTCATGTCTGGTCACTCCTTAGTATAAGGGGTCAATCCTATACAAGTTAGACCTATATGATTGGTGACACCTGCAGACCCCATTCTCATGTCCTGTCACTTCTATAGTATTAGGCATTTAGTCCTATAGGAGTTGTGACACCCCAGGGGTCCTACAGACCCCATTCTCATGTTCTGTCACTTCTTGAAGGATTCCCCCATGAATGCACGGCCATAGACTGTAGGAGTTCCTGTGATCCGGGGGCCCTGGTGTTGCTCCACATTATGGGTCGTGTATGAAGAGATAAGAAGCTCATAGCCCTAGAATGGTAGCACCACAAGTCCCAGCATGGCCCGGTAGCAGCCTCTCCCGCCCCGGCCTCACTATCTTTTCTGGTTACTCACATAACGGGCCATGGTCCCGGCAGCAGCACGGTCCCCTCTGCCTCCCGCACACTGCACCCGGTTGTGCTACACAGTAAACAGTCCGCCCGGAAACAAGTGACTCGTCCTTACGTTCCGTCGTCTGCAGTACACATCAGTGACACTAGAGGTCCTCAGCCGGGATACTGCTGCAAGGACAATTGTCATGATATAAACACCATCATCATCGTGATAGAGATCTGATGTATCTATCTGACAGCACAGCATGTTCTGCCATATAGCAGTAATAATGGAGTTTTCTGTTGTTTTGTACCTTTACAGCTGCCAACAGAGAAGAATAGCAGACTAATGCAGTCTTCTGATACTGACACACTGTTATCCAATTCAGGTCCAGTTATTTATTATCTTTAGGGATTTTCTAGGCCCCAGTGTTGGCAATCACACAACTCCCAACATTAGCTATGGCATAAAATGTGCCTTGTGTGCCCACATACTTTATAAAAGCCCCCCTTAGTACCCTAACAGTATACATTAGCCCCCATATTGCCTTCTTCCCACACCCCCACACTGTATAGTGCACCCTTTTCTCTAGCCCCCCCCCCACTTACAATGCCCCCCATTTATGAACACTAACTTGTAGCACCCCAACCTATAATTTATACATTTTTTAGCCCTCATGTTCATGTTGGACCCTATTTTCTTTTTTTGTGTAATAAGGAAAATAAAAATTCTGAATCTCACCTTTACGGGTTCCCTCTCAGCCTCGGCTGTGTGCAGTTCTGTTGCTGGTAGGGAAAATTACATCATCATCATGCAGCCGCTGCAGAGGCTAAATGGGGGAGCAGATAAATCACCATAAATCACTCATCACTGAGACCCCCATCAATCAGCAAGTTATGAATTATGGGAAAACCCCTTTAACCCCTTCGCGCACCCTGACGTGATACTACGTCATAGGATGCGGGTCATTCCCGCACATTGACGTAGTATCACGTCATGGCGATCACCCGGGCTCAGAAGCTGAGCCCGGGCGATCGCCGCGGGATCCCGGCGGTACGCGGTAGCCGGGATTCCGCAGTAACAGCCAGGATCGCGACTATCGCGATCCCGGCTGTTTAACCCTATAGACGCCGCGGTCATTGTGACCGCAGCGTCTATAGTGAATCGCCGCGCCGATCGGCACCCTCCGTGCATGGTACAGAGGTGCCGATCGTTGCCATGGCAACCCTGAAGCCCGATAAGGACCCCAGGGTTGCCTTCACTAGAAGCCTGTTAGGATCGTGCTTACAGCACGATCTAACGGTGCTGATGGCAGCCTATGCAGAATGCATAGGCTGACTATGTAATATGCTGCAATACATTAGTATTGCAGTATATTACAATGAACAAGTGATCTAATGATCACTTGTTCATGTCCCACCCTGGGACAAAATAAAACAGTAAAAAAAAAGTTAAAAAAAACAAAGTGCAATTAAAAAAAATTATTAAAAAAGAATAAAAGTCCCTTGAAGTCCCATCCCATGCAATAATACAATAAAACATAAAAAAGTGAAAATCACCAAAAAAACACAACATATTGGACATCACAACGTCCGTTACAACCCGTACAATAAAATAAAATCGTCACTGAACCCGTACGGTGAACGGCGTAAAAAAAAAAAAAGACAAAAAAACTTGCAAAAATTATGAAATTTTCACATCTGACCTCATAAAAAGCGCATAAAAAGTAATCAAAAAGTAACATTTACCTCGACATGATACCAAGAATAAGTACAGCTTATAAACCAGCTATAAACCAGCTCTGTAAACAAAAAAATATAAATGTTCTGCCCATTGTTACATGGTGATACAAAAACAAGCAAATTTCTCACAAAATGAGTTCTATATTCTGCAAAACAAGTTAACCATAAAAAAAAGCCATATAAATGGGGTATCACCGTAATCGTGATGACCCGTAGAATAAAGATAACACATTATTTTTATGGTATGGTGAACGTCCGGCGAAAAAAAAATGCTAAAAACCATAAACAAGAATTAATGATTTTTTTTAACCACCACCAAGAAAGAGTTAATAAAATCTGATTATTGGCTATTGAGCCCCCCCGTAAATGATGTCCCTAAAAAGTGGATTTCATCCACAAAAAAAAAATAATCTCTCATATGTCCAAATTACAAAAAAATAAACATTTTATAGCCTGTAAAATGTGACATTGCAGATCTGCTCTGAATGGCGCAGCTTCTCTTCTATGCCCGGCTGTGCGCCCATACAGCAGTCACCACCACATATGAGGCATCCTTATACTCGGGAGAAATTGGGTATCAAACTTTGTGGAGTTTTTTGTCATTTAATACTTTGTATCGGTTTAATTTTTGGCCAAAATTAATACATTATCTAAAAAAATTACAGCTTGTAAATGAGACCTTCATATTGTTTTAACCCATGTGAAGCATCTAAAGGGTTAACACACTTCTTAAAGTTGATTTTTTACACATTGAGGGGTGTAGTTTCTAAAATGGCGTGATACATGGGGTTTTAATGCTGTTTAGGCCTCTCAAAGTCAGTTAAAGCTGAGCATGTGCCTCTAAATAAGGGTTTTGGTGATTTTCATAAAAATGAGAAAAATTGCACCCAAAATTCTGAACCTCCTAACAACCTAGAAAAGAGAGAGGATGCATAAAACCCTATGCCGATATAAAGCAGGCATTCCAGAAATGTTAGTTATGAAGTTACTTGGGTGCTATGACTATCTGCCTGAAAAGCAGAAAATTTTGAACTTCGAAAATGAAAAATTTTCTGAAATTTTTGCCAAATTTCAATTTTTTTCATAACTAAACACAAAAGATATCATCAAAATTTTTCTATTACTTTGAAGTACAATGTGTGACGGTAAAACAATCTCAAAATCCCCCGTATATGTTAAAGCGTCACGAAGTTATAACCTCCTATAATGACACTGGGCAAATTTAAAAAATCAGGCCTGGTCCTAAAGGTCTAAAATGGCATAGACACGAAGGGGTTAAGTATAAACCTACAGAATTGATCTTAAATGTAACTTGGGGTCTGCCTGTATGTAGAAGAAATTGGGTGCAGCGGTTTAGGCACCAAGAAGCTCATTGCAGGTATATATAAGAAACTAAATCTTCTCTAAGATTACAGATTGCTGGAAATGGAAGTTTGAGAAGACTTCATTGCAATGTTGTTTTATTTATTTGTAGATGATTTTGGTGCTTTGGGTGGCTTTAGATATCTAAAACCCCCAAACCGCCAAATATCTTATTACTTGCCTATTTCTATATATTTATTTATTCTTTTCAATATTTGTATATTTATACATTTTAATTTATCAGATGTTGTTTTTCTAGGCAATGAAAAAGATCTCTGGAAGGTTCTTAAAGCCCAATGCACCCAATCTGCAATTATTACCAGTGTAGGAGATTAATAATAATAATTATTTAGTATTACTTATTCCACCTGTTGTATCTCCTTAGCCATTCCGGAATTTTAGCAGTTTTGTATTTTTTCGTCTGATGTTGTAACCATTTATACCCATAGATACATTCAGTTTCTTTTTATCTACAAAGTTAATCCACATTATTAATATAGGGCAGGTATTGAAGTGTCCATGTAGAGTATGTGCCGCACCTGGAAGAAGGAATATCCTCCACAGGAGGAAGAAGTGACAGGACCCTGCCAATAATCTAATCATCTCCTCTTCTAACAAAAACAATACATGCCAAAAACAATGCTGCATAACAAGTCACAGAAGATGGATTAGATTTCTGGGAATCACAATTACCCATCACAGAGCAGTTGGTGAACGCCTACAGTAGAAGATAATTTGGTCCTGGCTGTCTTATCTTTAACCCTCAATCTACTGAGAAAATCTGCATTTATCTACAGAAAATAGACTACAAAGACTCTTAGTCTTGTAGACCTGGATAGAGCTAGTAGATATTCATGCATAGCCAGCAGGTACAACCCTATTTAGCTGGATGCATCAGATTTTAGGTAACTCTCCTAGGAGCCCTTCAGACTCATTAGCATACTTATAAAAGTTGATTTAAGATGAAGGCCATGGATAACAAATATAAGAAGATTACCACAGTCACGGTGCCTGGATCTATGAGTAAGTGATGGTAGATTTCCTATAAGTGTTAGTGCGCATGTAATTTTCATGTAATTTACACAAAAAACTCGGGTTTACTTTAGCAGAAGGCTGATGGTTCCAAAAAAAGGGCAGGTGCTCCACATCCAAATGTGCAGAAAATTAGCAGCCAATTCAGCTTTCTCTGAATTGCAGGTTTTTAATTTTTTAGCAACTTTTTAGGTGCATTTATGGAACTAGGCATGGGTCATTTGTACTTCGTTTTGCACCTAAAAAGTCTCTAATTTTCTCTAAAAAAAGTTGCAAAACAAAGAAAACAACTTTCTTGGAAAGATAAATTAGGGAGACTGCAATACACACTGACTAAATTCTTAAGACCCTGGCATAGTCGCAAAAATGCACCCAAAAAATAAAAATCCTGCTAAAAGAACCGCAAATAAAATATGTCAAAATAAAAATACATTTCCCCCATGGAGTCCCGTTTTCTGCACTGGGGTTGGTATGTGACGTCTGGCCTCTCTATGATCTGTAGTTTGCCTGGTTAACTTTAGCAATTACCTATTGCTCTTAAAGGGGAAAATGCCTATCTTGATGACCAGAGCAGCTGGTCACCATTCATCTCTATGGAGCTGACGGAGATGGCCAAATGTACTCGGTCATCTTGGTTTGGGATGGTGGTCTTTTTATCCATGGGGCCCCTTCACTGAGACCCCCTCCGATCAGGGGACAACCCCTTTAAACTAATTCTGTGGACCATAAAATCAGTTTCCTTATATTGAAACTGGGGCACATGTATCATATGTTTTCTTTTGCAACTTTTTAAAGTTGGCTGAAGTCCACATTCTTTAGCAATGCTGTGTATCTTTCAAAATTTGCCATTGTGTTTTTTTTCTTTGTCTCTGATTTGCATGTTTTTTAAAAATTTTCTGCGACTCTTTTAGGTGCATGTATGGAACAAAGCATGGGGTCAGTTGTACTTTGTTTTGCGCCAAAAAAGTCTCTAATTTGCACCAAAAAAGTTGCAAAACAAATAAAACATCTGTCTTGGAAAGATACATTTAAGCCCCTTCTACACTGGCGTTTTTCACGCGCGAGTTCTGCGCGTGCATTTGACGCGCAGAACTTGCATTGCACTCTGTCCCATTGTATTCAATGGGTCTTTCTTCATTAGCGTTGTTTTGCACGCGCGTGCTTGCGTTCGTTTTCACGCGCGTCAAAATCGCAGCATGCTCTACTTTTGCGAGTCACGCGCATTTTTCACGCCCCATTCAAGTCTATGGAGATGCATCAAGAACGCATTGCACTCGCAATCATTGCAAGTGCAATGCGAGTGCAATGCGTTTTAAACGTAAGGGTTGCTAGGTGACCAGAATAACAGTATTTCCCCTGCTCGCGAACGATCATTTAATTAAAAAAACACAATGAAGAACAGTGAAGAATAGAATAAAAACAGTGAACACAGTGAACACAGGATCATTTAAAGAGAACCCGTCATGCAAAATAACCCCCCTAAACTAAATATATTTTCATAAACTGCCATTAGAGAGCATTGCCTCTATCCCTTCATTGTCCCTCTACATGCCTGTAAACCTAAGCAATGAGGTCCTAAAGCTGTATGCAAATGACCTGTGAAATGTCCAATGAAGCATTAGCATATTCAAGCTGTCCACTCTATTCATGAGTGGGAGGCACAGCCACACCCCCAGTGCTTGACTGACAGCCTGTATAATGATGTGAGGCTTTATAATGATGTGCTTCCTGGTGCTGGTGGCCACGCCCCCTGCAGCCTGTGTGTGCATGTGTGTGTGTTTAGGAGAGATACAACAGCTCCAGGCAGCCATGTTACAGCAGAACATGTCAGATTCATGTGTAGCTGATGTCTGTGTCTCTCACCTGTGTATTAGGAGGATGCAGCATGTCAGCAGATGCAGCACTCACACTAGCCATGCTTTACTATACATTACACACAGACATGAGCAGGGGGAGGAGAGGGGAGGGGGGACAGTGGTGACATCACTGCCTCTGACCATGTGACCAGCCTCATTTACATGATAAAAAATAGATGATTTTACAATGATTAATGTATGAAATAACTAGATAAAGGCTGGGATGGGATCCTTGTGAGCTGCTCCAACAGGTAGAGGTGACAGGACTAGTGACACAGACCTGATGACAGGTGTCCTTTAAGAGAAAAACACAGTGCAGAACACAGTGCAGAATAGATTACAGATGTTCGGCACATCTGCTTACTTGTCGGGAGATACGCGCGGAACGGTGCGCCCAAAATAGCATGTGAAGAACAATATATATGTGTGAAGAACACATTGCAGATGTATTTAAACATCTGCAATTTGTTCTTCACACACATATATATTGTTCTTCACATGCTATTTTGGGCGCACCGTTCCGCGCGTATCTCCCGACAAGTAAGCAGATGTGCCGAACATCTGTAATCTATTCTGCACTGTGTTCTGCACTGTGTTTTTCTCTTAAATGATCCTGTGTTCACTGTGTTCACTGTTTTTATTCTATTCTTCACTGTTCTTCACATCTGCTAACTTGTCGGGAGATAATATACACGGGGAACAGTGAAGAATAGATCGCAGATGTTTGCAACTTATCAGAAGACATTATTTTTCAATTAAATAACACATTTTAATCCCAAACCATGGTCCCTTTGAAAAATGCTTGAGTCTCCCATTGACTCGCGCGTGAAAAATGCGCCGAAAACGCAAAAAAACGCTGACAACACGCGCGTGAAAAACGCAAAAACGCTAATTACTCCAAGGAAAAATGGAACAAAAACGCAGCCAAAAACGTCAGTTTTTCACGCATTGCACCCTGACGTGAAACGCAACTCTAGTGTGGAAGGGGCCTTAGGAACACTGCAACTGACACAACCACTGGCTAATTTCTTAAGACCTTGGCATAGTCACAAAAATGTACCTAAAAAAGTCCCCCAAAATAAAGTGACATGTCCCCCAATGAGTGACAATACAACAAAATCCCTCATTAGACAGGTCAAAATATATCATTGAGGGAATTCCATGCCCTGGGACCCCACCAGTCCTCTGACAAGTAACAAGGGGGTCTCAGGTTCTGGCATTACTACTAAACATTTGAAATCTGAGGACCATTATCAGAGTAAAAGTTTTTTCCCATGGCACCTTGGTATCTCACAGATTTTTATGGCAGATGTAGGATCTGCGGAGAACTGTCTTCACACTTACGGCCAAACACATGTAGGCGTCCTGATAAACAGTGATTCAGCAAGGTTTAATATGAATTAATTAACAATGTTTTCTCCAACAAAGTATTGAAGTTAATGCTATTCATGCATTTATTAAAGCGACTAAGACCCCTATGGCTAGATTTATTTGGTGGGGGCAAATTAGTTAAAATGATATTTCCTTTCTTAATGTTGGGCTACCAACCTCAGAATGGGGATAGACTTGCAGTTACCAACATATCCACTACGAAGTCTGTGGCACTGTTTGCATTCGCTTTTTATATAGCGAATAGTCTATAAAACGCTAAACAGAAGTAGCACTACTCACTACTCCTCTCTTTCTTCTTTTATGCCTTGATAGTCAAAGTTGTCAGCATAACAACAGTATCCTCGTTACTATGAAGATGTGTCACTTATTACCTACATTGGAGGAGAAACTATAAAGTGGAGTGTCAGGGCATTAGAAAGGTGAGTATTACTAATTTAAATGGGTTTCAAATATTTGAATGGGTTCTTTCTTTCACAAATAGCACCACACCTGTCCGGAGGATGTGTGTGGTATTGCAGCTTATCTCCTATTACTTCAATACTGCAGAGCTGCAATGCCACATACAACCTGTGCACCTTTGTGGTGCTATTGATGATAGAAACCCACCATGTTGTTCTTATCCAGGACAACTCCTTTACTTGTCTTGAATGCAATTACAGAATCAGTATTCTTCATTGACTTGCTTTTGTATTTAGAACACCAACAAACATTCTTGTAAATTCCATATATATGAATGAAGAGATCCGTACAGTCACAGAGGTTGCAAAACAGGGGATCCAACCCCCATTCTTGAGACAGATGCAGATCCCTGTGGTGGGACACACATCTACTAGAAACGTATGGCCCGCCATGTGGATAGGCTGTAAATGCTGAGACTGAAAAATCATTGTAAGAGTTAATGGAGACATCTGGACGCTTCTGCCTGTCATATGCTTACAACATACTGTTACACATTATCTCGGGTGCAATGATTAATAAAGCTTGTTGTGGAGTTACAATAAATGATTTGGAGGTGATAAGGGCTGTGTTATTACAAGCTATAACAAGTTAAATCATCCAAACAATAAGGTCCTTTACTACAGTTACCCACGCCGAAATATCTGATAATAAGTGATGCATACAAATTGTCAGATCTTCCAATTAATGTCTTAAAGATGATCTGGCGCCCCTCCAGACACGTCTGTTCTAGTAAGTACTTGTACTCCCCATTATAGATCACTTCTGGAGCTTCTTTTCTCAACAGTTTGCCTTGTGCCGCTCATCTGTTATTCCTAATGGAAATTTATGGATAAATTAGCATTTTATTGGGGTTTTTTCTTTGATCTTGAGGGCGCGTTTACATGTTGTGTTTTGGTTGCGTTTACATTGCATTTTTAAAAGCATTACAACAATTGAGGAGAGGTGATATGACGTTAACGCATGAGTTAACAATGCGTTTATGCATGCATTTGTTAATACAATGACAACGCATGCGTTAACATCATGTTGCATCAACGGTTGCATTTTGTAAATGCAAATGTTAACAATCATGTAAATCACCTCTACTCAGCTGTTGGAATGTGTTTCAAAACGCATCCAAACCGCAAAGTCTGAACGCGTCCTAAGTCTTTTAGCACAACCCCCCAAGCTCTAATATCTAGAAGGTATAACATTTTTAGAGGGATGACATAACATATATTGAGAGATAGATTTGCAGGTCAGTTTCACTGTGATTTACGTCATCACTCCGCGTCTCCGGCTCCCAGCTCTGTAGTGAAAGAAGCAGGAGTAATGACGTCACTGTGTCTCCTGCTATTTGTAGTGAAGAACGGAGCTTATGGCTCCGCTCTCCACTGCAGCACTCGCCTCTATCTGTGTCCGGAAGGGATGCAGATAGAAGTGAGAGAGGGGTGAGGACTCGGGATCTTTTAGCCTAGTGACGCCCCTGGCTGCAGATATAGTACTCGAGCATTGAGTATTGCAGCCACTGGATGGATCCGATCAGAGCCCCCTGCCATAGTGCCAGGTATTGGGGCCCATCAGGGGATTCCCCACACCTCCCGGCAGGCCAGATCGAGCCTGCACATATACATACATTCAATACCATATAAAGACATACAGCATATACAAAGATACATTATCTACACACCACACACACATAAAGTATATACAGCCAATACACAGCCAATACTCCAGATGCCAGGCCCTTTCACACTGTGGGCCCCATAGCGGTTGCTGTGGCTGCTATCACTGATGTAACACCACTGCTTGAGGCTAAGTGTATATTTATGCCGCAATTTTTTTTGTCTTAATGTTTTTTTTTACCACATCCAAATTTGTGTGAAAACATATCTGCCCCTCTTTTTTCCCTTGATACTAATAGAAAACAATGGTGACGTCTATCAATTTCTCTGCTAACTACCGTAATTTGGCAAAAATTACCACAGGGTACCCTTATGAATTGCTCAATTCTTTGTGGTGAGTAAAATCGCCAGTGTAGCTTGCAGTAGAGTTTTGGGATCACATTATTAAAACAAATCCTACTTTCGGGACAATGTCCGGCCTACAGCTAAGGGGTAGCAATGGTAATATTCCAAAATGGATGTTGCATTAACTAAAATGAAGATTCTCTGAAAAAAAATGCTGATATTAAGTCACTAAAAATCTTGCTTGACTTGTCTGGATTGATTCGTTCCACAATGGTGTTTGAATTGCCATGGTAACGCACCGAGGCTGCTGAGAAATGGAGCACAATTCTCGGGTTGTGATAATTGATGTTCTGGCGCTGGCAGTATGCTGGAGCACGCTGTGTATAGATACAACAATGGAGAAAGAGGATTTGGGTAAAAACTTGAATAAAGACATGTCGCCAGTGATGTAATGGCACTGCAGGAAGAAAGAACTTGGCTGTGAAATGTGAACACAAAAGTCACGGGATGCGTGATGTGACCGGAGCGATAATGAGGGTGCGAGAGACTCAGAAAAGTCACATTTCAATGTTCCTCACCCATCTGTATAGAGCAGTGATGGCGAACCTTCTAGAGCCTCAGTGCCCTAACTTCAACCAAAAGCCACGTATTTATTGCAAAGTGCCAGTGCAGCAATTTAAGCAGTAATGTATTTCTTTTTGTTAATGACAACTTTCAATCCTTCAGCCCCCTAAGGACACCAATGCAGTTGAAAGGAGGAGGGCAAATTTGTCTGTCATTGTAGTAAGATTCTGCAGGAAGATTCTTTGAGTTCTGTCTGGTGAACTTCATTCTGGGGTGATGACCTGGGTGCCCACAGAAAGGGCTCTGAGTGCCACCTCTGGCACCAGTGCCATAGGTTCGCCATCACTGGTATAGAGTCTGATAAATGGTGGGGGGTGAAAACAGGGGTAAAATGTACTAAAACAGTTATAAACAAAAGCAGGCCTTGTTGTCCATGGCAACCAATCACAGCTTAGCTTGTATTTAACCAGAGCAGTTCAAGAAGTAAAAGCTGAGCTCTGATTGGTGGCTGCGGGTAACATAAAAAGATTTGACGTAACTATATAGGATTTAGCTGTATATGACTAGTTCATATGCTCCTGGAAAATAAATGTGGGTCTCTTTACAGACACTTCATCTACATCCTAGAGATGGAAGTCACCATTTTGTCTCAGCAATAGTACTGTATTTAGAGCCCATTGTACAGGGAGGCGATGAGCTGTGACATTGGACCACATTATTGCACAAAAATATGCCTAGCCTTTTCTTGTGGGCCTGGAGGCATCCGGGGCCAAGAATACCAGAGTGGCTGGCTATTGGGGTCTTAGGCATGCTGTAGTCATGGTGCTTGGTATGGGGACCGGAGGGTTGACCTACAGCCTGGAAGGTCTCCAGCGGGTGGTGTGTGCAAGAAATATGGAGGGAGAGGCTGATGCAATGGTTTCTCCTTGGGGGTGACCCCTGAAGTGTCTGTAGGATGAGTCCCTGGGTGATGGATGGGGAGGCCCGTGGTAGTAAGTAGCGCTATCCAGGGATCAGACAGAGGCAACATTGTGCAAATCAACTTACAGTTCTTTATTGAACAGCAGGCAACCGCCGAAACGGTAACAGCGGATTCTTAAGCTAGAAGAGTCATGGAGAGCCCGTCCACAGGAAGGTTATGCGCAATGATGGGTCAGTGTTATCTATATAGAGGTCATTGTACAGGGAGGGGGAGGAGGAGATAAGCTGTGACATCATCTATTGTCAGTAGTGATGTAATGATAGGTCAGTGTTATCTATATAGAGGTCATTGTACAGGGAGGGGAAGGAGGAGATAAGCTGTGACATCATCCATTGTCACTAGTGATGTAATGATAGGTCAGTGTTATCTATATAGAGGTCATTGTACAGGGATGGGGAGGAGATAAGCTGTGACATTATCTATGGTCAGTAGTGATGTAATGATGGATCAGTGTTATCTATATAGAGGTCATTGTACAGGGAGGGGGAGGAGATAAGCTGTGACATCATCTATTGTCAGTAGTGATGTCAATGATGGGTTAGTGTTATCTATATAGAGGCCATTGTACAGGGAGGGGGAGGGTGAGATAAGCTGTGACATCATCTATTGTCAGTAGTGATGCAATGATGGGTCAGTGTTATCTATATAGAGGTCATTGTACAGGGAGGAGGAGGAGATAAGCGGTGACATCATCTATTGTCAGTAGTGATGTAATGATAGGTCAGTGTTATCTATATAGAGGTCATTGTACAGGGAGGAGGAGGAGATAAGCGGTGACATCATCTATTGTCAGTAGTGATGTAATGATGGGTCAGTGTTATCTATATAGAGGTCATTGTACAGGGAGGAGGAGGAGATAAGCGGTGACATCATCTATTGTCAGTAGTGATGTAATGATGGGTCAGTGTTATCTATATAGAGGTCATTGTACAGGGAGGGGGAGGAGATAAGCTATGACATCATCTATTGTCAGTAGTGATGTAATGATGGGTCAGTGTTATCTGTATAGAGGTCATTGTACAGGGAGGGGGAGGAGTTGAGCTGTGACATCATCTATTGTCAGTAGTGATGTAATGAAGGTGTTTTCTATAGAGGTTTTATTTGTAATCCTGTCTGTGATGTTCATGAGGTGATTTGCAGGATAAAATACTTTTTATTATATCTGGTGACATGGAAACATTTTCAAAATTCATCAGTAATATGTTGTATCTAATAATATAAAAAATAGCTCATTTTTCTGGGGGCACCTTTTCTAGTTTGCTTTCATCACAGACTCTTCTCTATGACTTTCACTTGCTCTGAAATTTCTTCTACATACAAAGCCAATGGTCTACCACAGCTGGTCCCATTCATGTTCTTCTCCATTGGATAAGATTTCCATTTAAATTTGAGTGCTTTATCTTTTCAATACTCAAAGTAGTGAGGAACAATATCATATGATATCCCTTCCTTTATGGGTCCCATCAGTCCAATGCTTTTACTGTTTATTATAGTCATAGAATGTGACATTTACCATATGTGTCAGACCTGTGCTTGGTCAAGGTTTTAGTTTTCCGTTGATATTTTTAGAAGTAGAAATTAGGTTTTAATTTTTTTTTGGTTTCCATTTTCTGCTACTAGTCTCCATTATTATGCTTGAAATAATAACGTATTATTTATTGGATGTGCAGGGTCAGCAGCTGAAGAAATGCAAAATCAATGTAATTTTACTGTGATGGATATTCTTAATACCCCAATTCAATAAAGGCCAGTCAATAAGATATGTTAGTTGGGAATTCTCTGCTATAAACCATTTTCTATTGACATGTCAGCCTAAAGTGGTCGCATTAATGAGATGCTTACATAACAGAATGCACGGTAGTCATATGGATTCACAGAAGATACGATATGGACTGGAGACAGATATCCCTCAGACTCCTTCTCCATGAATCTAATTATCATAAAAGGATTATTGCAAGAGACCCCACAAGACAATCACTGGAGGTCAGCTTGTTCTTAAAACCCCCAATAATCTTCTCAGTTTATCAAACATTTCCACAAATGTTGAAGCCACTCAATAACCACGACCTCTATGATTGGGCCTGTTAGTGCCACCAGTCCTATGTAGTCCCCTTCATATACATTCTAGTTGGTATGCCAACAATCCTACAGAACTCCTTTATATACATCCCAGTTGGTATGCCACCAGTCCTACATAATCCCTTTAAGTACATCCCAGTTGGTATGCCAACAGTCCTGTGGAGCTCCTTTATGTACATCCCAGTTGGTATGCCATCAGTCCTATGTAGTCCCCTTCATATACATCCCAGTTGGTATGCCACCAGTCCTACAGAACTCCTTTATGTGCATCCCAGTTGGTATGCTACCAGTCCTACAGAGCACATCTATATACATCCCAGTTCTTATGTCACCAGTCCTACAGAGAACTTTTATGTACATTCCAGTTGGTATGCCACCAGTCTTACATAATCCCTTCAAGTACATCTCAGTTGGTATGCCAACAGTCCTGTGGAGCTCCTTTGTGTACATCCCAGTTGGTATTCCACCAGTCCTACAGAGCACCTTTATGTACATCCCAGTTGGTATTCCACCAGTCCTACAGAGCACCTTTATGTACATCCCAGTTGGTATTCCACCAGTCCTACAGAGCACCTTTATGTACATCCCAGTTGGTATTCCACCAGTCCTACAGAGCACCTTTATGTACATCCCAGTTGGTATTCCACCAGTCCTACAGAGCACCTTTATGTACATCCCAGTTGGTATGCCATCAGTCCTATAGATCTCCTTTATGTACATTCCTACTGGGACGCCCATTGGTTCATCTATAGTAGAAATCCAACTTTCAAACTTTGATTTGTGCCCTGGATTCTCTCATAAGCCCATGGTGCTAATGTAAAGACTTTTTAAAAATGATCTACTATGCCGGATTTTGATAATTTGTAATATCAGACTTGCAACCAAAAAGTATTGTTTGATACAGTGGGGCACATTTACTTACCCGTTCCATGGAGTTCACAGAAAGTGCATTGTCCGACGATAATGCATTCTGACGCGATTCACTAAGATTGTGCACCTGATATCCTGCATGTGTCGCTTCCCCGCTCAGGTCCGCCGGAGTTCACCTTCTTCTTCCTGGCATATGTAAGAGCATTGTCTTGCGACACAATTTGAAACTTAAATCTTGCGCACAGGACGAATAAGTCATATCATCCGACGGCCAGCCCCCAGATTTCTTTTGCACGGAAGCCGAAGCAGCTGTGCCAAAAAAACCTTCGTGTGCGCAGACACCTGTTAAAAACTTGTCAAAGCTGTGCAAATCCTGAAAGCGGCAAACCGTTCGACAAAAGTGCGATCCGCAACCCTTAGTAAATAAGCCCCAGTAATTGCTTGTCTAATGGTTGATGCTTGCGAGGTTCAGTCACTGGAGATTCACATGAAACCCATACACTGGAGGAGATTAATAATGGTTTTTCCGACAATTTGCATGAATCTCCCCTGACCTATCGGTTTCACTTTGGGTGTCTCGGGGTGGGGACCCGGCAGGGAGCAGGGCGGGCCAGGAAGTGAAAGCCTGTCGCATTTGCTGTAGTCTCCGTTGGAAAACTGTGAAAAACTCTGCCAGTTACAATCTGGTCTAAAGTTTGGAACTGGTGGTGGAGGAGGAGGGAGTTCTAAACACCAATCTCAATTAATCTCCCCCAATGTGTATTAACAGTAAATATAAGTCAAGAGTTACTGACCTCTAACTATAATTATTGTTTATTTTATGTTAGCGTATATTCACACACACACTCTGTATTTGTGTTTTTTGGGAAAATGTATTCACAACTGAGCCAAAAGTTTTATACAGCCATTCGTTATTAGTACACAGTTTCAAAAGGATTCTAACATACACTTGAGGCTATGACTACTTTGAAGTGAGATATAAGCTGGATGTATAGAGTCACAGGGGTGGAGATTTTAGCACTGCAGTCACCATGACTCTGCCTAAGAATGTCTCCTTCACCGCATTTGATACCCCTGTGCCCTGATCATCACTAACCATCTCACATGATATCTGGTGCATGATGTCAATCACAGAAGCAGGAAGAGCTTTGACAGGGGAGAGTGTGACTTTAGTGCTGAGCTGTCCTCCTTCATGACTTTATAAAAGCAGTGAGAATGAGGAAAAATGGGGGGCATTGCTCTTATAATTGTGTTCCAAAAGAGTCTTCAATTATTTATATTGTGAGGCTGACTACATGGGGTGATAGTTTTTAAGATTTTAAGGACGCAAGGTGGTGCACTCGCTCACATAGTCCACATTAACATAGAATTGAGCTGGTTCCCTAAAATTGCAGCAAATTTTATTGTACACAAGAGCCATTTCAGGAACTTTAAGGGTCCTCCAAAAGTCCTGAAATTAAAAGCAGCAGAAGTAACAGATCCTTTGTTCCCCAAGAAGCTTGACTCTAGAACCATATGTAGGAAGTGATTCCAGACTTGTACAGAAATCAGAGTTATAGATCATATAATGGAATATTTGACACCTGAGACTGACACCTGACTCTGACACCTGACTCTGACACCTGACTCTGACACCTGACTCTGACACATGGCTCTGACACATGAGACTGACACCTGACACCGACACCTGACATGTGTCAGTCTCAGGCTGTCAATATGGCAAATATGGCATTGTATGATCTATGATTTCTGACCGTGTCCTAAAATGGACACTAGAGGGCTATAATATTCAAACAACCAAGGGCCCATGGCAGTCTTACTCCACCCCTGGTCTTGTAACAAAATACCCTAAACCCAGTTTCAGACTATGTGAAATACAAACAGAACATTGTGCGGGAATCTGGATTCACAACATCGTCACAATCTATCAATAATCATCAATAATGCTCCTTGTAGGTCTACTGTTCAGTACTGAAAGCATTATTGCAGCATGGCTCCATAGTCCTGGGGGGAGACAGTGACTCACAGCCTCATAGATGGCTATAGATGCCTATGACGCTTGGCGCCTGGGTCCCTCCAATTGTCAGTCCGGGAAATTCATCTGACATATGGTCTACATGGACTGAAACTGTTCTAACAAGGGGGAATTGTATAATTTTTAAGTTAAAGTTGGATTTGGTGGGGTCTGTACCCCTGAACTGAAACACAGATGTCCTTAGCGTAATCCTTTTCTGGTTTTAATGCTCATTAAGTTAGCAGAACTTTTAATCAAAGTTGATGTGAAGCTTTCAACAACAAGCCAGGACAGAAATACGACTCATGTTCTATTCAGTACAGAAGATATTTGGCATCTATCTTGCAGTTTGGCTGACTCCGTAAAAACAAATTAATTTAACTCGAAGCCAGAAAAAAAAATCTATCACCAAATGTCTTCCCAGAGAAATTAACATGTTATTTATTTCACCACAATTGTAGAAAAAAAAAACATGGACTGCACATCTATTTTTGATAAACATCATCTGTTGCTGCTAAGCGAGATATTTAAGAAGGAACATGAGGTTCTTAGAACACATTGGGATCAAGCTGTATGAGCCCACTTGCCACTGAAGGGTGATTTTTTGTTTTAAAGGGGTGTTCCAGGGTTTTTGATCAGCTATCCGAGAAGATTTGCAGGGGACTGATACAGGATAGGGGATAACATGTTTCTTGATGGGGGTCTGACTACTGGGACCCTTACTGATTCCAAGATCATTGGTCCCATTCTCACCAATGGAACAAGCATGCATCCTGACACTCCATTGATTATTATATTAGTTCTGGCGAGCACAGCAATCCGGTATCTACGGCACTGTCATACACTGTCTATGGTAGTTCCAGAGATTTTCGAGAGCGAGTCTTGCCAATTTTTGACAACATATTTTAGATGTTGTGGTAGGACGAATACTCATCGTGCTGCTCCACCAATTATAAAAAATAGGACCCCATTCTCTGGATTGCTGGGGGTGCTTTCTCGTGATGGGTGGGGGGCCCACAATGAGTTTTTTTATACCCTATCCTGTGGATAGTTGATAATTAGCTATGTTGGTAAAACCCCATAATTACCTGTATCAGGAATGTCAGTTTATCTGGTGACAGGTTCCAATAGCCTCTGCTATTCTGATTGTAAAATGCCTTTTTCAACATTCTGAATCATTTCAGTACTTTTTAAAACTTTATCTCACATTAACTGTCTCCCTGTTAGCAATGTGTCCCAGGAAGGAGGTTCAGCTGCAGCAGCCTGTGTGTGCCTGTGTCACAGTCTTCTCATGCATTCTTTGTCTGCTCCACACCTCCCCCCTCCCTCCCCTGCCTGATCGATATAGATAGCAGGAAGTGTGGGGCGCTCGATGAGTGAGGAGGAGAGGAAGAATGCATGAGGAGAATGACACAGTCTGCAGCTGCCCACCTCCTGGGAATCACTATACACTGCTGTCAGGGGGCCAGATAAAGTGAAATAAAGTTTTATAAAGTACTGAAATGATTCAGAATGATGACAAGGACATTTTTAAAACCAGCAGAGCACAGGCTATTGAAGCATGTCACCAACAAAAAGTGACGTTTCACTTTAACGGTTCGCTTTAACTAAGGAGTCAAGCTCAACTATTTTGGATCGGGGCCATAAAAGTCAGAACACAGAATATTATTTATGTGACTTCATTGCTGAAGTTCACTTTGTAGCAAATGTTGCAAATGGATTTGAAAAATTAAGAAAATGTGTTCCAAATTGCAGTAACCATTTAGCAAGTGTCAATATTAAGGCTAGTAGTCAGATCAAATTTTCAGAGTATACTATTATTGTTTTAATATAGAAAGTGGTAAATTATAATATTTAAAAAAAACTTTAACATACAAACTTTGTTATACCTTTGTGACACCTTTAAGGTTATGTTTACATGAATCCCTGATACTGAACTTCCTTCATGGAAATTCAGCAGTTGCCATTGCTGCACATGGATGTCCCATAGCTTTCTAGATTCAACAGCAATGGAGTTGGAGAGGATCCAATAGATCTGTCCAAGAGACTTTACAGACAAAGCACTCAGCTTATAGAAGAGTTTTTCGCCACTTCGACTGGAAACTAATGAGATCCATGTTATTACAAACATTTCCAGCAAATATATATATATATTGATTCATAGATACAAGCAGTGACCGGATATTGAGTATATTAAGTACATTACTAATATGTACTTTTCACTGGAGCAATATGGATGAGCAAAATGCTCAATATCGACCATTCCAAGCCGAGAGAGAGACCATAATCATGCAGATAGAAGTTCCACAGGTATGTTAATACATGACTGTAATATCAAAACCATTTGCTTTAACAATCCTATATATTTAACTTTTTGGAACTGTCCCAGTCACCCAAGACAATACTGCAACTGGGGTGTTCTCAGAGCCCCTCCGTGCTTGTAGCCTCACAGATGGTTGCCCTGTTCAAGAGCACTTCCCCTGTCCCACTGTGTGCTGAAACTTCCTTTGCTGCCATGAGATTATATCAAGTACATGGAGGGGAGAAGTATTGAGGAAGCAGGAGGGAGGCAAGGTAGTGTAACCATGTTCCTAGTTTATCATGCTTGATTTTGATAATAGTGTTGCAAGGTCCGTTTTTTTGGGTCACCAATTGTACAGTTAGACGGGTGTTAGATTGTGACACAAGGGCGAAATGAATTGAGGCCCGACTGCAAAGGGACTGGACTGACTCCACATTCATGAAGGTGAAATAGAATTTGGTAATTGTGCATCAAAAATTGTGCCAAAGAAGTTTGTCAGGAATCTAGAAGTGCAGGAAAAGTGTGGCGATTACAATGCTGCTTCCAAATTTTACAGCCAAAAAAAATAAAGTCATGATTGTCGTAAGAGCAGCAATAATGTGGTGCCAACACATCATAAATATGGTGCATAAGGCTCAGCAAGAAAAAAATCTGCCAAAAAACTGGTGGAAAGCCAATAATAACTGCCCCTTTGAGTTCTATGCAATCCCTCAATAGTTAAAATCAGAAGTGCTACAGAAATTCTCAGTTTACCCCCATGTCCTAACCTGAATGGGTTACACAGAAAATAAATCCCCATCGAGATAAACAGAAATCCTAAATTTTCTCCATGAAATGGATTTCCTCTGTGGACCCATCTGTAGATTTAGTTTACTTGTAGCCAACAACTGGTGTTTTTATTTATGGGTCCTTGAGTATTACATGGAAGCGTGGGTGAGTGCAAAGGATGAGAGTGATATATGATACAGAGTAATATGTGATACAAGGAGTCCCTTCTTCCCCAGGAAACAGCAGTGTCAAACAGGCGGGAAGAAGGGACTCGTGTATGTATCATATATTGCTACTATGATCAGAGTACCGTCCCCTGTACTGTGGTTGGTCCATGAAATCCTGCCATGCATTCTTTCTTTCACAGACCGACCAAGATCACATGCTGCCGGCCTGAGAGTTGTCCATAGCAGTAGAAAGGCTGATAGGAAACTCCATGGTGGTCAGGATTGTGAGCAAGAGGATGTTAAAAACTTGTTTTAAACTTTGTAAGGCCAGATTAGGCTCCCTCTATATTTTGGAACCTTATACAGTTGAGCTGTGCTCCCTCTGTTGCATCCCCATGCAATAATAGGGCATATGGCCAATAGTAGCGGATTATAGTATAGGGCGTTTGGGCAGTAGTCCGGGGCCCAAGCCTTCAAGGGGACCCATGGCCACCCAAACCTTCCACCAAATTTTATACTAAGAGGGACCATCACCCATGAAATCCATGTACATCTGTTCCTGCTCTGAATACACACATACACAAGAGCCATTTAAGATCCTTTGAAGGTCCTCCAAAGGTCCTGAAACCAAGATTAAACGAAGCAGAAAGGATGTATCCGCCATTCCTCCAACTTTGTATGATCATTCTAGACTGATGGTGTTATAGATAATGTTTACTATCGCCCTCACACCCGGCCGCCAGAAAGAAGTGTTTTGACATAGTCAAGGTCATTCTACAACCTGTCAAGGTCATTGTGTGATTAGGAAATCAGATGCCTGTGTGCTCAGGGGGGAGCAATGTTAATAGTAGCGACCACCCTCCGAGAGCCACAATCTGAAATCCCCAGCTGCTGTAGCATCTGTTACTGTGGTTCTGAACTTGGCCATTTTAGTAAATCTATGGTTTAAAGTTTCTGGCGCCTGAATATATTTCCTTCTATCACTTTACACTTGCGTCTTCCTATGTAATCTTTACACCAGTGAATATCCCTTCAAATTAAGGCCAGAAACCGTGAAACCTCCCAAACATTAGGCACCATCTGATATGCACATGTTTTTAAAAAAAAGAGAATCTACGATGTTATGCCAAGTTTTCATTTCCGCTTGTTTGATTTTTCTAATTGTTTTCCATTAAACTCTTTTTTTTTTTTTTTTTTTTTTTTTTTTTCTCAGGCAAGAAAAACAGCCGGTTGCGGCACCTCCATCCACCACTTAGTGTACACAGTCCACTGGCGACCTAGGCCTCTCTCTGAGCACCATGCATCACTCCCTCCCCGCTGTAACCTGTTTGTGATGTCCTGATCTTTTCAATAAAGAAGAACTTTTTATGCCACAGGATTTGGGTGAGTGCCGTCCAATTCTTCCTACTTCTATACAATAGCTCTTTCTTTTTTTTTAATGTTTTCTTTTTTTTCTTTATTTTTAAGGTTATTTGAATCATTTCTGAAAAGCCACTGTTCAGTCTTGGGGTCTTCAATTCCACCACCCTTTATGGTGGAAGACGCATTGGTGGTCCATCTCCCAATCCTGGCATCCCAGGGTTTTCGGTGACCCGGAACTCCCAACAAGGTGGTCAGTGGACCCTTTGAGGCCAATTAGTGCTCTCTTGAAGCCCTTGATGTTGCTTGTTCTGATGCAGCAGGTCTCATGATCTGACAACTCAACACCAACCCAACTGCTGCAACACCAGAAATTGGACCTGGGTGAATACATCTAGTTCTGGATTCTTTGGAAAAATTACACGTGAATATTCCAAGACAGACTAGTTTCCAGGGATCTACCTAGGCAAAATGTAAAAGTCTATAGCAGTGATGGCGAACCTTTTAGAGACTGAGTACCCAAACTAAGACCCACTTTTTTATTGCAAAGTGCCAACACAGAAATTTAATTTGTGATTTATACTCCCTGCTCTGTCACATCTTTCATTGATACCAGCCCCTGAGGACACCAATAAAGCAGAAAATAGAAGAAATTTGGAGGATCATTGTAGCTTCCCTTCAGGGTCCCATAAACAGGAAGAATTGTCAGGGCCGGGGCTGGAGCTACAATGATAATCCAGATCTGTCCGCCTCTTCCCACTCCTCCAGTAGTCCCAGATAGCACTGTCACTTTAAAATAGCTCTGTGCACAGCAAGTCCTGGGCTGTCTGGGACTGCAGGAAGATACCTGGAGTCATCTCTGGTGATGGCCTGAGTGCCCACAGAAAGGGCTCTGAGTGCCAACTCTGGCACCAGTGCCATAGGTTAGCCATCACTGGTCTATAGCATTCAGCAGATTATCCTACGCATCCAATTCCGAAAACTCTAAATCTCAGTTTGATCAGAGCCAGATTGTCCCTGTGATGCCAGCAGAGATGGCGCAAAGCCATTTGGCATAAGTCACATTGTCATCTCTGAATCACATGATTGCATTATTGATCAGATTTTACTAAAAATAGATCTAGTTGGAAAGTTGATTCTGATAATTTTTTATCTTATATACAAAGAAGGCCTCATGTGGTTGCTTAGCCAAAACCCAATGAGCAATGTTTTGACGTTTCTCAGCTTACCTCTATGGTGTTCCTAGGAGCCCAGGTGTACAGTAATAATTAGTGATTTTCTCTCAACTAATTAGTGTCATTTGCAGTAAAAGATTAATAGAATAGAGAACCACATTGTGTGCAATGAAGTGGGGAGACTTTATATCCTAAGGAGACAGGAGCCTAATAGGAGACTAAATCACGCAGCAACATGGCTGCTATAGATTGCAATGCTAAAAGGGAAAGTAAGGAACCTCAAACATTGGAGGATATAACTCATGAGATCAGGGGTGGAATAAGACTCCCATGGGCCCTGGGCTGTATGAATGTTATAGCCCCTGCAAGTCTGGAATCACTTCCTACGTATTGTACTAGAATCAGCTTCTTGGAGATTGGAGGACGTGTCCCTTCTGCCTGCTTTCAAGCTTCTGTTTCAGGACCGTTGGAGGACCTTAGAAGGTCCTGAAATGGCTCTTGTGTGCATGTATATTGAGAGCAGGAACAGATTATGAGGATTTCATGGGTAAAGGTCCTGGTCAGTTTAAAAATTGGTGGGAGGTTTTGGTGGCCCTGAGCTGCCTTTATTATAATCCACTGCTGCATGAGATGTTGTAGTTGTTGGCCGAATGAGGCACCGACACAATACGCTCGGCTTAAAGTGCAAATGCATTGATTTGATCAGCAGCTAAATCCTTATCTTCCCGGATTTCAAGAGTCGGGAGGCCTTGAGATTTTCATTTAATCTATACGGGGGATTGGATAAATAGCAGTAAAGGGTGTATTTTAGCTCTAACAAATAACCTATTCGTTGGATGGTGGGTGACTGGTGGGGGTCTGATATTGGGCTACCTCAACCATCAGCTAACGAGAGAGGCATTGCTACGCATAGGAGTGAGTTGAAAGTAGACAGCCCTGTCCATAGTTTAGGAGCCGTTAGGATGGATGCTACACTTCAGAAGGGGCTGTCTCCTTCCTGATCAATCTTTAGTGTGGAAAAGTTCACCAGCAGATGTTCCATACCATATCATGTGTTAATCATCTATGCGAAGGACGGCGCACTATTAAAGAGGCAATTTAAATTCCTTTAAATGCCCTAAAAACCCTTTAACTAAGGGAGGTATGGTTAAAACACCCCGGGGTTCTGTGTTCGATTAAGACCAGGAAAATATCCGCATGGAGTCTGTATGTTTCTACCCCACAATGACTGGATGTATAACTAGATTCTATCGAGGAAAGAGACTGATGCAGAAGATGTTCCCGGTATGTAATATACAGGAAAGAACCCAAGTAATAAATAAAAATAAAGCGATAAATAAATAAACGTCATAAATGAAGTAATAAAACAAAGTAATAAATAAAACAAAGAATAATAAATAAAAAATAGAGAGTAGTAAATTAAGCAATGACCTCGTCTTGTGTACAGATATTTAGATGGAATGCAATAGAACGTATATATATATATATCTTTACCCCTAACTAAAAACGTCAACCCTAATTAATTTAACTCATTATTTACCACGCTGTCTTAAATTGTGCATCTCTCTGCAACAAATCGACCAGCTGTGTAAGAAACAAGGCGTACGCTTCCATTTGCAGAGGAAAGGTAAATGCCTTGCAGCTAATATCTTATACCAGCAATTTACTAAAAGCGTTTGCTTGTCTTCTGTCAATAAAGGCATCTGGTTGTCTTGTCGGCTCGGAGGCTGCATAGTGATGAGCCCCCTGTCAGGGTAACTTGTGCATCCAAGCCTTGGCTATTGCTGTTATATAGGAAACACTGTCCCCATAGGATTTGACACTGGAAGGATCCAGTGAAAATGATAAATTCCCTCCCCTCCTCGAAGCCCCAGCAAGACATAATGCTGTACTATTTTTGGTTTCCAAGGAAAGGGCCTCCCTTTGAAAGCAGCAGGCTGTGCATTTTCTAAATGACATCACTTGGCATTCTACTGCTGTGCGAGCTTGATATTTACATGGCAATGCATGTATCCCTTGTTCTCGCCCTTATTGCCAGGCAGTGGGATATTCCCCATCTCGGAGCACAGCACTAGTCTATCCTCTGCACACACACACACATACACACACTGCATACAGATAAAGCAACCCAGCGGCTGAGAAGAAGAGGACAGCCTAAGGGGGGCCAGCTGAGACCCTTGCGTTGGCCTTACAAAAGACCACAGCTGCTGTTCATGGTTTGGGATATCCGTCTTACTGGCTGCATTCAGAAATTACCTGGAGGATGGGGAATGGCACCAGGCTACATAGAAGATTTGCTCTGTTCTATTGCGTTGCAGTTGTTCTTCTATTGATCAATGAGATTGAAGGGAGAAAACCCAGCAAGTCAAAATGCCCAACCTGGTGCACCTGTACCAAAGACAATGCCTTATGTGAAAATGCCAAGACCATTCCTCGCACCTTCCTTCCTGATGTTATCTCACTGTAAGGGCTGTAAGCATTTCCTTCTTACTGTATTAGGTGCTATGTATACTATGGATGCTCTCATGTGTATTGCATTAGGCTGCGTGTATTTGACCAGATGATATCTTCTATAGGATCTTCTATAGGATTTTATTTCTCACCACGTCTGCTGTTTTACATGATACGTCTATATATGTCTTCTTTTTGCAGGTCCTTTGTCAGGTCCGAATTTACAGAAATCCCAGAAGGGAGCTTTTCCCATATCCCATCTCTGCAGCTCTTGTAAGCAAGGTTTATATACATATAGATTTGTATTTCTATTATTGTGATATATCTTCCTATGCTGTCCACCTGTTTAATGTGCGCTCGCCTGTTTGCAGGAAATTGCGCTACTGCAAAGTGACCAAGACCTTGTCTCCCCCTGTAATTGAAGGCACATATAATTAAATAGAGTGCATTGACTACACCGTGTTCTGCAGATCTCTAGACTGGGAAGGAGGTGTTGGGGGGGATTCGGTATTTAGCAGGGGATTGTGAGAGAGTCTGAGCAATGCAGCAAACACACATGCTGTGGAGACGCTGTGCCCTGTACATGTCCATCAGATTCCCTGCCGGCGACAATATAGTCGCTGTACATCAACAACAGAATCGTGACCATTTATATACTATTTCAGAGTCAAGAAACATGGGCATCAATGTATAATTCTGGTGCTTAAGATGAAATGACTAGTTCCCTGTATTGTCGCTTGACATACTCCTTTACAATCATCCAAAAAAGAATGGAAATGTCATTATGGACCCCATTGATATATATATATGATATATATATGATTATATATATATATATATATATACGCTCTATATGTTTACAATGTCATTCTTTATAGATGCCCGTGACAACTTCCAATTTTGCCTGACCCATGATATAGTGAGCTGGTGTATACATAGGTCTTGTCGTTTGGCAACCAGATTACAGGATGTATAGAGATTATCATGAATAATTTCACATGCTGCCTGTGTGTTTATGGGATATAATGCTGCATCAAAATATGTACATTGATACAAACCATAGGAGGAGACAGTCCAGCAATTGTACCTTTAGGGAGCAGCATAAAGCTGAAAATTTTCATTGCCTTTTTATTGTATTCTTCAATAAATAGCAAGGATCTGAGGATCCTGTTTCATAACTCCCTCTGTTATTCCTCCTAAAATAAATTGAATGATAAATTGAGAAGTGGGGGTTACCATCCCCTATTGTCAAAGAGGTGTGTCTTTACATAGTCTGACATGTACAGATACACTCCCAGTTAGTCACTCCTATATGTCAATTTATTCAGACATTTTAAAGAGGAATAACAGAGGAATAGTACAATACAAAGGAATAGAAAAGCTGCTGCAAAATATATATCAGGAGATAGACGGATCGGATCCCTTCTGAGTGTTGTTTTCTAAAATGACTTTATTTTGTCTTCCTTGACGTAGAGTTTTAGAGTTGTAGGTATACATTTATGGATATTGTGATATACAGTATATGGAGGACCGACTGTTGCAGGTAGATGGCTAAACCAAAAGCCCCGACTCTCACATACTCTGTCAGCTGGTCTTTATTTTGCGTTACATAGGTCCTACAGATATGTTACTGTAATACGTAACGCAAAATAGAGACAAGCTGACGTAGTGTGTGAGTGCCGGGGCTTGTGCTTTATTCATATTTCATTCAGCATCATTTGACCCCGGAGCTCCATTTATTTCTATAGCAGCTGACTGGGCGATGTCCATGGTGATGATCAGGGCTAGTATTAGTACAAGGGGAATGGGGCAGATTACCAAGGTCCAACGGACCCAGGGGACACATTTACTTACCCGGTCCTGCGCGGTCCCCGCTGTGCATTGTCCAACTAGAATGAACAAAGATTGTGCGCAAGCTATCCTACATGTGTCGCTTCCCCGCTCACGTCCGCCGGAGTTCACCTTCTTCCCTGGTGAATGTGAGTACATGTCTTTCAGCACAATTTTAAAGTTAAGGCTCGCGCTCAGTCCGAATCAGTCGGATCGTCCGACTGCCCGCCCCCCATTAATGTCGCATGAAAGTCAGCGCAATTGCTCCAAAATCTGATCGCGTGCGACACAATCCCCTTCTAAATAGCTGTCAGAGCGGCGCAAATCCGGATAATTTCTAAAAGCTGACGAAAGTACGATTCGCGGGACCCTTAGTAAATAAGCCCCACTGTTTTGTACAACTTTGTCATAAAGTTTATAAGATCTCGGAGTGCTTAGCAAGATTTGTGGACAAGGATAGGCCATTAACGATTTTATTAGGAAAAAAATCTATTTTCTCTGTTATACTAAGCATGGAAATGAAGATATTGGGGCAGATTTATCAAGCTGTTGCCCATGGCAACCAATTGCAGGTCAGCTTTCATTTTACTACTGCTCATTAATATTTTAAAGGGGAGCTGTAATTGGTTGCCATGGGAACATTCTTACTTTTAGACAGCTTGATAAATCTGCCCCATTGTAAACTATGCCTTTGTTAAAACTTTAGCGATATCACATAAGAAATGAAAAGGGAGTTCTGCGCCTCTTTGAAGCTACAGAATGGAGGGGCTTTGGTAAAACCCCATGAGCCCTTCTGACTCCTTGGGATAATTTTAAAAGTTGATTTTGGAAGGAAGGATAACAAATAATAAGAAGATTACCAGAGTCACGGTGCCTGGGTCTATGAGTAAATGCCCCTGATTTATTATTTTTTATTTCAATGGTAGAAGTTGTTGCAGTCAAACTAACACTTAAATGGGGCAACCACATACCAAAGTATGGTTCACAGTGGTTAGGAAGATAGTGACTCTATAAAAAGACTAATAGCAGTTATTATGGCAGGCATTGTGTATGTCCACAACAATTATTTTTCCAGGGAGTACTGTCAGGGTCGGCTCCAGGTTTCAGTAGGCCCCTGGGCGACAGAGCCTAAGTGGGCCCCTTTGCAGTAAACTTACGAGGAGGCATTAAAAATTCATAGACTAAAACAATCTTCTGTTCCCTTAAATATTCCATAGGTAATCATACCAAACAGCCCCCCTAATGGTTATTTTATATACATCCCCCTCATGGGTATTTTATATAGAGCCCCCTCACCCCCTATGGATTAATTAGATACAGCCCCCCACAACCCCATGGTTTCCTTATATACAGCCTTATGTGGGCCCCCCAGCAGCTCTGGGCCTGGCACTTGCCTGGGTATGCCTAGTCCTGGATCCTTCCCTGGGTACCGTGTCCCCTTTATTTATCTGGCCATTAAAATAAGAGCTTTATTGCTCCTGTATATATGCCCGTATTATACATGATCTCTTGTATGATATATGATGGGGCAGTTTTGGATGCCTTATTCAATAATATAGCGTTATATTGACACCCTATGTGACATGACTAGACTGGCCCTAAATATAACTTGTTGTGGACGCCCCCCGTGTAAATGGCCCCCATTGTCTTTGATTCCCCAAATGACCATTTTCTTATAAGTACATTGGCCTTTCATAACCTTTACATCTGTATTTCCATCATTACGATACCAGGAAGTTCAGCAGACTGTACATAAGAGGCTTCTGCTGATGTCAGCCTTTTATTCCATCTACAAGAGAGAATCTCTACACATGGAACTGATTGGAAAGAGATAATGCATTTTAAGTGGATGAGTAAATTGCATGTTGGAAGGCTCCAGGATATACTAACATCACTTTACCGCAATTATAGACTGATACTTGAGGAAAAATACTGAGATCAATTAAATTAAAAAAATAATAAACTTTCAGGTCTTCATAAATCTAACCCATGGATTCCCTACAGCTGCAGTATCATCTACCCGGACTCATCTGAAGAACATATTTACTATCAAAATCCATTGTGATAAACCAGGGGCACCTACTCCAGGATAGATCCAGGCACCGTGACTGTGTTAATCTTCTTATATCTGTTAAAATTATGCTAATGAGTCAGTAGGGCTCCTGGGGCGTTACCAGAGCCCCTCCATTCTGTAGCTTCACAGGCTGTTACACTGTGCAAGAGTTCTACTCCCTCAAAGAGTAACAGCTTGCGAAGACACAGCACGCAGGGGTTCTGGTAAAGCCCCCCCAGAGCCCATGTAACTCATTAGCGTAATTTTAAAAGTTGCTTTTACAAAGAAAGAGACTGTGGATACAGATATATATGAAGATTACCACAGTCACGGTGACTGGATCTATGAGTAAGTGTCCCTTGCTTATCCATGCTTCATTTTGATGGTAGATTTGCTTGATTAAGAAATATTTAAATAAATAGAAGCTTAGCTGTAGTGTTCCACTTTGACCTATACACAGTTGTTCTTCTCTCTCTGTTCTCATACTTACTCATAAATCCAGGCACCATGGCTCTGGTAATCTTCTTATATTTATTACCCATGTCTATTTTTCATTCTAAAATGAACTTTTAAAATTACGAGACAGAGGGGCTCTGCTGGGTGTTTCCAGAGGACCTCAGTGCTGAGTCTTCGTAGCCTGTTACAAGGAGCAGTCTATGTATCTCCTCCCCCTGCTCTCTCCCTCCTCCTTCTGCCTGCGTAATCCAGCAGCAGTAGAAAGTGCCGGGGGAAAGGGGGATCTACTCTGCTCATTGTAACAATCTGTGAAAAGACAGCACAGAAGAGCTCCGGAAACACCACCAGAGCGCTTTGGGCTCATTCACATAATTGTAAAAGTTGATTTTAAAAAGAAGGAGACCGTAAATAACAAATAAAAGAGAATAACCACAGTCAATGTGCCTTGATCTATGAGTGAATATCCCTGGTTCTTTAAAGAAGTACAAAATTACAATTGTAGCTTAAAAATGATATTTATGGCACAGCCACTATAAAAATGCTATAAAAAAGGAGTGAATTAAACCTCCTTGTAATCAATTTTATGCTTCATTTCCACTGACACGAAAGAAAAGTGCTTAAGTAGATAGGACAAAGCTACAATACCCTGTACAATTGCTAATACAAGATGTAGACAGTATGTAGAGGAGGATGCAGCACATGAATGAGTAGTGTGGCCCTTTAACCCCTTAATGACCGCCCTATCGGGTTTTTACGGCGGTCATTTAGGGTACTTCTTCTGACGCGTACGCCTTTCTACGGCGCCGCGTCAGAAGAAGATTTCGGGACATCGGGTCAGTATAGTGCCGGTGTCGGGCTGTGATATCACAGCCCAGACCTGGCACTAACACCCGGGATCGGAAAAACTCTGATCCCGGGTGTTTAACCCCTTACACGCCGCGGTCAAGCATGACCGCGGCGTGCGAGTGTGTCCCCCGTGGATCGGACCCCCCCGGTGTGCTTACCGGGGGATCCGATCCCTCCTGCTGCTGCCCCGGGTCCCGACGAGTGACCCGAGGCTGTCGGCTTCTCTCCCCGCCGGGTTCTGCCTTCCTGGCAGGACCCGGCTGTAAGTAACTGAGCATGCGCAGCATGCTCAGTTACTTACACTATACACTGCAATACAAGTGTATTGCAGTGTAAAGGCTTAAATAAGCGATCGGATGAGACTTGAGACAATTGATGAGACAATTATCGTGAGACTTGTCAGATTTGAAAAATCGAGTCTGGTCATTGAGCTGAAAAACTAGCGTCGGTGATAAGGGGTTAAGCAGCTAATCAGAAGGACTGTGTAGAGCCAAACCTCCATGACTCTGGTATTATTAGCTTTCAATAAGGATAGGCTTTCAAAGTTTGGAAGCTGGAGACCCCCTTTACACATGCCATGTTTACACACAAGTGCCACCAAATGAATGCAGGCCTCTGTTGTCAAAAAAATGACTGTATGCAAATAAGCCTGATGGGCTCCAGGATCCATAGGTGTTTATTGAGCCTGGAGCACCTCAGGCTCATTTGCATACAGTCTTTCATCCTGGTGTTAGATGTCCTTTAACTTTGGTTGTGACACTTTTCTGCAAAGTTATGATACTAAAGTTGCCTAGTAATGATAATTTCATGATTATCTCTTGATAAGTGATAATCCTGTTTGTTTTTGCATTGTAGTTTATAAGGTGGAAACAAATGGGTCTCATCTGTCTATCGGTGAATAATGTGCTGACATGTGGATGTCCACAACTCCCGAACATCCATGTATTTAAATCATGTCAAAGAGTATTTTGTTTAGTTGCTCATGGCTACAGTGATGACCAGAGTCGAGGTCAGGGCAGAGGGTTGTCATATGGCAACAAAATGTGACGTGTGTATGTATAGAGAGAGAGAGGGGAAGGTAGAAAAAAACCCTAAAAATAGATATGAATAGAAATAAATAAATAGATATGAACAGAAATAACATTGTAGCAAACATTACACAGCAACAATAATAACAATAATAATAAAAATAATCATCATATACATGATATTTATAGTAAAATTCTGGAAGTTGTACATTATGTAAAAAGGAAGGTAGTGTATAGGAACATTGGGGCACATTTACTAAGCTCCGCGCGCCAGTTTTCCGTCGGATTTTGCTCATTCTTTCGAGAGCAAACGGCTTGCACAGGTGTTTAAGAAGGTATATAAAGAAGAAGGAAGCAGCACTCACCAGTACCGTGAAAATATTCTTCTTTATTCACTCAAGTTGTACACAGGGAGGCACGCAGTGCCACTAAGTCAGCTAAGTCAGCTGACTTAGCGGCACTGCGTGCCTCCCTGTGTACCACTTGCTGTGAATAAAGAAGAATATTTTCACGATACTGGTGAGTGCTGCTTCCTTCTTCTTTATATACATTTGGACGCTTGGACTGCTCTCCGAAGCTGAAACACGACCACAGTGATTGCTGCCATACCCTCACCTCCCCACTACCTTCCTAGCCGTGACATATTGATCGATTCAAGACTGACTGTGCCCGCACCGTTTCTATTTTTACTTCTGACGGTGTTTAAGAAGGGTCTGCGCCACATTTGTGTCGCACGCAACCCTTTGGTGGTGCCGCTGCACTATTCTTCATGCAACATAAATTAGGGGGCGTTCTGGTGCTCAGTCGGATTGTGCGCCAGATTTAACATGCAAAGTCCGACAGAAGTGTGTTGCACACCCCATGTTAGAGGTACACTAAAAAAAGTGGTGCGCTCTGTCAGGGCGGTGCAGGGGGCGACAGATTCATGAAGAATGTGCGCCAGAAATCCTGAATCTGGTGCCCCCTGCACACTACATAGACAAATTGCATTTAGTGCAGTTTGCACTGTTCTTAGTAACTGTGCCCCATTGTCCTTTGGAAAAACATTTATAAATGAAAGTGCATTTGAATATAGTAAACTTCATTAAAGAAATATGTTCCTGTCTTCTTCCTTTCTCTCTGTCTCACTTCCTGTCAAGTGTCATTTGTGACACTAAAAAACCCACAGGTTCTCATGGACTGGTGGTGTCCCAAATCGCCCATTAACAAGTCTCTCTATGGGCGCTATATAAAAGAAAAACCCTCAATACTTACCTAGAGTTGAGTCCGTTGAGGCTTATTGAAGCCATCTATCGTGCACAAGCGCTGTAACCCCGGCACATGTGCAGTGAAGCCGTGATGAAGCTGGGAAGAACCAGAATCGCGGACCGCATTTCCGTTGGCTTTCCTGACTATTTCTGATTTGCGTGCCATTTAACATGGGTTTTTGGAGCATGCGATCGGATTTTGGCACAATGGCGACATATTTCACGCTACACAAATCAGGGGCATGACCATCGGACAACCCGACTGATTTGGCACAGGATTAAAAATTTTAATTGTGTCGCAAGACAATGCACTCACATACACCGGGAAGAAGAAGGTAAACTCCGGCGTACCTGAGCGGCGAAGCGACAGATGCAGGATATTGGGCGCACAATCTTAGTGATTCGCGGCAGAGTTCATCCTTAGTCGGACGATGCACCTCGGGGATCGCGACAGGACCGGGTAAGTAAATGTGTCCCAGTAAGTATTAATGTTTTTTACTAATGTTTTCTAAATGGTGATTTGGGACACTAAAGAACCTGTGGGTGTCGCCATGACAGGTCCTCTTTAAAACATTTGTGTAAATCAGGTTTCTGTCCTGTATCCACTGACAGCTGAGAGATAAAGGAATGTAATACAATGTCTGATCATAAAGGAAAAATATTTACCACATAAAGAAAGAATCATTCTTTAGCCTCCATATTTGTCTAAAGGCTTTTAGATTGCTCACTACAGGAGAGAGAGGCAGAAAAAAGAAACAGAGAAGCTGCTTTACTTGATGGAGTAAATCCCTCAAAACTAAAGTTACTTTTAAAATTCTACTACAGTATATAGTTGCGATATATAGATATTAAGGCAAAGTGATGTGAACGTTCCGTTGCGGGCACACAATTAATCATTCATGTAACTTTTACAATGCAACCACAGCGTTGAATATCTATTATTGATTCAGAAAAGTCTTGAACACGACCTTGTCAGAATCGTGTAACAATTGTGTGCCTTCTGACTTCACACAATAGCTGTCTATTGTATGTTACAGTGTATCCTACGTTATCATGGCCTTCGGGAATAGGAGTAAATTTGCATAAAATTGCACAACTGTGCTACTCACTGGGTTACAGCCTATACCCTTGATTATGTTATAGCTGAATGGACATGTTGGTTGTATGTTAGTAAAAGCAGGAGTGTCCAAAATAGAATTAAATTCTCGGGTTGAAGAAGTGCACTGGGAAAATGTCCTAACCCAGCCGTGTTCTTAGCTCTCTGCACTAAAATCTTCTCTCATTAGCTCTGTGATAGCTGTAGTATTTAACTAGAAGCTTGCTATAGCTATTTCTCTGAGCTTAGGGTGTGGTTGTGGACCCTCTCAGTGCAGAGAGCTAAGAGTACAGCAGTGTGAGGATAGATCCATTTTAAGACTTCCAGGACAATTTAATGGACGAGCTGATCTCAAAATTCCCAGGTTGTACAGAGAGACTTAGCTCTTACTCCCCCCTTCCTTCCATGTTGGTCAGACATTTATCCACTTTCCTGTGGTCAGGTGATATATGCCTTTAATTAAAAACCTAGGTAATTTATTTGTTCCATTTTCAAATTCTTGGTAACACAATGGGTAACCGCTCCCCATTACTAGACGAGCGATAAATTCCACGCTGTGCTACATCTCATCTGCTCTTTCTCTATAAAGATGATTCATATTCTTTTAAATACTTTATTTCTTAATGATATAAGTGCAGGGAACCTGCAGCTCCGGACGCAGTCAGAAGTAAATCTCTGCATGTTGTGGCTTCAGGATAACATCTCGATTGTGCTGTAAATTTCCTAACATTTAGAGACTGTTGCTAGGCAGCTGCCGAGGTGATTAGACAGCACAGCGTGAAGAGACTGTGCAGCAGTGAGAGCAGGGGATTGCTACACATGTCCTAGATCCTTGGGATGTATATATATATATATATATATATATATATATATATATATATATACATACATTCCCTTCCAATAACAAGACATCATGAAGAAAGATATATAAAAAAATATGAACCGTGCTGAAATAATCTATAATCTTTATTTATATAGCACCATCATATTCCGTAGCGCTTTACAAAACATGGGGGACATACACATATAAAATAGTACATTACAGAGCGCAACAATTACCATTTTACAGGTTTCGCTTGTGAGAAATGTGTGGATTCTAGAGATGTGTCTGAGATGCAAGAGCGAGCAAGAGATTGAATATGTGGTACATAAGAGAGGTCGTAGTCAAGCACAACCCCCAGACAGCGGGCCTGCTGCTTCAGGGTTATGGTGACCCCACAGACTGAGATGGAGAGGTTAGGATAGACTCTGTTAGTGGATGGTGGAAGGCAAGAAGTTCAGTTTTAGGCTATGTTCACATGAACGTATGGAGGGCGTATATACGGCCGACGTATATTCAGCCGATATATGTCCCCCATACATCGCTAGGGACTCACGGCGCCCAACAGAAGCGGTATGGTGCCGCACATATGTGGCACCGTACCACTCCGTACTCCCTCGGCACTGCCGTGTGCCCGCCGTGCTACGGTATGCCGGGCAACAGCAGTGTGAATGTAGCCTTAGAAAGACCAAGTTTCAAGAAGAGATAGGACAAGATGGTAGAGACAGCAGAGAGACAGTCACTTGTGTTCTGAATTAGGCCCAGGTTGATGTTACGTGCAGAAGTATATAGTTGGGTATCATCAGCATAAAGATGAATAAAATGTGGCCAATGTTATCTAAGATTCTTAATTGCCAAGAAAATGTGTCCAGCAACCAGGACACAGAAGCAGAACATGACCTTTGCGGCCCCCAATGTAAACATTCAGTACAATAGGGCCACATCTTACCATATTGATAGCCTTTGGTTCAATAAAGCTTCAGGCCCTCTACACCCAATATAGCTAGGTCCTTGACCTCATTGAAATAATAGGTCGTCACTGCCAGGTAGGGCATCCATAGTGACCAAACTGTCTAGATGACTTCAATCTGTTCCAAAGGAAATCTACCATCAAAGTCAAACATGATAAACCAGGGACATTACTCATAGATCCAGGCACCGTGACTGTGGAAATCTTCTTATATTTGTTATCTGTGGCCTCTTTCCTTTTAAATTGAACTTTTAACATTATGCTAATGAGGCTAGAAGGGCTCGGGTGTGTGTGTGTGTGTGTGTGTGTGTGTGTGTGGGGGGGGTGTTATTAGAACCCCCCCATACTGTAGCTGCACAGGCTGTTACACTGTACAGAAGCATTTTCCCCTTCCTGCTGTGTAAGATTACAGTAGGCAGAGGGCAGTGCTAAGGGAGCAGAGGGGGAGGGGGGTGTCTCACATGCAAAAAATGTATTAATTTCCGAATAGAGCCACAGTCTGACGGACTCCTCCGTACACACGCATCATTACGCCCCTACCTGTACGTCAGCCAGAAGTAGAGAACATACAGAAATGATAGAGGTCTTGTTCAGACTACACAGAGTTTGTAGTCTGTTACCATGGAAATGCATAAAAGAGATTTTTTCCCTTAAGATCCATCTATGACATAATTGCTTCAACTTTTTTTTAATGTGTATTGAGTAAATTTACAAATGCTTACGTCGGTAGATATATTTGTTAAATTCAAAGTTTCCTTGTTGTTTGTCCTGTCAGGCAGAGACCAAAGGCCAGTCTATGATTTTACTTCAACCAAGATCAAGGTCAATCAAATATAGCATGAAAAGATACAATTATTAAATGTATCCCATTTTTGCTCATATGACATGACTGCCTTATATGTATATGCTGGACCTGGACAGAAGCTGAAGATCCCTGCTACACACAGCAGCCCTCCTCCTATAATGTCTGTTTACAGTGTAGCGAGGATTATAATGTACAGTAGTGATAACACGGGTAGGCTAGAATAAACTTCAGCTGATACATAGCAACTGGCTAGAAGCCACTCTGTGAGGAATTACATACAGAGAATATATTGGAAAATTGTATAATTGTACTCACTACACTAACAATATAAACAATTTGCTTAAATTAATGTTATTGTTTGTATGATGAAAAATACTACAATTTTCAAATATGCTTTCTATATCAATTCCTCACGGTTTTCTAGATCTCTGCTTGCTGTCATTCTATTTGCAGTGGACAGAAATCTGACCATGGTCGCACAGCTCTGATTACTCTCTGGGTGCGGTCACACGTTGCATTTACCGCATGCGTTAAAAAATGCATTGGAATAGCTGAAGAGTGATTTGCCTAATTAAACAGCTGTTAACAATTGCGTTTACAAAGCGCAAATGTTAACACTTGTGTTAACATTGCATTAACAAACACATGTGTTACCCGCGATGTTAAGCATGCGCTAACAATGCATTTATGGTTGTGTTTTGTAAACACACCTGTTAACTGTTGTTTAATTAGGTAAATCATTCTTCAGCTATTGCAATGTGTTTTTAAATGCATGCGTTAAACGCGACGTGTGACCGCACCCTCTATGATACTAACGAGCTGTGCACCTGTGTGTCCATGGTCAGATTTCTGTCCACTGCAAATAAACAATGAAGCTTTCCATAGAATTACAGCAAGCAGAGATCTAGAAAACCACAAGGAATTGATACAGAAAGTATATTAGTAATTTGTATAACTTTTCATTATTCAAACAATATCAATTACTTACCTTTCCCCCGTTAAAGTGGAAATCCCTTTAAACCATATGTATCAAACCGTTACCATCTAATAAGCAAACCCCATGAATTTATGACCATTGAAGACCAGGCCCAACTGAGTACCAGTCACAAAGGGCTAGTAGAACAAGAGGATATGTCATTTCACGTATAACAATGTATTGTCCTCATTGATAACATTACATACACATGGTTGTCCGTATGTTGTACATAGTTGTAGGGTGGGCATCAGGACCATCTCTTCTATTGGGTCCAATGATCTCCAGTTATGTGCTGCTTGTTACTCCCCTTCAAGTCCAATTTTATTCATATCAGGATCCATTCCAGCCTTTGTCCGTGCAGATCTAAAACTGGGTAATTTCTCTATGTGACATAATTGACCATATGTCATGATAATTGCTGCCACATTATTTTGTATTATAAAAGGAAAGGGAAGAGGATTGCTACTCCATATCTAAAAACGTATCTAAAAACATATTTTTTGCAAACTGATGCCCCCTACCAACAGTGACTGGAACTGCCAGAGGGAGAGTTCATACAATACATATTTCTTCTTTAATCTTGCTGTTAAAGGGGTTGTAGCATTTTTGGTTAAACCCGATGATTGTTGTTTGATTGTTAACCTTTGACACCAACATTGATAATAACAATCTAAAAGTTGGAGTTTGGACTGCTGGGACCCCCAACAATCATGAGAAAGGAGGTCACGTTCTCACTAATCCGAAGGACTGGCAGAATGCATTTTCAATCAGTCGCTCCATCAGTTTGTGAGAATGGGCCCCCACCTCCTCCTTGTTATGGAAGTCTACATGGATGTCCAACCCATCTTGGCAGTCACACCCCCTCTCATATTTTAAAGGGGTTTTCCAACTTTGAGTCAAATTCTTTGTAATGTAGTATTCTGGCCTCAGCAGTGACCTCTATACAGATGACACGTCACTGACTGACCCTAGCAGTGACCTGCTGCATGTGTAAAGGTCAGGGATCGGCAGTACTAACCTATTGACAGTTGGACACCTACACACATGGTAACGGAGAGTTAAAAAAAAGTGTATGTTGCAAAACTTTGTAAAACTTTATGTGTTTATTAAGCAGAAGCTGTGGTTTCCCTCTGTGGTATTACATGGTTTCTATATTTTTTGGGCATTTAGTAGATCAATGTAGCCTCTTATTGTTGAGTCCTGTCCTGGCCGAAACACATTGCATCTCATCCGTTTGATTTACACTCTCATGGACATCACATTAGCAGCTAATCCCACTGAGAAATAGAAGTGTTATCAATTTCTATTCCATTTGCGTTATGCAAAAATGTTATTGCTGCCATCCCATGTAGTGCAGCCTGTAGTTTTCGGGAGTTGTTGAGAGGTTCTATGTATGCCAATAGCAAGAGCGCCACCTGGAGATAACTATATTAACATAAGAAAACAGAAACAAGGATTCTTTCTGTTTATTTATTATTTTCCATAATTTATGCAAATATTTATAATATTTTACTAATGCTGAGTTACGTTGGTTCTTGTACTTACTGTATCTCAAAATTTATGCTCCTCATCTGAGAAAGCTTCTGATCACATAGCCTAGGAAGGGAATAATGTACAAGCCCCTTGTAGATTGATTACTGTATAGTAAGCATTGGTGTACTATATGGCGGCACACAGCACATGTACTATATGGCGGTCCACATCTCTATAGGAAGATAGGGCCACAATCTCTGGTGATTCGGGTCTTAGAAGATGGAACATAATCTCCTACTAGTATCCTACTAGATGATATCAACAATTTTGATTTTTAATTGTTTGGAAACATTGAATACTGAATTACCAATGGAAATTCTTATTTTTAGCTGAATACATTTCTCTACTCATAGTTTAGAGTGCTTGCCTTCCAATTTCTGGTTATATCCTTTGACCTGAGCACAGGTCAGGATTACAGTTGTGAGTTTATGGGGTTACACTGTAACTTTGTATGGTGGATTGTTGACTCCATATGAAATCATTAGTGCTATGTTCCATCTGATGCTGTATTACAGACCTATAGTACTGTGCCCTAGCTTAGTGCTCCCTGAATACAATAAACTTATAGTATGTTACAATATGTACACTCTGTATGGCAAGCAAATGGAAAGCCTTAAGAACTATACCGGGTACAGATTAGCTCCCTACTGCTCCAAAATAATGAAATAAATGGTGCCTTATTTTTACAGGGTAACTTGAGGGGGTGCAGAGGGTGCAGTAGCAAATGGGCCCAAGAGGCTTAGGGGGCCCATAAGGTGTCACTTACCAATATGAGGAGACTAGTACTATAAACCATATATTATATTTGGGGGCCTAACACAGACTTTGCACTGGGGTCCATCAACTTCAAGTTACGCCATTGCTAGTTTAAATTATACCTTAAAGGGTTTGGCCTCTTTACTTCCAGTTTTGTATAATGTGTGGGGGTGGAATATTAAGTAATTTACCACCTATGAAAATTAAAGTAAAGTCCCCCGGTTCAAAAATGTTTTTACCTTATCTGCAGCCTTTTCTGTCCATACAAGGAGATGGAGGGTCATGTGCTTTTAACTTTCCGTGACCAATCTACCTTCCAGGACTTTATGATTACAATATTAAGGTCCTGAAAGGTTGATTGGTCATGGACAGCTGAGATCAAAGGAATGGCAGCTGATGAGGTAAAACACATTTGTGAACCACATGTGTTTTACTCTACATATCAAGAAAGTTGTGCAGAGCTGTATTTATATTGGTGCATTTTTTAAAGCACATCTGTAACCAAGAAAGTCATTTTTAGCTGGTGACAGGTTCCAATAACCTATGTTATGATGATTTAAAAAATGCCTTTGTCAGCATTCTGAATAATTTTAGTGGTTTATAAAAGTTTATGTCACATTATCTATCTCCCTGCCAGCACTGTGTGATAAGTCCAGGGGGGAGGGGCAGCTGCAGTCTGTGTGTCTTTATGTCTGTGTCTCCTTATGTATTCATCCTCTCTTCCATACTATCCCCTCCCAGCCCTGTCTGCTCAATGCACATAACACTGGAGGGAGTTGGAAGAGTTTGTAGGAAAGGAGACTAAAACAGGCACACTGGGTCTCACCACTTACTGGTGGCAGGGAGCCTGGTTATGTAAAATAAACTATTATAAACTACTGAAATGATTCAGAATGCTGTCAAAAGTGTTAGCAGCATAGCAGAGGCTATACGATTCAGAATCAGATTCAGGCATAATTGTATTTTATTGTGAAACAGTTATTATATGACATCAATATCATGTAATCTGGATAGCAACAGTGCCGTAGCCAAAAATGAGATTGCATTTGCCAAATATCCCCCATTCTTGAAAGACATAACACACATTCTAATACCTGCTATTAACATGACCTTCCCTTTAACTCATTTGTGTGACGATATACTCCAACGTTTTAGCAAAATTAATTTTGATTTCATTATTAAACACACCACTTTCTCTTCCTTGTCCTAATTGTATGTGTTATACTTACGCAGACTGTTCACCTCAAACACTTTTGATGCAATCAGTGATGATGCATTTACTGGTCTTCCTCACCTAGAGTACTTGTAAGTATAAGCACCAACCCATTGCTGTCATTATAACTCATAGAAACTGAGTGAACAGCAGGATTACATCCACGTTTCATATCTTATTTGTTACAGCTCTTTAAATTTTATATGGAGCTAAATTCTCCATATAACTTGTAATAAAAAAAATCTAAATTTTTTGGAAAGATGACCCGTTGTGGATGTGCTCCTGCTTCTATATCCTTCCTTCATATGTCTTGTCACATATATAAATGACTCTGGTGCTCTGATTTCAGTTATGCTGTATTGATATTGGTGAATTTCTATCATGACGCATGGTAACTGGTTCCCTTGCATGTTCGTATACCCCACTACGGTGCCACCATGATTCACTTTAATTTTGAGCCTCTATAGTACTTACACATGTTTTATTCATCACATACATTAAGGTTTGTTGATCTGAACAAAGTTTACATCTATTTGTTTTCAATTTATATGAGGTTGTGTGTGCAGTGCAAGGGATGGTAATGGGATGGGGGTGGGGGTGACTATTGATCGGACCTGGAGGATAAGTGTTCCCTGGGCTTTTCCTATTATCCTTTAGTGCCACAATTAATGAACCATCAATTCATAAAGCCATTACTGTAAATGTCTTTGTGTGAAGGGAACATTGCACTTAAGGCAAAAAAGGCCCCATGTCCAAGTCTTGCCATATATTTGATTTTTTCTTTGTCTTTTCAGGTTCATAGAAAACAACAAAATAAAATCAATTTCGAGAAATGCGTTCCGTGGGTTAAAGTCTTTGATTCACTTGTAAGTATATTGAAATACTATGCTGTGTGTTATTGAATCTGATATCCGGTGCACTATTTTTGGTGTTGTTTTAGTGGAGAAGTCCAGATGTTTTAGTTAAAAAAAATAATAATCTGACACATAATCCAAACTGTTCCCTCATCCGGAGCTGTGAGAAGAGCAAAAGGTAAACACAAATGTCGTTGCTAAATTAAGAAACAAAATACATACAAAAATAACATTAAAAAATTAAAAATATAATAAAAAGCCTTTCTTAAAAAGAATCTGCCATTTAAATTAACTCACCCAAAATAAATACTTTGTAAAAAAATGTATTATTGAAAAGCTTTGCCCTTATCCCTAAAAGGTTCCATTCTATGGCTGCAATGTTAAAAAAAATCAGCTTGAAAACTGACCTGAGCAGAGTCCAATGACATTGAGTCCTGCATATTACATTTTACCTGAATTGCCCTGTCTCTTTCTTCCTGATTTACAGGTGTCACTACTAGGACCTGCTACTATATGGAACTAGTACTTAGGGACTGTCTGCCGATAACTATAGACATATACAGCTCTTTTTACTTATTATTATGAGTCAAATGTTTTACACAGTGCCCTTCTAGAAGATTGGGAGAGAGTTTTCTTACATCATTGAATGCTTCATGTCATGTGCCCAGAGTGATGTCATCGAAGATCCTTTATCTAATAAAATTTGGAAAGTGTACCCCATATATGTATCTGATCCCATGAAACCACTGCATGCCGCTATAGAGGATAGGGAGGAGTAGAAGTCCATGGAGGCATGCTATGATTTCATGTAATCAAATGCATACATGTGGTAGAATGTGCAAATGTCACTGGGTAAAGGACCTTAGATGACATCACCCTGGTCACATAACATGAAGTACTGTATTGCGAGGAGGCATAAGGCAAAGGGAGTAGTAGATGGAGGGGTCGGCCGAGCCCTACGCTCTTCCTTTGATGCCAGGTAAGATAACAAAGCTTATTTACCTTACTCCTGGTACTTCCGTTTTTTTAGCCTTGCCTGCTGGAAATTCCATCAGAGTAATGGGACCCACCCGGCTAATGAATGGCCCCCTCAGACCTAGGAACAAATAAGAAGATATCACGTCCCCTAGTCAGGGCATGTGAAATCCCTTGGTCACAGGAGGCCATTCATTGGTTGAAGTAGGTCGTACGACTTGCCAGAACTTCAGGGCAGTAGCCGAAGAATGGAAGTACCAGGACAACTCGTTTATTAGAAGTTGGAAAAGAGTAAGTACTTTTTTTTTATACCACCACTTCCATGGCCCCCATTGAGTTTTCCAGGGTCATAGCAAACCCCTACGGTGATTTCATACAAAAAAACCTTCTCCTTTATGGGTTATGATTTCACTGCAAATGTTTTTTTCGTGTGTGAGATACAAAGTCTAGGTATATCCTGAGCCATAACAGTGTGTAACTTACTGCCATATAACCTGCATCATCCGCAGCCTGTCCCCAAGACCTGAATAATCTACAGTATAATCTCTGATTTATTTCAATGTGACCCGTCTAATGGGATTGCTATTCTTATCTGGTTAGAGGCTGCAGCTGCAGGAGACAGAACATTTGGTTGTATTTAACTTTTAGAGAGCCAAAAAGTTAATCAGTCTTTAAAACAAAACGGCACAGAGCAGAACTCTTGGCTGAACTGTGTAAGACATTGTTCGGCTCCACGTTATGTTTAATAATCATGACATTAGCATCTCCCTAGATCTGAGCCTCTGTGAACAAAGGCAGCGCGCTGTCATGGAAGGCGGAGAGCTATGCACGTGGGAGAGTAATACACTTACATAATACACTACTCAATTTTTTTCTTACATTTGCCCAAAAGTGGGAAGAAAATCCAGCAAAGCGATAAGTGGGTAATAGAATAACAATTACAGCCTTGAGGTAAAAAAACCCAAAATGTTAAAAAGTGAGAAAATTTACTCAGCTTCAACATAAGACGGCCTCACTCCATTGGACTACATAGAAAAGTGAACATATTTATACATATAGAAAGTGCTGTGCAAAAGTTTTAGGCAGGTGCATATGCTGCAAATAGTAATAGATAATTTTTTATCAAATAACAAACATAAATATGAAATTAGTATTTCCTGTGATCAACCTTTTAAAGAAAACCTACCACTATGAAACTACCTATTAAGGTAGATCCGGTGGCAGGTGCATCTAACCTATATAAGGATAGTCCTTTTTATGGCTAATCCTTTACTCCCCTCTATCTTTTCCAATCTTTAGTCAGGGTAATATGTAATAATGTGACACCAAAAGCATGGTTTGAGTTGCTATAGAGGCCAAAATATGGGCATCTGAAGTGACACTCCCCCTCTGACCTCCATTAGGGACTCATTTCAGACAAAAAGTGTCTCTTAAGTCAAATATGGTTTTAGAGGATCATTAATAAGTTAGAAAGGATATTTCATACCCTACCTAGGGTGCTGGTAACAGATTTGAAGGAAACCTACCACTACTGTACTGTACTGGGGCGTGGAGTACCTGGAGCTAAGGCTACATGGCACAGCTACTCCACGTCCCAGTAGCCTCTTTGATCCTCCTACCCAGACATGGGCATGCGCAGAACTCCGGCTTCGCGGATGAGGGCTGAAGATGTCTGGGTAGGAGGATAAAAGAGGCTACTGGGGCATGGAGTAGCCATGCCATGTAGCCTCAGCTTTTGCTACTCCACGACCCAGTAGCCTCTTTAGAAAATGTGCATATTACCCTGATTAAAGATTAGAAAAGATAGAGGGGAGTAAAGGATTGGCCCTAAAAAGGGCTATCCTTACATAGGTTAGATGATCCTACCACCAGATCTACAGTAATAGGTAGTGGTAGGTTTCCTTTAAATCTGTTACCAGCACCCTAGATAGGATATTTCATACCCTTTCTAGAAATTCCTCATTTATGTTCAAACTTACTCTGTAACTTATAAATGACCCTCTAAAGCCATATGAGCTATGAGACATTTTTTGCCTGAAAGACAAAGACATAGTTGGGAATTTCTACTGCAGGACTCAATAGCAGGGGTGTGCAATTTTTATGGGTCAGAGGCCCACATTGTCATACTGTGTAGCCTTAAGGGGTCGCACCATTAAACAACACACCTAGACTACAGTATAACATAAAACGCCACCCCAGAAATGATAAATACAAGAGTACAGAAACCAAATACAACATTCACACTGTAACTAATACAGACCCCAGACCAGGCAATAAATAATATAGACTACAGACCAAATAATAAATGATAGTAAAGACCAGATAATAAATAAGCGACACCTGAACAGGCAAATAATACTAATACTGGAGACCCCCATAGCAGACAGCTAATATTGAGAGCATATGGCAAATACTGCTGACCCCATAGCAGATGATACAGGGTAACCCCAAGAGCAAATGGCTAGTACCAGAGACCCCCAGAGGGGATGCCTAATACCAGTAGATGTTTAGTAGCGGAGACCCCCAGATCAGACAAATGCATGAGACTTCCAGACACAGCAAATGCTGGAGACCCCCTGAGCAAATACTGGAGACCCCCGTATCATGCCAAAGCTGGAGAAACACTAATTGGTCTCTCCGGGCCACAACATGTAAGTTTGGGTTCGCATTTGGATGTGTTCCACCCGACCGAGACATACTGCCGGATTGAATCTAGCAAATTAACAACCATAACAACTAGCCATGGCTATGGTAGGCCAGGGGGACACCCTCACCAATGTGTCGGATTGACTGCTTGGCAATATGTCTGGGTCAGGAGGAACACGCCTACACTTTGGGACCACTCATCTCTAGTTGTGAGTAAATCCATCCTTGTACAAGACATATGACCTAGACATTCATTGGGGAATACTTTTTTGTAGTGATTTAAAAAAAAAATTGCTAAAGGATGTCTTCACCTTTTTCAAAAACTGGTTTTTTGAACTGATCTAGGTCGGCCCGCTCAACTGAACAAAAAATTCTGCAGTAATTCAAAGGCAAAGAGGCACAAATAGATCATAGAGACAATAAAACAAACAAACACAAAGAAGATCAAATAGTCAAATAACTTTAGAAAAACAACATAAAAAGTATCCGATTTTCACTCTGTGATAGATGCTAGCCACTGAGTGTCATAGCGCCCTCTGCTGGCTGATATTTTGGGATTTCCTTGGCATAAATATGGTAGATCTATTAATGAGATGGTTTTCATAGCGGCATCCAGGTGCCAGGCCAGGAACTGTGCCATTCTCTAAAGGAGATCTATCTGCGGTCTGTGACCTAAGGTAACTTCAGTATAAATAGCAGTAGTCTGGTCGGCAGTGTCTGTACTTCACTGTGTAGTAACCAGACACGCAGGAGAGCTGCACATATGTACAATATACTTACTCTTTGTGGGCAGAGCTTGGCTTTAAATCTCTCTTGACTTCAGGATATTCCTCTGTCTAAATACTTTCCTTTTTTTGCTTGCTGACATCAGCGACCTACAAGGTATATCCCTTACCTGTCCTTAACATCTTGTAGGTCAGGGGTCAGGAACATTTTTGGCTGAGAGAGCCAAGCACTCCACATCTTTTGAAATGTGATTCTGTGAGAGACATACGTTATGCACACATGCCCCCAGTATAGAGGCAGCCACAGCACATGGTCCCCAGTAGATGGGTAGCCACAGCACATGCCCCCCAGTAGATGGGTAGCCACAGCACATGGTCCCCAGTAGATGGGTAGCCACAGCACATGCCCCTAGTATAAAGGTAGCTACAGCACATGCCCACCCAGTAGATAGGTAGCCACAGCACATGCCCACCCAGTAGATAGGTAGCCACAGCACATGCCCCCTAGTAGATAGGTAGACACAGCACATGCCCCCTGATAGGTAGCCATAGCACATGCCCTCCAGGAGATAGGTAGCCACAGCACATGCTCCCCAGTAGATAAGTAAACACAGCACATGCCTTCCCCAGTGGATAGGTAGCTACAGCACATGCCCCCCAGTAGATAGGTAGCCACAGTACATGCCCCCCAGTTGATAGGTAGCCACAGCACATGCTCCCAGTATAAAGGTAGCCACAGCACATGGTCCCCAGTAGATGGGTAGCCACAGCACATGCCCGCCCAGTAGATAGGTAGCCACAGCACATGCCCCCTAGTAGATAGGTAGCCACAGCACATGCTCCCCAGTAGATAGGTAGCCACAGCACATGCTCCCCAGTAGATAAGTAACCACAGCACATGCCTTCCCCAGTAGATAGGTAGCCACAGCACATGCTCCCCAGTAGATAGGTAGCCACAGCACATGCTTCCCAGTAGATAGGTAGCCACAGCACATGCCCCAGTAGATAAGTAGCTATAGAAAAAATTAATGCAGCTGCCCCTCCCCCAGGACTCACCACACACTGCTGGCAGGGAGCCAGGTAATGTAAAATAAACTTTTGTAAACTACTAAAATCATTCAGAGTGCTGACAAAGGGATTTTAAAATTAGCACAGCAAAGGCTATTGGAACCTGTCAATGGCTGAAAATTACGTTTAATGGCTTTTCTCAGATTTTATCATAATAACACAGTCCACATTTAATGTGAAATGTATTATTTTTAACTTGTACTCTTATCAAATGTGTAATTCTGAGTATGTGACCTTCTCTTAAAGCTGTCGTTCTGCTTGTATTACAGGAGTCTGGCCAATAACAACCTGCAGTCTCTTCCGAAAGATGTCTTCAAAGGATTGGACTCGCTAACAAATGTGTAAGACGAGATTGTAATAATTTGCTAAATAATTTGCAAAAATTAGAGCACAAACAGAGCACTGCACTGCAATGCGCAGACGAGAGAAGCTATTCATAAGAAGAATTTGCAAATGTAACTAAAATTTACAAGTGTTCCTTAAAACTGTTAAGCAACATCTTACCAGGACCCAAAATTATAATGTATCCTATAAAGTGCTGGTCTCTTTGTATTGGTAAGAGACTCCCTATGGCTATGGGTTCCTTATGGATCCTGAGCCCAGGGTGCAACAACTGTTAACTTGCCTGCCCAAGTTGCAGCTTTAGGCCCCCTGAACACAATCATGTGCAGTATATAGAAAATGGGACGTATGTTGAACCAGCCCCATAGACTGCGCACTTTTAAGAGGAATGAAGTTCTTGCATTATATCAGAATATAATGCAAGGACTGCAGCGCCAAAACTGTATTAACTGTTACAGTACTGGAAATGCATTCTGTGCAATATATTCTGATACAATGCAAAGACCTCCATCATCTACATGGGCAGTAGATAGAGAATGGAGCTAGTGTGGCATATCCATTTACTGGAAGAGGAACTGAGTTGCAGTTACCATACCTGGTCTCTACATACAGAATGGAGCTATTTGGGCATCTCCATACACATTTGTAGGAACTAAGTTGTAGTTACCAGAACTGGCCACTACATAGAGAATGGAGCTATTTGTGCATCTCCATTCACTGAAATAGGAGCTGAGCTGCAGTTACCAAGCCTGGCCACTACACAGAGAATGGAGCTATTTTGGGATCTCCATTCTCTGTGTTTCTTTAGGAAACCAAAAAAGTTAAACCAAAAAAATACCTAAAAGAACAAGAGTAAAAGGTCCCATATTGTCTCGAGTGTGGTCTAGGATTTGGAAAGACTGTTTTGCACTGGAAAATCCGATATCCTCTAGACTAAAGCCTTAATTCCCAGAGGAAATATCCAGTTACATTTTATATTCTCCATGAAGAGTTTACTCCAGACACAAATGGAAATCCCTTATTAATTTCACGCCTGGAGAGTTCCGGGCAGAGGCCGTCACATGAGAAAGACTATCATGGGATAAATATCGGTATTAAAGGGATGTGGATGCTCTGCTGCAGTCTGCGGCTGAGGAGGGGATATCCTATACACTGTATTTCAATTATACATTGAGTCAATACTAAACAGGAGCAACTTCATTTAAGAAAATAAGGTTCAATACTATTTTAAAAAGGGGGTTTCTGATTTCACTGGAAAATCCCTGAGAAGGGGTAAAGTAAAAAAAAAGTAAAGTGAAAAAAAACTCTCATCCTGCTCCTCTTCCTTGTAACTTTGGTGCTGTTCTGTTCTTTCCATTCGTGCTCAGCCTCTAGTGGCCACCCCGGGTAATCACTGACCCCAGCAAACACCTAAGCAACATGGATGACGTCACATGTGGCCACTAATGTCAGTGATTGGCTGCAGAAGTCTCAGGAGTATCATCACTTTTATCACAAGCGATAACTTGATTATGGGTGGGGTCACCGTGATGGGACCATGAGTATGTGAAAATATGGAGCTGCTGGTCGCACATGTGCCTTGCTGTTCTCGGCTACTTCCATCACTGCCATAGATAGTGAATATAGTAGTAGCTCACAAGGTCGTCTGCTGCTCCATCCATTTGGGGTGCAAGGCAACGAACAGTAAATTATTCCCTATCCTAGGGATAGATTGTGAATAGAATACCCCTTTAAGGTACCTCCCATAACTACCTTAAAAATACAATAGTGTTTCCTACTGTCTCATTACCTTTAAGGGAATGTGCTACTTCCCATTCATGTTACACCAGTGTTACAGGCCTGACATACTCTTGGTTTTTAGAGCGCCAAGTCTAAACACATAGCCAGCACCCATCATTGTGCTGAACCAAAACTGTACCGTTCCTTCCGACCCCTGGCTGGATTATTGGTGGTTGTGTATATAAGCCAGGATCTTCTAGGCTTAGGAAGTCCATAGTAGTTTGAGTAAACTTGATCCATATTTGTCTAGTTAAGTGTGGACTAGAAAGCAGGCCTAACTCTTACAATTATTCCTGATAGCCAGTTATAGTGTTTCTAAGAGGTCCTTAGAGAATGCTATAAAAGAAGGAAAGGAGAGCAACACACCTCCAACAACACAACGTCCGTCTCAATAAGGACCACTGCCCATGGCTGCTGTAGCGGATTGGCCTAAGCGGTCATGTAGAGTAGTTGGAGCTCCATTGCTTCAGCTCTGGTTAGTTAAACGAATGTGTAAGGGGGTTCTCCAGTCACAATAAGTTGGGTAGGGCATAAATTGCCGATTAGTAGGTTCCCAGTTGTGGGACCGCCATGTGTCAGAACGACGATCCAATGTTTCCTCAAGTGGGTCCCACATTTGTGTTGCTCTTCTATTCATCTCTATGGCTCTGATGGGGATAGCCAATCATCAGGTGGATAAGAAATAACGTGCTTTGATTGGACACCAGAATAACGGGAGTGGAATGCAACGGCCTTGAATTATAAGAAGTCCCACGATTGTTATACTTTGGGGAATTCAGATAATTCGGAGAGGTGCTGGGTCCTCTTTGTATGAATTTGCTTCCGCTTCTCAGTCTTCAGACATCATCAGGAGCAATTTTATTTTCTACAATCTTTAAGTTGTATCCGTTTTGTATTTCAGAGACCTACGGGGGAACTCGTTTCATTGTGACTGTAAATTGAAATGGCTGGTAGAATGGCTCGATAAAACCAATGCGACAGTGGAGCAGATTTATTGTGAAAGCCCTCCAGAATACAAAGGACGCAAAATCAACAGCCTGTCCGCTAAAGATTTTGATTGCATAACTACAGGTAAATGTAACGTTAAAAAGGAATTTTCTACGGTTTAGGGATACGGAGATTTCAAAGAACACGGTGATGTCACACTAGAGGGATAATACACATTGATATGTCGTAGGAAAAGTGACATAATAAAACAGGGTTAGGGTACATTCACACGAACCTCAGAGAGCTGGAGTGGAGGAGGGATGAGAGGGATGAGGGAGTGTGGCTCTTCCCCTCTCCATAGAGCAGTGCAGGACCGGCGCGGAAACATAAAATATAGGATATGTGCATGCTCACCGTACCGTGACCAGCCATAGGCTTCAATGGAGACTGGTATCTGGCTGCCAATGGTGAACCCCATATTGGTAGCCATTACGTTCCTGTGAATGAGCCTTTAATGTCATAGTACAGTACAGATAATATATCATAGTATATCATAGTAACTTTGAACCCTCTGCACCTCTCATAGCGGCGTCCCCCTTTCCAGCAGTACAGCGGGTGTTGTAACCCTGCCCTCTAGCGATAACTTGGCCTTGATATTTGTGTCATGCCTACAGGTTTGCAATGCTAGTATAGTCCACGTGTAGTAAACGCAAAGTTCCCCTTTAAATATTATCTTGTCGAATCTCTATTAGACTTGCCATGGTTTGCCAAGTGCTGGATTACAGAATTGCTGTGTTATAATATCAGTCGTATGGGAACGATCCCAGGATTTGTGAGATACTGATCACAGCTGCTCATTTAAATGTGTCATAAAAAAATTCTTACTTTGTATTTTTGTGCCAAAATAAAGATTGTCCTGAAATAAACATCAGAGGACAGTTTATCCAGCTTATATTTATGTGGTTTTTGTGGCTTTTTTTTTCCAACACCAGCTGAATAAAATCCCATTTAATTTCCATAATTCAGGATTTAATAGTAGAGACATTTACCACCAAGGACCAAACGGTAATCTCTAGTGACATAAGATCAGAATAATTGATGGTAACTTATTTTGGTTGTTTCTACTCTAGTTTTATGTTGTGTACATTCCTATGTCATTTCTGAATATTTTAAATGGACTCTACCACCTCCATCAGGTATCATAATCTTTTGAAAGCATGTTGTAGAGAAGTGCACTAAGATTTTCGACATATCTTTTTTTTAGTCCTGAACATTCTGCCATTTCCAAGATATTCCCTGTTAAGTATTGTAATGTAGCAGTAAGCGCACCCATTTCGTGTACTCAGCACCTACTATTCCTGCCTAAATCAATCTGCTCCTGGTCTTGTCCTGTGCTTCTGCAAATCAAAATTTCCTGCTTACCTTATGGAAAGAGAGCTGATCCAGAAAGGAATATCAGTGCTTCGGGTGCTAAGGACACAGTCTGGGTGCACCAACTGTCTCATTAGCATATGGATTTTAATTTCTCTAAAACTCCATGATAGACGGATAAAATAAAAGTATTCTTGACATCATAGTGCATTCATCTATAACATGCTGCCAACAGACTATAATACTTAGGGCAGTGGTGGCGAACCTATGGCACAGGTGCCAGAGGCGGCACTCAGAGCCCTGTCTGTGGGCACCCGGGCCATTGCCCCAGCACAGCAGACAGGACTCAAAGAATCTTCCTGCAGTTCCAAGCAACTTAAAAGATGCTGCTTTTAGTCATATTTTGATACCTACTTCGCTACTTGGGACTGTAGGAAGAGGGAGAATGTATAAGCAGGTCGAAATTATCTTTGGGGGACCTCCTGCTGGCCCCTAGATTCTCTGTGAACAGACACCGGAAAGAAGCTAAAATGATGCAAATTTTCCATCTTTCTGCTGTGTTGCTGTCCTTAGGAGGCCAATTTGATTGTTGACGAACAGGGAGCAGTAAGTTAGTGCTTTAGTTTTTGGTTGGCACCTCACGATAAATAAGGGGGGTTTTGGGTTGCTTTTTGGGCACTCTGCCGCTAAAAGGTTTGCCATCACTGACTTAGGGTGTTGGTAGACTCCCTTTAAGCTTTAAAGAGGACCTGTCACCCTCAGAAATGTCACGAGGAGCTGCTTACTAAAGTAAGCAGGTCCTAGTGTTAAAACTGATGCAGTAGTGTTACACTGATAGCGTTATCAGAAACCTCCAATAACGCTAACAAACACTGCTGTGCTGTACAATAGAAACGCCGAACCGCTCTCAAAATGGTTCGGCGTATTCATGAGGGACGGGATTAGGGGCGGTGGCCTATGGCCTATGGAGTGAGCATGAATACGCCAGACCACTTTGAGAGTGTGCAGTGCAGCAGTGTTTGTTTGCGTTATCACAGGTTTCCAATAACGCTATAATTGTGTCTATTTTAGCACTGGGAGATGCTTACTTTAGTAACATATCCTAGTGCCGTTTTTGAGGGTGACAGGTCCTCTTTAAGCCATAAACTTTGACCAATCTGCAGACAGTGGGAAGAGTTGGTATGCCTGCACTGCTTTCTGCTGGAAAACTGGCATAGACAATACCTGAAATCTCCTCCAGGACAAACCTGGTCTATAAAGTCTGGCGGAGGTTGCAACCAAATCTAAGACCAGAGCTTCTCAGTAGATCCGGGCAGTGGCCTTGATAAATCCCCCCCCCCTCCCTCCATAGTCTAAACAGGAGCAGTATGCTGTCCTTGGAATTCGCAGATACTGAGCATATTGAGAAAAAAATGTGTTGAGTAAACAAGCCTTAATATTACATTATGGTGAGCAAGTAATAATTAAGTTTACTTTCTCTGCACTAGTGTCGAAATCTTTGTCTTCGTTTAATACAAAATTACCATCACTGACAGACATTCCCAAAACTGAAATGTATTTAATATATATATAAGTCTTTTATATGGTGCCTATAACCAGGGCTGGCGTAAGTGGACGGCAAATCACGCATTTGCCAAGGCCCCCCTGTCCTAAAGGGGCCCCCTGCTTGTGGACTTTTGTAGGCAGAGGATGTATTGCTCCCCTAATACCCCTTGTTTGAATACCCGGGTGAAGATGCTTATCACCTATCTCCTGTCTCTATATCTATCATCTATCTGTCTAGCTATCCATCTCCTATAATTTGTCTATCATCCATCTATAAATCTTTATCATCTATCATATTTATCTTCTATCATCCATCTCCCTGTCATCTGTCGATCTCCTATAACATTCTCCTACAGTCCCATATTACAGATACTTACCATACTACTGTGTGTAACTACAAAGTGTTATTATTTTTTTTGAATCAAAGCTTTTTTTATTAAACATTTTTAACATTTTTACATACATTTTCCCTTTATCCGCCCACCCCACTGTCCGGACAATATACATATCAAACATTACCCCTTCAGGATTTAATACATATACATGTAATGCCTATACATTTTTTGTTAACATGTTATACACCAATTTTGTACATATTCATACACATTTACAGGAATGCTGTAAGTGGGTTACGGAGTAAATAAGCTGTCGGTAGACCAGGGGTGTCTATCCACTGCCCCCATATGTATTCAAACTTCGTGTTTGCCTTCCTCTTGCAATAGACCCCTTTTTCAAGTCTGATTATATTGTTCATTTTCTTGATATACGTTTCTAGATCAGGAGCCTCGCGACGCAACCAGTACATGGCTATGAGTTTCCTAGCTAGGTATAACATTCTACTGACTCCTATCAATGTACCATCTGATAAGCTGTCGCTTTCTATGTATCCCAGCACGCAGACCAGGGGAGTTTTTTGTAGGACCAATCCAAACACCCGCTCAATGAGCTTTAATACATCTTTCCAAAATTGCCCTATTCTCTGACAGTCCCACATCATGTGCATTAGGTGAGCACCTTCTCTCCCACACCTAGGGCAGCAGTCATCCCCACGAAGCCCTGTCCTGAGCAACCACTGCGGTGTGCGATACACCCTGTGTAGTAAATATAATTGTGACAATCGATGTGCCTCACACAGCGCCAGTGAGGGTGCTTTCTCCAATATATCCGCCCACTGCTCTTCTGAAATTGGGCCTATGTCCTCCTCCCATTTAGTCTGAATGGTAAGGGGATTCTGTTTATGATATTCCTCTAACAGTATAGTATATATTCTGGAGATGAACCCTTTGGTTCCATCTGTGGCTGTCAGCTCATCCATAATCTCATGGCTATTAATGTGTACTGCCTCCCCTCTATGTTGCATTTCCAAGGCATGTCTAAGTTGGAGGTACTGATAAAATAACCCTTGTGGAAGGTTGTACTCCTCCCGAAGACTTTCAAATGTTTTAACCACACTTCCTTCGTACAATTGAGTAAGAGCATGGATACCCTTGGACTCCCATCTCCTAAAGCCCTCAAGCCGCATTATTTCTCCCAGACCTGGGTTTCTCCATAGTGGAGTGAATAATGTGTAACCCTCTACTCGCAAGACTCCTTTAATTTTCTGCCAGGCTTTGCTCATCAGCGTCATTGTTGGAATATGGTCTGGTGGCCTACCCTGCGCTCCCAATTCCAGGATGTATAGTGGAGGTCTCCCCCCTCCCAGATGTCTTAAAAGCTTTTCAGAAGTACCCCGACTAGTGTCCGGTCCCCATCCCTTGAGATGCTGAAGCTGTGCAGCCAGGAAATATAGCCATGAGTTAGGCACCGCCAGTCCCCCCTGAGTTTTGGCCCTTTGTAGAGTCTCCAGTTTTTGCGCCATATCAAGGCTCTAAATAGCTTTGTTATTTTAGTAAACATCTGTACTGGAATCCACACTGGTGAATTATACAGTATATATAAGAATTGAGGCATGAGCACCATCTTACATAGATTCGTTCTCCCTATAACTGATAGAGGGCGTTTGCACCAAGCGTCTACCTTTACATTTGACCTAACTACTAGTGGTTCCATGTTAAGAGCTACATAATCCTGCACCCTTGGTGATATCCAGATGCCTAAATATTTAAATTTGGGAACCGTTTGTATTTGATGTAGAACCACTTCATCTGGCATGGGGCCCAGTGGCATCATCACTGATTTATGCCAATTTATGGTCAGTCCAGAGTACTGGCCAAATTCGGATAGTATGCTCATAATGGGCCCCAATGACCTATCTACTTCCCTAACAAACAGTAACATGTCATCAGCATACAATGCGATGCGTTCTTCCACTTCCCCGTATTTGAAGCCTTGGATGTTTGTGGAAGCTCTTATCAGGCATGCCAGTGGCTCGATAGCCAGAGCAAAGAGGAATGGGGACAGCGGACACCCCTGCCTAGTGCCTCTATGAAGCGAGAAGGGTGAGGACAAAAGCCCATTGGCCCTTATTTGTGCCCTGGGGGCCTCGTATAACATTTGTACCCACTTTATATATCTTGGCCCTAGCCCCATTCTTTTCATGACCGCCCAGAGGAAAGGCCATTCAACGCTGTCGAATGCCTTGGCGGCATCCAATGATAAGATGGCTCTGGAGCCCTCCCCCTCCTGCTGCATTTGTATATTAAGGAACAGCCGTCTAATGTTTATAGCTGTAGATTTGCCCGGCATGAATCCCGTTTGGTCTTCATGAACCAAATCAAGAATGACCCCCAGCAATCTATTGGCTAGTGCCTTGGCTATCAGTTTTACGTCAGTGCACAATAAGGAGATTGGACGATAGGACTCCGGTTGTAGCAGGTCCTTATCCGGTTTGGGCAGGACTACTATTATTGCATCCCTCATTGGAATCTGGGAATTTGCCTATTTCTTCTGCCACCTTGAAAACTTCTAGTAGTTCCGGTAGTAAAAGGGACCCATATGTCTTGTATACCTCCCCCGGGAGACCATCCGCCCCTGGTGCCTTTTCATTCGGGAATGCCTTTAACGCCGTCTCTAGTTCCTCTAGGGTGAGAGGGCCATCTAAAGTGTTCCTCTGGTCATCAGTTAGTACCGGTAGGGTCACTGTATCTAAAAAGGCCTCCACCCCACTAATGTTATCCCCTAATTTCGATGAATATGTGTCCTCATAAAAGTTCCTAAGTGTCTCTAAAATGTCTTTGTCAGTGTGGACTTCCAGACCTTGCGTGTTTTGAAGTGCTTGAATATGTGATGAGTCCTTTTGCGCCTTAATAACTGAAGCTAACAATTTCCCTGTACCCTCACCCCCTTCGAAATACTTTTGTTGTACAAAGAATTTCTTTGCTTCTGTGGTCGCCAATGTATGTGTTTTCAGTAATTCCTGCGCTTCTAACCAATCCTTTTGTTTTGCCTCTGACCCAATATTTACATATTCCCTCTCTGTATCTTGTACCCTCTCCTGTAGGGCCTGCAGATACTCTTTTTGTTTGATTTTATGCGCAATTATGCGTCTGTTGAAGCAGTCCCTTACATGCGATTTGAGAGCATCCCACATTACCAGCCAGGAGGCCGATCCATGGTTAATCTGGAGGAACTCCTCAATTTCCCCAGGCAATGTATCCGAAGGACGCAGGATGTGAATCCAGAATGGGTTACGTTTCCATGGGTGCCGCCATCCCCCCGTGTCTGCAGCCATTTTGAGCGTAACCAACACGGGGGAATGGTCGGACACACTTCTAGGGGTATATTCAACATCTTCTGTCATCGCTATCATTTTATCATTACCTATCGCCAGGTCTATTCTTGATAATGAATTGTGGGAACTGGAATAACAAGAATATTTCTTAGTTGTGGGATATTTATACCTCCACATATCCTCCATACCCACCTCCCTCAACAATTTGGCCAGGACCGTATTCGGGCTATTTGGGGAGATGCTACCACGATGATATTTGTCTAAATACGGGTTTAAATAGTTGTTGAAGTCCCCAATAATTAATATGGGTAACTCCGGGGACTCTGCCGCCAAAGCCAATGCTCTATTTAAGATGCTCACCGCAAAGGGAGGCGGGATGTAAACTGCTATAATATACATTTCCTTATGATATAATTTGCATCTGAGAGCTATGAATCTCCCCTCAGAGTCAACAGTGCATTTTATACTTTGAAAGGGTATTGACTTGTGTATTAAAATACTTACACCCCTTGAGTGTGAGGTAAATGTGGAGTGATAATTAGCACCAACCCAGCCACGGCCCAAATGTGTCCCAGTAGTGTCTGTTAAATGCGTCTCAGAGAGACAAAACACAGCTGGTTGGTATTGTTTCAGGGCAGTAAATACGGCATATCTTTTGGCAGAGTCCCCCAGTCCCCTCGTATTCCATGCAATTATTTTCAGTTTAACCACCATCGTATTTCCATACTTTCCTAAGTGTATAAGCGTACAAGTTATCCTTATGCATATTTCCGGACCTAACATAAACCCCCAACTTTACATACACACATAAACCCCCGTGCCGTTGGCACAACCTGGGGAAAAAAAAGTAGTAGCTATAGCCAACATTTCTCATTTTGTTTTCTTACTTAACAGTGTTATAATCAAAGAGTCACTGCCCGCTGAGCTTACTCGAATAGGCAATGCACCCCATCCCGGGGATCATGCCCTCCATAGGACCATTTCAACTTGGTTACCGTTATAAAAGTGCCTTTCATGGGTTTGTCAGTCCCGCCTAGGACTTCGCCTGTGTAACTCCTGCTCATGTGCATCCAACCAGGTAGTAGCTTCTGCAGGCGAATTGAAAAAATGGGTAGCTAGTAGAGCAATCACCCGCAATTTAGCTGGGTAAAACATAGAATATTGCAATTCCAATTGCCTTAGCCGACTCTTGACCCCGTGGAATGTTGCCCTCCGTTTTTGCACCTCTGCTGAGAAGTCGGGGAAGAAGGATATACGGCTGCCATTAATTTGTATTTTCTCTTTTTCTCTTGCTTTACGTAGAATAATGTCCCGATCTCTATAATGCAATATGCGGATAAGGACTGGACGTGGGGAATTCCCCGGTGGCAGTGGTCTTGATGGGACTCTGTGAGCCCTCTCCACCGCAAACAGTGGTGTTAAGGTTTCGCGCCCAAATGTGGACAGCAGCCATTGCTCAAAATACTCATTGGGGTTACGGCCTTCCACCTTCTCAGGGACCCCTATCAGCCGAACATTATTCCTCCTCAGCCTGTTCTCCATGTTGTCCTGCTTTGCTAGGACCGCCGCTAAGGTGGATTGCATGTGGGATGCGTCACGTCTTACAGACGGCAGCTGATCCTCTACTTCTCCCACTCTGCCTTCTAAGGCCCCCACTCTTTCTGACACTTGTTGCACATCATGTCTGATAATGGTGAGGTCTTCTTTCACTCCTCCTACCAGCATTGTAAGGGAGGCTATAACATTATTGCAGCTATGCACTGCATTGAGCACTTCCTGTAATGTGGGTTCTGTCTCTTTAGTAACCTGTGCAATGGCTGCAGCGGCTGGGATATCATTTACACGTGGTCCTCTATGTGGTTTAGGTGTATCTGGGGCCTTGGACCTAGTAGCGGGCGCCATGTTTGCTGCTGGGGATGGCAGTGTCGGCCAGTCATTGCTTTCAGCCTCACCTCCATCCTCTGTAGACATCCGTGCCGTCGGCCCGTTAGATCCTATCTGCCCATTGCTGCGGGATCAATGGCGCCTCCGCTCCCCGCCTTCTGGGTGCCTTGCGCCGCTTCCTCCGGCACCTCCTTAGTCCGTTTTTTGCTGCTGCTGCCAGCCATCCGCGCTGCTCCTTAGCTCCCTTCAGCAGTCCGGTCCTCACAGAGGGCACCCCCGGTTCTAATAAGGTGCAATTCAGGATAAATTAACGGGTGCCCAGCGGGAGCTCCTCAGCGTGCGTCCTCTCACATCTCCGGCCAAGCCACGCCCCCCACAAAGTGTTATTATTGTGCAGGACTAAAGGAGCCTCTTACTGACTGTGACTGTTCATAAAATAGCTTTATTTTGGGGCCCCACCAGGGCCTTGTCTATAACAAAAATCTAAATGGAATGATCAATACAGACACTGACCCAGCAGGGGGAGCTGTGATATATGTCCGTGTCAGGTGGCCAAACCTGGTTATTGGGTCTGCTCATCTCTACTGAAGCTTATATAGTGCCCTACATCATCCAGTTTTTACACGTGGAGTGATTTGAGATCTAGTAGAGGTCCCCTGGTAGATGAGATCTTTAGTTCCCAGGGAAGATTTGCCATCTCCAGGAACACCTGGCAGCAGTTTTCTACCCTCTAAAAACTCATGATTCAGGACACATGGCAAAACCAAGAAATATTGTATGTCCTTCGGGTAGGCACAGCTGGTGGTCAGCCTTTGTGCCATTGTCTCTGTTATTCGATGCCCATAAAATTTTCAGTACACCGGCTCGTAGTCTGTCTATGGAATTGTAATAAATTCTTAACTTTATTTGCAAATTGTATGTTTTACAGAATTTGCCTTGTACAAATCCTTGCCCTACCAGTCCCTGTCAGTGGACACCTTCACCTACATGAATGATGAGTATGTGGTCATCGCCCAACCATTTACTGGCAAATGTGTCTTCTTGGAGTGGGACCACGTGGAGATGTCTTTCAGGAATTATGATAACATCACAGGTATTCTCAATGTCCAGCTAATAATGAAAACATTTGTTCTATAAACGCTTATGATTGGTCTCTAATCCAAACTCCTTCTGATATCCTAGGCACCTCCACCGTGGTCTGCAAACCTATTGTCATCGAGAAGCAACTCTATGTCATAGTGGCCCAACTCTTCGGTGGTTCTCATATCTACAAGAGAGATATTTTTGCAAACAAGTTTATCAAGATTCAAGACATCGAGGTTATTAAAATCCGGAAACCTAACGACATTGAGACTTTCCGAATAGATGACAACTGGTATTTTGTGGTTGCAGATAGCTCGAAAGCTGGTTGCACTACCATTTACAAGTGGAATGGAAATGGATTTTATTCCCACCAGTCAGTACACATGTGGTATCGAGATACAGACGTGGAATACCTTGAGATTGCCAACAAGCCACATCTCATTTTGTCTAGCAGCTCGCAACGTCCAATCATTTACCAGTGGAACAAGAAGTACAACAACTTCTCAAAGCATGCCGAGATACCAGACACAGAGGACGTCTATGCCGTCAAGCACTTTTCCACCAAGGACGACGTCTACCTTTGCCTAACTCGATTCATTGGGGATTCTAGAGTTATCAAATGGGAAGGAGGTTCGGTCATTTCCGATATCCAGAGGATGCCATCTCGTGGGTCTATGGTCTTCCAGCCTTTAGAGATCAACAACCACAAGTATGCCATCCTGGGCAGCGATTATTCCTTCACCCAAGTGTTTCACTGGGATGCCGAGAAGGGAAAATTTGTCAAATTCCAAGAGTTAAACATCCAAGCCCCCAGGTCCTTCACACATGTGTCCATAGACAAACACGACTTCCTGTTTGCCTCGAGTTTTAAGGGGGCGACGCAAATATATGAACATGTTATAATAGACCTGAGCGCATGACCACTGAAATAAATGCATTAAAGACATTCTAACCCGGACAGTATGAACTAAATGCATGATAACTCCATCTCCTGACGTGATTCTGGATCACCGGCTTCAGAAGCCCGGGAGGCCAGAACAGAAGCATTGCTTGATCCTCCTTCATTAATTTGTCATGTATAGTGGTTTTGAGAATTGTACTTTTTCTAAAAAAAAAAAACTATAAAATCTTGATAGATAACTGGCCTTTGCATTAACAGTTTGTACATATTTGTGCATATGTCCATCCCAGAAGAGATATATAAATAATGTTACTATTCCGTTTATTTATTCACCTGTTGGAGAGAAAACTGCCAAATAAAATGTTTACATTTTGTGTCTTCCAAGTATCATATTCATTTCACTGATTTTTGGGACAGCTTCAGGGAGGAGAAGCTTTAATCTGCCATAGAGTGAGTAGTGGCTGTACTGAGTATTGCAGTTTTGTCCCATACAAGTAAAATTAGATCTCTAAGAATAGGCCATTGATATTGTGATCTCTGTAAGCCCTTTAAGAGAAACTCACATCTATAATAGACGCATAGCTGATTTCAAAATTCTGTTGGTAACTTTACAGTGGTCTTTGATTTATCTCAAAGAAGAGATCCCAATCTAATAGGGCAGTGGTCCCCAAACCCGTCTGCATGCTAATCCCCTCCTCCATTGCCCCCAACTAAGATAGTTTTCTGTAGTCCCCACTTATAGTTTCCCTTTTCTGTAGTCCCCTACTTATAGTTTCCCCTTTTCTGTAGTCCCCTCTTTATAGTGCCCCCTTCTGTAGCCCCATCCTTATAGTTTCCTCTTTTCTGTAGTCCCCTTTTTATAGTGCACCCTTCTGTAGCCCCATCCTTATAGTTTGCTCTTTTCTGTAGTCCCCTCGTTATAGTTTCCCATTTTCTCTAGTCCCCTCTTTATAGTGCCCCCTTTCTGTAGTCCCCTCCTTATAGTGCCCCCTTTTCTGTAGTCTCCTCTTTATAGTGCCCCCTTTTTGTAGTCCCCCCTTATAGTGCCCCCCTTTCTGTAGTCCCCTCTTTATAGTTTCCCCTTTTCTGTAGTCCCCTCTTTATAGTGTTCCCTTTCTGTAGTCCCCTCCTTATAGTGCTCCCCCTTTTGTAGTCCCCTCCTTATAGTATCCCTTTTTCTGTAGTCCCCTATTTATAGTTTCCCTTTTCTGTAGCCCCCTCTTTATAGTTTCCCTTTTCTGTAGTCTCCTCTTTATAGTTTACCCTTTTCTGTAGTCCCCTCTTTATAGTTTACCCTTTTCTGTAGTCTCCTCTTTATAGTTTCCCTTTTCTGTAGCCCCCCTCCTTATAGTTTCCCCCTTTCTGTAGTCCCCTCTTTATAGTTTCCCTTTTCTGTAGTCCCCTCTTTATAGTTTCCCTTTTCTGTAGTCCCCTCTTTATAGTTTCCCTTTTCTGTAGTCCCCTCTTTATAGTTTCCCTTTTCTGTAGTACCCTCTTTATAGTTTCCCTTTTCTGTAGTCCCCTCTTTATAGTTTCCCTTTTCTGTAGTTCCCTCCTTATAGTTTCTCCTTTCCTGTAGTCCCCTCCTCATAGCTCCCCCAGTTCTGTCGCCCCCTACTTATATTGTCCACTTTTCTGTGGCCTGTCCTTATAAGGAGGGGGTCACAGAAAAGAGGACACTATAAGGAAGGGTTGCTAAAGAAAATGTCTCAGTTTGTAGCCCCTGTTGTTGTATGCTCCCTCCATGCAGCCCACCACCCACACTCTCTTCTTTTTGCTGAAACAAAAAAGTCCCATATTCAGCTTTCCCTGCTCCCCCAAAGCAGTAGCACTGAGGAATTTATCTTGGGACCAGGTGTTCCACAGGGTTAGGTCGTGCCCAGCGGTTGGGGACCATTTTCAGGGTATTTGGCAATTTTGTTGTCTAGAAGATGGAAAAGACTCTTTAAAGGGGTTGTCCAGTGGCAACAATTTAGTCTTTATCCATCTCACTGATGGGACCCCTATAGATCACAAGATCAGGGGTCCATTGTACCCCAGATAAGTAGAGCACCCAGTCCGCATGTCCAACCTGCTACTCCATTCGTTAGGGATGCAAAAGCAGTACAACGGACAGTTCACTTCAGGTTTTCATATGCAGTTTTCGATGTCCAAACCAGGAATTGAGTGAAAAAATAAGAGGAGGAGCAGCTTCCCTCTGTGCTATGTGATCACCCATTATCATCCACACCTGCCTATGGCTTAGCAAAACTGCATCTGAAAAACTGAATATGTGAACACACCCTAAAACTGACAAGACTGAATTTATCCACAAATTTCCCGGAGGAATAACAGAGAAAAGGCAAAACATATCGTTCTATGATTATTTTCCTAATAGAGACGTGTCTGACAGCTCTTCTCCTGACTGTCAGAGCTTGTAAAGTGGCAGGAGCCGGGTACAGACTATTGTCTTAGTATTATGTTACCTGCAGGCATAGTCATTAGTACAGAAGCCGTAGCTGGGACGTGTCACCTAGCAACAAGTCCATGGAACCTTCTGTCGGAAAAACCTTTCCCTCTTCAGATACAAAACAGGTTTTGTTTTTCTATTTCCATATAATCTAATAAATAAGCCAAAAAAAAGTGCTGATGAAGTAGGTTCATCTATACTCAATGCAGCCTGGAGTCTGCAACTCTGCATGTGAATTAGTTCTATTATTCTGGATGTGGTTGTTTATGAAGTCGCATTCAGAATAATAGGACAATCTGAGGGGCTAACCAGCCGAAATTTAAACTAAAGCATAGTATGAGTGATTTAGGTACTGGCCATGGATAACTGTATAGTCATAACTCTGCAAGACTGTAATACATTTTTATTTCAGGATTGAAGCTGGACATGGGGCAGTCGGGCGAGTGTCCTCACACTGCTGTGTTCTTTGATCACTGAATTCAAACTTTTCCTTTGCTGTTATATCTAGTCAGAAGCCTGCTCCAGCCCATACTCTGATTAGAGGAAATTTCACATAGCCGTGTACTTCAATGCATCAAGTCCAGCTACAAACCTGGAATATAGATGCATTTTTATTGCAGGTTTAGTAGATCTGCAGGCACACAATCTTACACTGCAGCTTTATATGGTCAAAACTGCAGATTACCTGCACACAAACTGCTGTTCTCAAGCCTCAAACAACAGATTTGTGACGCGATCAGCAATTAACGCCCATCGTCTTGTACTGTGTAAATGCAAGACACTAGGTGCTGAATGCCGATCACATGCGTTCCCTTACAAACACATAAGCAATCAGCCGTGGGCTGCCCTAGTGCATTTTGATTTTGTGACAGCACCCTTAAAGGACACCAGTCATCAGGTTACCACTACCTGCTGGAGCAGCTCACAAGGATCCCATCCCAGCCTTTATCTAGTTATTTCATACATTAATCATTGTTAAATCATCTTTTCTTTATTATGTAAATGAGGCTGGTCACATGGTCAGAGGCAGTGATGTCACTCCTGTTACCCCTCCCCTCACCTCCCCCTGCTCATGTCTGTGTGTAATGTATAGTAAAGCATTGCTGGTGTCTGTGCTGCATCTGCTGACATGCTCTCCCTCTAATACATATGTGTGAGACACAGACATCAGCTACACAAGTACCTGACATGTTCTGCTATACACATGTGTGAGACACAGACATCTCACAGGTCATTTGCATACAGCTTTAGGACCTCATTGCTTAGGTTTACAGGCATGTAGAGGGACAATGACAGGATAGGGACAATGCTTTCTAATGGCATTTTATGAAAATATATTTATTTTCGGGGGTTATTTTTCCTGACAGGTTCTCTTTAAACTGTCATTCCGGCTTATCCACTACATTGTGAAATGTCTGGGAAAGGTTGAATGAGGAAATAAGAAAAGCCAGGTGCCTGACAAGTATTCTCCTGAAAGCAATCCAGCCGCTGTGACTCACTTACCAATGATGTAACAGTCTCCTGACAATACAATCATTTCCCCACATTCAGGTATAAGGGTGGTGTCACACGTGGCATTTTGAACCCGTTTTTGGTCCGTTTGTAAGCAGTCCGTTAAAATACGCATGCATTAAAAAACGCATCAGTTTTTGAAAACGCATCCCGAAAACGGGCTGTTTTTCAGATCAGAAAAAAATGCATGCATTAAAAAATGAATTAAGATAATTGGTCAAACCGGACAAAAACGGATGCATCTTCAGACTGCTTTAAAATGGGTTCAAAACGCCACATGTGACCGCACCCTAAAAGTGGTGGCACATGTGGCATTTTGAACCCGTTTTAAGTCCGTTTTTAAGCAGTTCGTTAAAAAACACATTCAAAACGCCACGTGTGCCATCACCCTGATTGTGGCAATTGATTTCTGAGACAACCCCAGTCTTCTCCGATATGCTACATGGCCACAGTCCCATTGGAAAAGCTTGTGGTTGATTTAATCTGCGTTCATGATGGCAGCCATGATCCGCACATAGCCAAAAAGTTAATCCACCCATTACTTCCTGCAGTATTCAGATTATCATTCCCTTTCATTTCTGAAATATGAGGGAGTCCTGGGACTTCTGTATATTAAAGGGGTTGTCCACTTTCAGCAAATAATTGATATGGTTTGTGTAAGGAAAAGTAAGACAATTCCTTGCAGTTTTCTAGATCACTGCTTGCTTTCCTGCTATAGAAGCTTCTATGCTTACTTCCAGTGAATAGAAATCTGTCCATGGTCATGTGATGTCACACAGGCGCGTGAGCCTTATTATCACAGAGAATAGTCAGAGCCCTGGAATAATAAAGCAGCACCTCGTGTCCATCATGAGACCACAAAGAGATTTCTTATCCGCTGGAAGTAAACATAGAATCTTTTTACAGCAAGCAGAGATCTAGAAAACCGTGAGGAATTAATACATAAAGTATATTGGAAAATTGTATAACTTTTCCTTACACAAACCATATCAATTATTTGCTACAACCCCTTTAAAACAAGAACCGAATATACTGCTCACTGTGGATAAAAACCTGTTTTTGCTTGTCGTGACCGCAGAGGTTGCTGATTAGGATCACTGTGATTAGGATCCCCAGCATTTACAGGTCGAATGGGGGTTATCCCGCTGTAAAGGGGAGTCAAGGCGGAGGGAGGGGTCATTGGCTAATAGTTACTCAATAACTCCTGAAACAAATCCCCAATATAAATAAATATAAATATTATTACAGTTATTATTAACAATGATAATAACCATATAACATGTATTATGAAGTTATAATATAAGCTTCTTCATGAGATGTACACAATGCAGCCTCAGTCTTTGTCTCCCCGCACAGAGCAGCAGCTTCGTTACAATGTATCCTTCCTGTAGAACGTTCTGTATCAGTCCCTCTCCAGGCCCCGCCCCCTGGTGCCGGCTCCTGCTCTCTGGCGCCCCCTGGTGCCGGCTCCGCTTACACACACATAACCGGGATGATCTCCCTCCGCGCACACATTGTGCCGGTGTGACAGGACTCCGGGGCCGCCATGGGCAGCGACGAGCGAGAAGAAGTCAGTGAGGAGGAGGTGATAGACCTGGAAGGACTGGTCCGGGCTCCGGAAAGCAATGGCTGCCCACAGAAGCCCATGTGGGACAGTGACGAGGTGTGTGCTGACTGTGCGGAGGGGGACAGGGCACAGCCAGGTGACAGCCCCTTCTCCTCTACATGTCCCCCCAGAGGAGACACCGGAGACCACCAGCACTGCTGCCCCCACATGTCCTGTGCCCGCCTGATAGTCACCGATGAGAAGACTGGTAAGAACTCTGTATATACTGCTCTGGGTTATATACTGTATATACTGTATATAGTGTATATATCTGAGACCGGGATATATACTCTGTAGTGTATACAGGGATATATAGTGTAATGGAGAGTATACAGGGGTCTATATATACTGTGATGGAGAGTATACAGGGGTCTATATATACTGTGGTGGAGAGTATACAGGGGTCTATATATACTGTGATGGAGAGTATACAGGGGTCTATATATACCGTGATGGAGAGTATACAGGGGTCTATATATACTGTGATGGAGAGTATACAGGGGTCTATATATACTGTGGTGGAGAGTATACAGGGGTCTATATATACCGTGATGGAGAGTATACAGGGTCTATATATACCGTGATGGAGAGTATACAGGGGTATATACACTCACCGGCCACTTTATTAGGTACACCATGCTAGTAACGGGTTGGACCCCCTTTTGCCTTCAGAACTGCCTCAATTCTTCGTGGCATAGATTCAACAAGGTGCTGGAAGCATTCCTCAGAGATTTTGGTCCATATTGACATGATGGCATCACAAAGTTACTGCAGATTTGTCGGCTGCACATCCATGATGCGAATCTCCCGTTCCACCACATCCCAAAGATGCTCTATTGGATTGAGATCTGGTGACTGCGGAGGCCATTTGAGTACAGTGAACTCATTATCATGTTCAAGAAACCAGTCTGAGATGATTCCAGCTTTATGAAATGGTGCATTATCCTGCTGAAAGTAGCCATCAGATGTTACAGGGTACATTGTGGTCATAAAGGGATGGACATGGGCAGCAACAATACTCAGGTAGGCTGTGGCGTTACAACCATGCTCAATTGGTACCAAGGGGCCCAAAGAGTGCCAAGAAAATATTCCCCACACCATGACACCACCACCACCAGCCTGAACCGTTGATACAAGGCAGGATGGATCCATGCTTTCATGTTGTTGACGCCAAATTCTGACCCAACCATCCGATTGTCGCAGCAGAAATCGAGACTCATCAGACCAGGCAACGTTTTTCCAATCTTCTACTGTCCAATTTCGATGAGCTTGTGCAAATTGTAGCCTCAGTTTCCTGTTCTTAGCTGAAAGGAGTGGCACCCGGTGTGGTCTTATGCTGCTGTAGCCCATCTGCCTCAAAGTTCGACGTACTGTGCGTTCAGAGATGCTCTTCTGCCTACCTTGGTAGTAACGGGTGGCGATTTGAGTCACTGTTGCCTTTCTATCAGCTCGAACCAGTCTGCCCATTCTCCTCTGACCTCTGGCATCAACAAGGCATTTCCACCCACAGAACTGCCGCTCACTGGATGTTTTTTCTTTTTCGGACCATTCTCTGTAAACCCTAGAGATGGTTGTACGTGAAAATCCCAGTAGATCAGCAGTTTCTGAAATACTCAGACCAGCCATGTGATTGGCTGATTAGAAATTAAGTGTTAACGAGGAGTTGGACAGGTGTACCTAATAAAGTGGCCAGTGAGTGTATATACTGTGATGGAGAGTATACAGGGGTCTATATATATACTGTGATGGAGAGAATACAGGGGTCTATATACTGTGATGGAGAGCATACAGGGGTCTATATATACTGTGATGGAGAGTATACAGGGGTCTATATATAGTGTGATGGAGAGTATACGGGGGTCTATATATACTGTCATGGAGAGTATACGGGGGTCTATATATACTGTCATGGAGAGTATACAGGGTCTATATATACTGTGATGGAGAGTATACAGGGGTCTATCTAGTGCAATAGAAGGTATACAGGGGTGTAATAGAGGGTACACTGGAGATCAAAATTGGAGAACAACAAACTTTTGTAGTATTTAAGCTTATTTCATACATTGTATATATTAAAGCATAGAATAAAAGAGTAAATAAGATAATTGTAAAAAGAACTGATCAAACTGAACTGATGAACCCTATGTAGCTGACAGCATGACTATTCCGTTTTCACTGACTTTGCAAAAATGTTGTGTAGTTCAAAAGTGACTGAACCCCTCAGGCGGCAGGTTGTCCAGATGAAGGCCAAAGAGGTGACTCTATTAGCCATAGAAAGAGACGTTGGTTATTCCAAGTCTGTGAGATCTAGAACATTACATCTTTACATCATCACTAACTCATTCAAGTCCCCCAAGAAGGCTGGTGACTGCCGACAGACAAATGCAAGAGAGGAAAGGATAATGCGGATAATCTCCATGGGTAATCGTCTCAACACTGCAGCTTCAATTGTTCTCCAGTTTAGCACTAAACAAGGTGACCAAACCTCTCTTTGGCAGAAAGAATCAAAGGGTTAGGCTCTCTAAAACTAGAGAAAGATTAAACCCAGAGTTTGTAAAAATAAACAAGTGAAAGGCAGAGGAAGAAGTGTCATGGTTAGGGGAATGTGTGTATATATGTGTCTGTGTATGTATATATATATATTAGTGAAGGGGTAAATTACAGTATGGTATACAGGGGGTATATATGTTGATGTAGAGCTGTGGGTGTGATGTACATTACAAACATGTATCTGTCTGTAACATAATTGTGATAGTATACAGGGGTATAGAAGGTTGTAATACGTTACAGGGGTGAATATCTGTAATGTACAGAGGAGTATGACTGATATATATGGTAGTGTAATGTCTTATATAAGTGCGATATATAATTCTCCGGGTTATATAACTGTAACATAGAGATTACAGGGGGTATGTGACTAATGTATCTGTAAGGTAACTGTAGACACTGGAGGCAATGTATAGCATACAGGGAAATACCAGTTTTGTGGAGCATACAGGGCTGTACTATAATGTACTGGTAAGATTGATTATTTTCCAGTTATATAGAAAAACCCCTGGGTTACCCAAGTGAAATAAATAAATGGTACTTACCTTGCTCATGTGACCCAAGATGAGGCCGTCAACAGGCTACAACAGTTATATGAGCATTAAAGGGGTTGTCCACTTTCAGCAAATAATTGATATGGTTTGTGTAAGGAAAAGTTATACAATTTTTCAGTATACTTTCTGTATCAATTCCGTGCTGTTTTCTAGATCTCTGCTTGCTGTCTTTTTTTAATTTTTTATAGAAAGCTTTGTCTTAGGGTACATTCACACTACCGTATGAAGGACGTATATATGGCCGATATACGTCCTCCATAGACGGCAATGGGCGCATGGCGGCCTACGGGAGCGGTATGGTGCGGCACCGTACCGCTCCGTACCCGGGAAAAAGATAGGACCTGTCCTATCTTTACCCGTAATACAGCGCCGTGCACCATGTATCCCTATGGAGAGGGGCGGGGGTGAGCTGCGCTCACCTCCTCCTCCACTCCCCGTGCACTGCCGTTGCCCGCTACGGTACGGTACGGGCGGGCGGGCAACGGCAGTGTGAATGTAGCCCTAATATCACAGTATCACAGAGAATAATCAGAGCTGTGTGATAATAACGACTTGTGCACTTGGGTGACATCACATGACCAGGGACAGATATCTATCCAGTGTAAGTAAGCATAGGACAGCAAGCAGAGATCTAGAAATCCGTGAGGTATTAATACAGAAAGTATATTGGATAATTGCATAACTTTTCCTTACACAAACCATATCAATTATTTGCTGAAAGTGAACAACTCCTTTAACACCTCCAGCCTATCAGGAGGTCTCCAACAATGGGAAATTTATGATTTTTGAAATGGCCAGTAACCCAATATAGTATGGATGATGCCGAAAACCCTTAAGGGTCCTCATTTTTACTAAAAACGGGTTACAGAAGCCCATTACAGCTGCATTGCACATATGTCTTTCTGCTTTCTCTAAGCATTTGCATTACAATATAATAGTGTTATAACTTACCTTGCACACTGACAGAATGTTCTGTGTAGTCCCAGGGGTTGGGTCTTGGTTTGGATGTATTTAAAAAAAAAATACACGTGACTTGTCTGTGCTGCAGATTCCTCAGCTCTCAGCCCCCACCTTTGTGCTCCTGTAGGCTCCTCCCACCCCCACTGATGTCATCTCACCACACTGTGAGTTCTGTTCCTGTGAAGTAGTGATTAGCCTCCGCACACTCTTCTGGCTCATAAGAGTCTCCCTATTAAATATATAATAGGGATTCTCGGGCCCGTCAGTCACCCTACACAACTTCACTTTTAACCCTATTTTACCAGGTTAGAGGGGGTGTGGTAAGTCAATTAGGGGCTCGGTTGAGTGATCTATCAGCTCACTGAGGGGAGCCGTCGTTCACTGCAAAAGGACGGCTCTTCGTGCGGCTTGTTCCCAAACGACCCATCACTACTGTTCAGGAGCACAAAGGTGGGGGCTGAAAGCTGAGGAGTAAACAGCACAGACAGATTTGTCAGGGTGCAAGGCAAAACCACCAAAAACATTTCTTTAGTTCACACAAGGTAAACACATAACATAGCATATAGTATAGATAATTTTTATTTTGTAAGGCTACATTCACACTGCCGTATAGGGGACGTATATATGGCCGACGTATATACGGATGATATACGTCCCCCATAGACGGCAATGGGCTCACGGCACCGTACCGCTCCGTACCCCGGAAAAAGAGAGGACGTGTCCTATCTTTCTCCGTAGTACGGCGCCGTACGCCATATGCTGCCGTTGCCCGCCATTCTACGGTACGGGCAACCGCAGTGTGAATGTAGCCTAAACAAAATAGCCAATATAAAAATGACAAACTTTATTGGAACGACATACAGCTAAAACAACACACACTGCCCAAGTACAAATGGGGTAATAATAATGTTATCCCATATATATATATATATATATATATATATATATATATATATATATATATTATATTATTATCTCAATATTCAAAGGAATGGAAATTAAGATACAAAACCAATAAAACATGTCGCTCACCTAAAAACTTGTAGGGTGCAAGTTAAGTTAAAACAGAATGCAGGTGTGATGGGCTTCTGCACCCTGTCATTAGTGAGAATTAGGTCCTTGGTGACAGGTTCCCCTTAATGTCTAAATGTCAAAATATTCCAGTAGGAATTACAGAGGAACGACATAATGTATAGCTTAAAATAACTAGAAATAACTAAAATAAATAAAATAGCAGCCTTGTAGTCACAGTTTTTGCATTGAATACAGCAACAAGACTCCCAGGGACTATGGGAGGGGACAGGACTTCGCTGGGGACTATGGAGCGGGGGACAGGACTCCGAGGGATGATGGGAAGGAACAAGACTCTGCGGGGGACAATGGGACAGGACAGGACTCGGAGAGGCAACATGAGGGGACAGACTCAGCAGGTATAGGCACAGTCTCTCTGTAAGTGTTAAAAATGAGCATCAGGATGACTGTGCATAAAACAATGCTTATGCAATAATAGAGTAATCCATGTGTAAGGAGCATGTGGCTCCCGGCACTCACAGATCCCATGTCCTGAATCAAAGTGCTCAGTGTAATTGACCATTATTAGATCTTATCTTACACCATTAGTGCCGGACTTTCACCACCCTCGCTCTATAACTACTGCAGGGAGTTACTACATAGCAACCACCCATTGAGGGAACTCCTAACATGACTCCTTCAGTAGCAGGTGGGCAGAGAAATTCCAGAATCATTTGGATGAGTCTCTCCCATCGCACTGTACAGTCTCCGTTATCTTATTGGTTTCACCTTCTCATCCGGTTTCCATGGACAATTGTCTTTTATAGAAGAGGCGATAGATTGTTAGGACATAAACAGGAGATTGTTATCTGTCACTTCCTACGGGTCAGTGGACTTTTATGTATTTCGTAGTCCTAAAAGGTGCAAAAAGATTCCACAAAGGACTGATGGGAAACATTTTGGGTATAATGGGAAGTTCCCCTGGCCAATCGTAGCCATGGCTAGCAGCTTGCACCAATCTTTTACGTCCGTCAACCACCAGAACCGGAACACCAAACCCGAATGCAGACATCAAGTCCACTCACCTCTCGTAACAGGTTCACTTAGATGGGATTGTATAATGAGAGGCTTATCGGGAGAGACTCTGTTCACAATCACATTTGGCCAGTTCCGTTATGAAACAACGGAGCATTGGCGCGGCAGCCGCATCTCTTTTCCGCTATTTTAACAGAATTATAACTGAAGGCAACCGTACATTGAAGTCAAAGGTGAACACAGACTATTGTTCTTAGTTTGCTTTATGCTCTCCTAAAATGTAGTGTAACTGAAACTCGTTATGCAAGTGTGAACTGAGCCTAAATGGAATAAACATGACTGTAGTTGGAAAGGATCTTGCTGGTGGGATTGTTCTCTGGAGGACATCTAACACTATAGCTAAACTATAGCCACAGCAAATGAAGGCTCCGCTACTGACACATTGCACAGAAATGCTTCACTGGTCAAAGTCACAGCCTCTTACGTCACCAGAGATATCGGTCAGCACCTCCCGCCTTATCAGCCGTATTAATAGTAACCCTGTGCAGCACACGTCCTTGTAGTATATTGTTTTCTTGCTCTACAGTATATAATGTGCTAGTAAAATATGCCGTAATAAGGCTCTGTTATAAGTCATACTGGGTTTGCTGGTATACACAGGGCAACTGTTATTTTTTATAGTTTATACTTGACTTATAACGGGGACCTGTCACCACATTTTCATATATACAGCTGGTGACAGGCTCCTATAGAGTCCTATTAACTAACTGACACTCTTCTTTTAGCTAAAAATTGTTTCCCTTAGATCCACATAAATCAACTTTATATTCCCTGGCATCGGAGAAGGCTTGTCCTGCTCAGCCTGTCATTCCCATCTACACCTCCCCATGTCCTATGCCTCTATTTAGCATGTCATGTGACCAGAGTGATATGATTAATGGTCCTTTGGCAAATTGTTCACCATGTATATATCTGATCACATGAAATCACAGCAGCCTCCCTGGACTTATACTCCTCCCCATCCTCCATGGAGGCTGTTTTAATTTCATGTAATCAGGTACATACATAAGTTAGATGTTGCATACGTCACAGGACCTTTGATGTCATCCTGGTCACATAACTTCAAGTGCCCAATGATGTAACAGAGCTCTCCATACAGCAGAATATCATAACCTGTCAATCAGGAACAAAGAGGCAGGGCAATGCAAGTAATCATGAATACCTTGGGTGAGTTGCATATAGGTTTACAAACTGATTTTTGTAACATTGCAGCCATGAAAAGGAACCATTTTGGAATAAGGCCAATTCTTTTTAACCATAACTTTTATGTTAGGTGCGTTAATTTGCATGACAGATTCTCTTTAAGGAAGATTTTGTCCATTCCCATCACCCCAAGAATCATCACATTATTTATTGACATACCTATATGAGGGCTTGTTTTTTTGCAGGACATGTCTATTTGTAATGGCACGATTGGTTAGGTGCATACTAGATATGAGCGAGCACTAAAATGCTCGGGTACTCGTTATTCGAGACGAACTTTTCCCGATGCTCGAGTGCTCGTCTCGAATAACGAGCCCCATTGAAGTCAATGGGAGACTCGAGCATTTTTCAAGGGGACCAAGGCTCTGCACAGGGAAGCTTGGCCAAACACCTGGGAACCTCAGAAAAGGATGGAAACACCACGGAAATGGACAGGAAACAGCAGGGGCAGCATGCATGGATGCCTCTGAGGCTGCTTAATCGCACCATTATGCCAAAATTATGGGCAACAGCATGGCCATGACAGAGTGACCGAATGAGGCTAGATAGCATCTAAAACATGCAATAATTGACCCTGACACTATAGGGAATGGCATGCAGAGGCAGCGGCAGGCTAGAGAGTGTCATATCGACATACCCTAAATGGACTCAGGCTTCACCAAAGGAGGTGAAATGATTTCCTATGTGAACAAAAGGTTGACGGTATATTTAGTCGATAACACAGCATGGTGGCGACATAGTGACCAAGTTCCATAACATATCTGGTGAAAAATGAGCCTGACACAGCTCTTTTGATAAGGGGACAACATGTGGAGGCAGCCATGGAGACGACTTCCATGATTAAGAGCGACAGTATGGGGCATTCATATTGCGCTGCTATGATTGCAACTTCAGGTCTCCAGCATGGCGGCGACAGATGGGCCGAGTTCCACTATCTATGTGGTGAAACACCTGAAAATTCTGCCTGACACAGCTCGTTTGATAAGGGGATGATGTGCTGCATATGGACAGGCAAAATGGACAGGAAACAGCAGGGGCAGCATGCATGGATGCCTCCGAGGCTGCCTAATCTTGGGATGGAGCTGGCGGTCCACTGCCAGGCGAGCTTTCGCCTGTACAAGCTCCTGTCTATCGGCTCCTCCCCACCCATTATTGGCCTGGGGGCCAGAAGCGTTTACTTTGAAAAAATTATGATTTTCAAAGCAGGCCGGGTCGTTTGAATATTTCACCTAGGAATAATGGAATAGCATAGTGGTTCTATTTTCAATTGTTTTTACGGAAATGGTTCCATGATTAAGAGCGACATTATGGGGCATCCATATTGCGCTGCTATGATTGCAACTTCAGGTCTCCAGCATGGCGGCGACAGATGGGCCGCGTTCCACTATGTATCTGGTGAAACACCTGAAAATTCTGCCTGACACAGCTCGTTTGATAAGGGGACGATGTATGGAGGCAGTGAACTAGTAGTAGATTAAAGGTGCTGCAGTTAAAACTATGTTAGTTGGATCTTGGGATGGAGCTGGCGCTCCGCTGCCAGGCGAGCTTTCGCCAATCCAAGCCCCTGTCTCTAGGCTACTCCCCAAACAGCACTTCTAAGAACTTTTTGTATAAGATCAAGTGTAGTAGCGTTCTTATAAGTTTGGGATATGGCAGGTGAGGGGAATGTAAACAGATGCGCAAGAAGCGCTGAAATAATATCGGTAAATGATAAAAGTTTGCCAGTATATTTTGTGGATTACACAGCAGGGTGGCGACAAAGTTAACAAGTTTGATGTGGAAGCCATGAAAACAACCCAAAATTCTGCCTGACACAGCTCGTTTGATAAGGGGACCATGTATGGAGGCAGCTATATGGACGACTTTTGGAGGCAGCTATGGCGATGACGTGTGGAGGTAGCAATGGAGACAACGTGTGGAGGCAGCTAAAAAGACGACATGTGGAGGCTGCTATGGAGACAATTTAATTTGGATAGTGCCTGTATGTGGCAGTCCAAAAAAGTTTTCAAACCAGAGGAGCAGGTAGGTGGTCCTCCAGAAAAATTAAATAAATTGAGTGCCTGTATGTGGCAGTCCAAAAAAGTTTTCAAACCAGAGGAGCAGGTAGGTGGTCCTCCAGAAAAATGAGATAGATTGAGTGCCTGTATGTGGCACACCCAAAAATTGTTTAAAACAGAGGACCGGGTAGGTGGCCCTCCAGAAAAATTAAATACATAGAGTACTATAGCTAGAGCCAGTTGGCCCTGGCAAAAAATAGCCAGTTTCCTCTGCTTTATTGTACAAAGAGGAGGAGAAGGAGGACAATGAGGAGGAGGAGTGCATACATTATTCAGGTTGAGCTTCTTTCACCTGGTGTAGAATGAAAATTCAGAGAAATCCAGGCTTTATTCATCTTGATAAGCGTCAGCCTGTCAGCGCTGTCAGTCGACAGGCGTGTACGCTTATCGGTGATGATGCCACCAGCTGCACTGAAAACCCGCTCGGCCAACACGCTAGCGGCAGGGCAGGCAAGAACCTCCAAGGCGTACAGCGCCAGTTCGTGCCACATGTCCAGCTTTGAAACCCAACATGTTCTGGCCTCAACAGTGCTCTACCACGAGTCCCAGTAACTTGAGACATGATGAACCTAGGGAGTGTAGCTCAGCAGTGTTCCCCTGCTCCCTCATCAGCAGGTGGTGTCTCACCCCGCCCAGGACCACGGCCTCTGACCCCTGCAGTAGTTGGACGCCCACGTCCACGCCCTCGTCCTCTACCCCTAGCCCTCGGGTTAAACATTTTCCAAATTAAAGTGTAAACTTAATTTTTTTTTTTTGGTGTTTATTTTTATTTATTTATTTTTTTAAAACAAAACGATGCTATCCTATTGCTATGGCTAGTTTCTAACCTACACTGACAGCACACAACTGGATTTTGTGCTGTGCCTGATGACTTTGAGTTATAAAATGAAATAAACGTAAAAAAAAAATAAATCAGCAGACTGTGCCTAATTCAAATCAAACCACTAATAAATTGTCCCACTTTGGTGTTTGAGGTGGATATGTGTGTCACTAAGAGCTAAACACAACGGTCGCAAGTCTCCCTGCGAGCGGGCGAAGTATTCGTCTGAGCAACGAGCAGTTTCGAGTACGCTAATGCTCGAACGAGCATCAAGCTCGGACGAGTATGTTCGCTCATCTCTAGTGCATACAGTGTATTAAAAAAGTTTTGATACATATACAACAATACACTATTGATGACTTTACATTTTGGGTATGGACACAATGGGGCACATTAACTTACCCGTCCCTTACGCGATCCCCGCTGTGCGTTGTCCGACGATCATGGACTCAGCGCGATTCACTAAGATTGTGCGCCCGATTGCATGTAAGTGCATGGCTTGCGACACAAATTCAATTGTAAAGTCCTGCACTCAGTCCAAATCCATCGGATCGTCAGGCGGCCCGAACCCCCCCCCCTCACATGAAAGCCGGTGCGTTTGCGCCAAAATCCGATCACGTGCACCACAATCTGCTTTTAAATGCGGCGCAAAATGGTAATCGTCAGAATATCCGATGTTTGTGCGGTCCACGGACCATTAGTAAATGAGCCCCAATATCCAAGATTTACAAGATTTATATATAGATGTAGCCGGATTGCCTAGGAATTCTGGTTGATAACTGAATGGGGATGCCACTAAGACTAGGGTCTCGGGTATGTGTCTTTTCTATCACTTGTGTTGAGTTTCATTCCTCAGACAGCGGCCTTACACTGGTCCACCTGATATGTGAGATCGGTAGATTTTATTGTTTGCCAAGTGGCGTGAGATACGTAACGCGGAGTTAAAGGGCCATAAAAATTCTGCTAAGAATATAGGGGACGGTTTCCTGCTAGACATCTCACATTTGCTTGGTGGTTGGCTAGAGGGTTTAGGACATAGCACAGGGTGGGGAGTAAAAATCCTTTGTCCTACTATAGGCAGATTAGGAGGGGTAGGGGGCTAATACAGACAGTTGTCCTTCAACCAGTCATAGTATATATGGAGAAGGGGCAACAGGGTTCAGCTCTTAAGATTTTATATACTGGTTTGCATATTATACTGTATGCTGTACATATACTTTATACTGTGTTATATTTATTTATTTTTTCTTATATTTTTCTGTTTTTAAAGTTCCATTCATTTTTTTCCCCCCCGGACAGAGAGAGGGAATTGGGATTTGGGGGGGGGGGGGGGGGACCTGGAATAAAAATGTACGGTAATTAATTGTTAGTATTAGATTCCAGTACACACAAAGCAAAAGGTGAAAATATCTAACTATGTTCTAAAAGTAGAGAAAAAAGGCTGTAACCATTGAATGCTACAGTGTGCCACATGGAATCTGTCTTTTTCTGATGTACGTACCTATTTTCATATTTTTGCAATTAAAAAAAAAAGTTCCATTCAGTGCTTCAAATATTTAGCTATTGCTTCTTACCATAACATGCATATAGATGACTGTTAGTTTTGCCCAAGGTGTTTGCTGACCTTTAATGAATTATTCCTAAACGGGTTTAGTTTTCAACTTTGTTGTGTAAATTCAGTTTTGATCAGTTTATCCTGTAAATAGTTTGAGAGTTTAACAAACTACAGTGCACCGCACCTTTAAAGGATATCTACCTTCTGGATGGAGGATTGTAAGCCAAGCACACTGACATGCAAGTGTGTGCCCCCTCTGGGGCAGGATCTGCTCTTGTTTTAGCTTGTTATGCCCTGGTTTTTATCCACAATTATGCAAATGAGAATGTGGGGCTCTGGGCTCCATAGGTGTTCATGTAGCCCAGAGCCCCCCCCCCCCCCAGGCTCATTTGCATTTAAAAAAAAATATTTTCTTCTTAAGAACCAGGACATAAGAAGCTCAAAGAAGAGCAGATCCTGTCAGAGGGGACACACACCAGTATGTTAGTGTGCTTGGTTTACAATCCTTCATCCTGGTGGTAGATGTCCTTTAAGCAGACTTTGCATATGTCGGCATTCCAGTTTATTATGTGAGTAGTATTTGTTTTTGGTCATAATGTGACTTGCAATCCTAATTTTCTTACAGTTTTTCCCCCAGTAGTCTCTGTCTGTGAATTTGCAGTTGTCTCAGATTTCCTGGGTGGAAACTTAGCTCTTATGACTCTTTGCTCCACCTCCATAGACTCCAATGTAGTAAAACATCTCCAGGAGCTTGTGCTAGCAAGATGGAATTCATCAGAGATTTTAGAGTAAATATCCGATTAGGGAGGATAAGAGCCAAAGTAAATGTAAGAGGTACTTTACTCTGATAAGATATATAGTTCTTAAGTACTAAAATCTTTTTTTTAAAAATCCATTGTTGAACCCTAAAAATAAGCAATTTTTTGTGTCTTTTTACAGGGAAAAAGAAATGTGCATGCCCGGGTCTTGGCCTCTTCTACACGGTCCTGTCTGCTCTGCTCTTCTCAACCAGCTCTTTATTGGTTAAGAAAATTGAAGATGTACATTCTGTGGAAATCAGTGCGATCCGTTGCGTTTTCCAGATGCTCTTTGTGCTTCCAGGTTTAATTTATTACAAGTAAGTTATAGGATGGGACACAGCTTGATACACAGTGTGAACTAAGACAAGGAAGGGGCTTTATCAGGGAATCTATGTTAGAAACATTTAAAAAAGCCGTGAAATTGTCCGAAATTAATGGCGAAACGCATGTGTCTCTGCCTGGACCATGCAAAAGGTCACCTTGAACGTTTGCATGGTTTTTGCACTAACTTGAAGCTGGCGCAGTTCTGGACGCCGTTGCGGCCACCTGCCAAAGGAGGTCTAGGCCTCTTGATGTATCCGGTGGGGCAGGGCTTCTATATTACAATTGCACATGAGTGCCAGCCTATGATCAATCTTCCCCAAGGAACTCCAAAGATTCACCATATTTTTAATATTGGCTCTTGCTAGTTTGGTTACTCTTTTAACAAACTTGTCTAGAATTAGTTTTTTTACTTTAAAGGGCAACAAAATAGGGCAACTGTTTCTCCAGTACTTTCTATCTATGGCACCTGGAACTGGCTAAAAATTCCTGGGGTCACAGGAACCACCTCAGCCAAAGCTAATTTAGACCACAGTATATGACTAGTGTGTAGACATAGAAAGTAGTCACTGGGGCAGATTTATCAAGTGTCAGAATATTTCTAGTTGCCCATGGCAACCAATCACAGCTTCTCTTTAAAATATTCATGAGTACTGGTAAAATGAAAGCTGAGCTGTGATTGGTTGCCATGGGCAACTGGAAATATTCTGACTTTCAGACACTTGATAAATCTGTCCCACTGACTCAATGAATGAAGCAGACCTCCCCCCCCATCCCCATTTGGCACAGAAGCCAAAGGCCAAGTTTACCAGATTTTTACATTTTCACCTCTAGGCCAGAGGACTAGTTTGCCAGAAATACTGGGTAACCCCTTTAATATTTACCAAATTGTGGTAACTTTTTGTAGCCAGGTTCCAATGGCAACTTTCCTCTATACACTACAATCCCCTTTCCAAAAATACATAACTTTTTTGCCATTAAGGAAAATTTTCCATTAAAATCCAAGATGAATAAACCAGGGACACTTACTCATAGATCCAGGCACTATAACTGTGGTAATCTTCTTGTATTTGTTATCCATGGCCTCTTTCCTTCTAAAATTAACTTATATAATTATTCTAATGAACCACAAGGGCGCTCGTGGGTGTTTAACGTGTGCTGTAGCTTCACTGGCTGTTACAATGAGCAGATGAGGTCTCCCCACCCCTGCTCATTGTAAAGCTACAGCACTGAGGGGCACTGGATACACCCACCAGAGCCCCTCTGGCTCCTGTTAATGTCAATGCATAATGTAAAAAGCTGATTTTAGAAGGGAGGGGCTCATGGATAACACATATAAGACAATTACCACTGTTGCAGTGTCTGAATCTCTGATTAATGTCCCTGGTTTATCAGGATGGATTTTGAAATTTTCTTAAGTTAGCTCAGAATTCTATCACATTCTACTTTATGTATCTTACCCATGGGGCAAATTAATTTCAGTTGTTAATTTTTTCCCCCCGAAATGTATCCATAAAGTAAACTCCAGGCATAATATTTAAGTTATAAGAGTTTAAAGAAAATCTATTTCATGAAGAATATACCGTATATTCCGGCGTATAAGACGACCTGGTGTATAAGACGACCCCCCTACTTTCCTGTTTAAAATATAGAGTTTAAGATATATTCGCCGTATAAGACAACTCCTTTTCCAACGCATACAAAACACCGGTAAAAATTTTTTAAAAAACAGATTTGAATTTAACATGGTCCTTTTTTTTAATTTAAATTGTTATGACATGCAGGTATATAGCAGGAAAACTGTCGCTCATAAACATAAGGCATACAACAACAACATTACCATTACAGCACAGCCCCCAGTAGTATACAGCACAGCCCCCAGTAGTATACAGCACAGCCCCCAGTAGTATACAGCACTGCCCCCAGTAGTATACAGCACAGCCCCCAGTAGTATACAGCACAGCCCCCAGTAGTATACAGCACTGCCCCCAGTAGTATACAGCACTGCCCCCAGTAGTATATAGCACTGCCCCCAGTAGTATACAGCACTGCCCCCAGTAGTATATAGCACTGCCCCCAGTAGTATACAGCACTGCCCCCAGTAGTATACAGCACTGCCCCCAGTAGTATATAGCACTGCCCCCAGTAGTATACAGCACTGCCCCCAGTAGTATACAGCACTGCCCCCAGTAGTATACAGCACTGCCCCCAGTAGTATACAGCACAGCATTAAAAAATAAAAAACTTATATACTCACCCTCCGGTGGCCCCGATGTTCGCGCGGCTCGTCTTCAGTGTTCCGCGCCGCCATTGATCTTCCCCGGCAGGCGCCTAGTATGACGCGCCGCTGCTGACATGGCGGCGCCTAGCAGAAGAAAGAAGACGGCGCGGTGAGTATGTCATCGCTGAATATGCGCATCGCTGTGAAAACACCCGCGATCGGTGCTAGCACCGATCGCGGGTGTTACCGGTAAGCCTTTGCTGCAATATGCAGCAAAGACTTACCGGCTATGGAGAGGGCTCAGCCCGTGAGCCCTCTCCATGCAGCGCGATCCGACCGCGATCGTCTTATACGCCGTCATTACCGGCGTATAAGACGATTACCGGCGTATAAGACGACCCCAGAGAAGACAGAAGATTTTTCTGTCTTCAAAAGTCGTCTTATACGCCGGTATATACGGTAGTTATTTACTGAAACAGATTAGTCAGGATGTTTTTAGGTCTTCCATAATTCTAAAGAGTTGTATCACAGTTTCCCCCCTCCCAGTGCCCCATGATACGTACATAGCGGAGCCAGTGGTTGACAATGGTGAATATTTGTCTAATTAGCGTTTACTATTCTGCCTATTTTTTACAGGATCGGATTTTTGGGACCCAAGGACCAAAGAATTTTCCTTTTCCTTCGTGGACTGCTCGGCTCCACTGCTATGATCCTGCTGTATTACGCCGTCCAGTCCATGCCCTTGGCAGACGCCACTGTTATCACCTTCAGCAGCCCGGCCTTTACTTGCATATTTGCCTGCATATTCCTCAAGGAGAAGTGTAAAATCTGGGACATTGTGTTCATGCTCTTCACCATAACAGGAGTGGTCCTCATCGCTCGGCCTCCGTTTTTGTTTGGGTCAAACAACAGCTTCGAGGACGATGACTCCGACCACATGAAGGGCAGTATCGCTGCAGTGGCGAGCGCAGTATGTGCTTCATTAACCCTTGTGGTGCTAAGAAAAATGGGCAAGTCTGTTCATTACTTACTGTCTATCTGGTTCTATGCCGTCATTGGCCTCATCGAGTGCGTCATTGCCCTGTTTGTCATCGGCGCCTGGAGTTTGCCTTATTGTGGAATAGACAGGTGGCTTCTGGTATTTATTGGTATTCTTGGCCTGGGAGGCCAAGCGTTTTTAGTAAAGGCTTTACATATTGAGAAAGCCGGGCCGGTATCTGTCATGAGGACCATGGATGTAGTTTTTGCTTTTATTTTTCAGGCTCTTTTCCTTGACCGCATCCCCACTTGGTTGACAATCGGCGGAGCTCTGTGCATCGTTGCCGGCACGGCCGGAACTGCCATTCTCAATTGGTACACAAGCTCAAGGAAAGCAAAAGAGAGCAATTTATAGTTTGCACATTGGCAAATTCAACTAAATAATAGACGCAGACATTTATAGTACATAATTCAGGGTTACATGAGTGGTTACATGTGGTTATGTAACCTGCACTTAGGAAACTGCCTGAGGTCCTCATGTGAGCGACGTGCAATCATAATAACAGGTTCATCTGGTTTCATTCTTGTCATGGTAAGAATAACACTACAAGATGCAAACAATAGAGAATAAATAATTATAAAATAGGTAAAACGAAGTAGTTAAGTGACCAGTTTTAAAGGAGTTTCCAGGTTAAACATCCATGAAATAGGTCTTCAGTATCAGAATGGTCCAACACCAAGGACTCCACAGATCAGCTGTTCTCAGTGGTTGAGAATGGAAAAGGTAGCAGACAGCGCCATTATTTGTGAAGTGGTCAGATCAGGTTCCTGCACATGGACGTAGAGTGGAGCTATCTACTTCCTCCGTTCTTTATCAGCCACAGAGATCAGTTAATGCAGGTGGTGCCTCGTTAAGGTAATATTTATTGGTGCAGTCACACGTTGCAGTTAAAACTGCATTGCAATTAGTTTTGAGGTGGTTTTAGGTGCAGTTTTGTCAATTTCACAGGTGAAAGACATGAACTGAACGAGTGAATTTAATTTTGAAGGAGAAAGCTGTTCCACAAATCTCATTCACTTGTTGATTTGATGTCTTTCACTTGTTAAAATAAGTAATACCACCTAAAACCAACCCAAAACTAATTGCGATGCAGTTTTAACTGCAACGTGTGAACGCACCCTAAGAAAAAAAAATCTATTTTTTTTTTTTAAAGCTTGTTTATGCCGTATTATTATTTTTTTTTTAATGGCAGCTTTGTCCCTTCAGTTTTACAATATCTCCAACTGATATGTAAGAAAATAAATTAGGAATCGAGAGTGACTGACAACCCATTCATAATTTCATAATCGGACATTTTTATAATGTCATTCAATTTGGTGTCTGTTATTTTCTCTAAGATGGTTTGTACATCTGTTTTTGTAGTTTTGTTTGTAGTAATTTGTATTAGTTATTTGCACTACTAATTAATTTCTATCATGTATTTTTCTTGTGATGCAGATTTCACAGCCAGAGCATCAGTAAGACCAGGTTTGGTTTACTGTGTGTGAGCGAAATTTAATTTTTTTTTTATTTATTGTGCTAATTCATATGGTTTTTAGATGTATAAACATAGGGGTCTTTTATGGAAAACCCCCCAGAGTGACGGGACTGGGTTAAGAAAAACAAAAACGCCACCTACTTACCCCGCTCTGGTTCCAGCATCACTCCATAACTTATGTTTTCCGGTACTGTCCCTAACCAGAAATTAAGTGCGGTCACGGAACCCACTTCATCCAATGAGTGGCCTCCTCGGACAAGGGGTTAACTTGTTTCAGGTGGTCCTGTGATCCCCCTAAAATTTCCGGTTTGGAGCAGGGCCCTAAAATGGAAGTTTCAGAACTGGGTAAGTGTTTATATATCCTACCCCAGCCTCTGGGCAGTTACCTATGGTGGCTCTGCTGGAGAACTGATCACTTAGATTTTTCCATTCCTTCCAAAATCATCAGGTTCAGATGACTTCCATCAAATGCATTTGATTGGCTATCGTTTCTCCAACACGAAGCCAAGGGAGATCTGCAACCCGGATGTAACCTATAGCTACAGATATAATAATTGGCATAAATGAGAGCCTAGACGTGAATGATTATCATATTGTATTTTTATGTGTTTTTTAGCCAAATTTATTAAGGCTTACATTTGCTGTTACAGTATGGTGTCTACATTGTAGCAACAAGTGCTTATTATCTTGGTGACTCAACCAAGATCTCCACAGAGATCCTGTGGATGCCCAATGAGGTGTCAGCTCTATAAAGAGGGCTGGGGTGAGTCACAGCAGCTAGATCTCCTCCCACAAAGCACAGAGAGGACTGCAAAGTAGGGGTACAGACTGCAGAGATGCAGGTTACATGTTACACCATGACTGACGAACACTGGTAATTACTCCTGGTAATTGTGCTCAGTTTATTCAAAGGTGAAGGACACTTTCACTTTTGGGAAGATCAAGCTGTTGCACGTAAAGTCATGTTTTGGGCACTAAAGATGATGACCACTGAGAAGGATGTTTTGTGGATGAAATACGGTTTTCTCATCTTCAATGTTGGCTCTAATGACTTAAGGTTCTTGCACTACGAATGTCACTTTATGTTGACATCCTCACAAGATCTGACACAAGATCTGGGGAGGGCAAACTGTATAATGACTGGGCAGTGTAGCAGCTGGCCTGCACTACACTTCTTAGATCCTTTCTAGAAAAACTCTACATTTCCTCTCTATGAGAGTAAATCCATTGCTTTTGTGCAATTGACTCTCCTTTTTGTAGACTTTTTAGGCTTTGTTTTACTATTATTTTTAATTTAAAAGCTGTATATTTAAGAATATGAAATGTTTATATTTTACCGCTTTATGTTTATATTAGTATAATATATTATACTATACTAATATATTAGTATATTTTTTTCCTTAAAAAAATCTATTTTATTAAAAATTACATATGATGTTGGCTTTAATAAAAAAAAAAAACTGTAACCGTTCTGGGTTCCATTATTGAGAATTTATTCATGGTGGTTTTATTATGTGAGATATCTGTATGCTTAAAGGGGACCTGTCACCACATTAGCACATATACAGGCAGTGTTCCTATAGAGCTCTATTAACTGACTGACACCCTTCTTTTAGCTAAAAATTGCTTTGCTTACATCCACATAAATCACCTTTTATGTTATATTCCCTGGTATCAGAAAGGGAGGGGGAGGGGTTCCTGCTCCTCCGACCCTCCCATCTAATACTCCCCATGCCTTATGCCTCCTTACTGGTCACAGTTCATGTCATGTGACCAGAGTGACATGATCTCAGGTACTTTAGCCTCTTAATAATAGCAAACTGTACCCCATGCATGTATCTGACATGGACATAAGACACCGTGTACACAATATTTCCCATCTGTACATAGAGCTTTATATGTCTGTAGTTGGATATTAGCAGACAGTCCCTAAGTACAAGGTGGCAGGGCAGTGATTTTGAAGAGAAAAGTCACAGATACCAGACATGAGTCACAAAAGCTAATTTGCATCTCAGAAAAATGTCTGTATTTAAGGTACAGGTATCAGGAGGTTTGCCATTTACTTAGCAAATTTACTGAGGTGGGCAAAGGTGGACGCACATGCTCAGTCTCTCTTTGGTGTGGAACACTGGATGTGTCTGAAGCTGCAGCATCTTCTGTGTCTCTTCAATTGCATTTCCTAGGTGCATCCTCTGACAAGTGGAAAGGCAGTGGGTCAGCACTCGTCTGCGCACATGCTAAAATCCTTCCGATGTAACTGCCGGGGAGGGGATGCAGCTTCCATGATAAATCTCCCCCAATTTCTTTGCTGTGGGAGTCATGGTTTCCATAGTCTTGTGTATGAGCCCACATGCCAAAATGAGCGGTATACCATTCCCCCAGATGACAACCTATCATAATCTACAAATGTTTATCCCATGCTGAAAGGAAGGAAGGAAAAAGACCAAATGTCCGAATCGCCTGTTTTGCCATACGTAATTTTTTTTAAAAGTAAAAGTGCTCAAAAGGTTGTTTAGTCGCCAAACTGATATTAAAGAAGATGTCGGCCTAAAATGACACCATACACAGCTCCGTTCACTTATTTTTGAGAAAGTTATGGATGTCAGAATTTTTTTAAAAACTGTTAAGTAACAAAAATGACATTATTTTGCTATCTCCGTGATTGCACCAACCCAATAAATAAAGAGGAGGTGTCATATGGAATAGAAGCCCTTATACAGCTGCAATGGTAAGGGGTTACATTAAGGGCACACCATAAAAATGGTTCCAAAAATTTGGAAGAGCCATTTAATTGTTGCACAACTCAATACATTCTTCCCATAGACCTTAATTAAGTTCATGGGGTCAATCACCATCTACTTATGGGGGCACAATCACTTACCCGTACGGAGGAGTTCACAGAAAGTGCATTGCCTGACGATAATGCACTGTGCCGCGATTCACTAAGATCGTGCGTCCAATTTCCTGCATGTGTCGCTTCCCCGCTCAGGTCTGACGGAGTTCACCATCTTTTAATTGGTGCATGTAAGTGTTTGGGCTTGCGACACAATTTGAAAGTTAAATCCTGCGCTCAGTCGGATCGTCCGACGGCCACGGCCCCCGATTTTGTTGCATGAAAGAAGCGCAGCTGCGACAAAATCTGATTGCGTGCAACACAATCCCATGTTATATACCTGTCACGGCTGTGCAAAAAACCCATAAACATCGGAATGTCCGACAAGAGTGCAGCCGCGGACCCTTAGTAAATAGGCCCCATTGTCTGCAAGCAAATAGATCTCTCCTCTTTAGGATGTAAGATTTTTTTTGACCTATAACGAAAAATAAAGCATAAATCCTGATACAGATGTGAACACTCGTCATGATTAAAGGGCAAATAAGAAGTTGCCATCAGTTTGCATCAGTTCATCCCTGGAACATGACCTCAGCTTAAGAAAACAGGTCATGCCGATCCATCCCTGCTAAAACCGGTTGCATGTAAAGGGATTGTTCAGAAGAAGCAGTAGTGTACAATAGTGACCTCTACCTGTGATTAAGGGGTGTTACAGCCTATATCCAAGCAGCATGCTATCAAATGGTGGAATCCATACACTATCATGTGAAGATTCTGAAATATCTTTATGCATGAATTAAATTTTTACAGTTGCATTTTCTAATTTTTATCTATGATCATTGTACATTTTGTTGACCATTTGAATTTATTTGATGAAGAAAATTGTGAAATTGAGAAAATAAGAAAATTGTGCTCTGCACATCTCACCCGCCTCCACTGTCCATACATCACTCTGCAGTGGCCATTCCAATCAGTCTGGAGAGCTGAACTTGTATTCCAGGTAAGAAAAATTGCTCCCGACTCCGTGATAAAATTTGTAATACAGGCAGTCCCCGGGCTACGTACAAGATAGGGTCTGGAGGTTTGTTCTTAAGTTGAATTTGTATGTAAGTCGAAACTGTATATTTTATAATTGTAGATCCAGACCAAAATTTTTTGGCTGTAATTGGACCAAGGATTATCAATAAAACTTACATCTGTTCATTGTAGCCTAGGACTATAGTAAAGCATCCAGAGAACTTCACCAGAGGTCACAGGGAGCATAGGGGTCTGTCTTTAACTACGGGTCATCTGTAAGTCGGGTGTCCTTAAGTAGGGAACCGCCTGTATTTATTTGCATATATGAAAACATCTTCATAGTCGCCAAAACAATCAGCTGACGCATTTTGAGCATCAAACAATTGACAAAGAAATCAACTGACCTAAGACTAAGGCCGTTGTACACACGAGGTGCGTCAGCTGTCAATCTTTATTTGCATCTATCAAAATACCTTCATAATCGGACCAATGGCCCATTTCGAGCAGAAACTCGCCGGACGATTTATTTGGTGGGATTACAAAGCTGTTTTAATACGTGCAAATAAAAAAATACAGGTTTTATCACAGTTATTTTTGTTGACGTAATTTACATCTGTTTTATGCAGAAATAACATTTAAATAACCAAATTTTTGGGGAAGTTTTTGAAAAGAAACCTAAAGGGGCTGCTAGTCTTCACTAGCAACTTTCCATTTTCTGTTGTTCCCATTCCCATCACACCATAGGTGACTGTACATGTGACCGCCAAGCCAAAACCAGGCTTAGGGTTCACTTACGAATCTACATAAGTGACGTAGAAGAAAAGGAATTGGCTCAGCCATCACCTGCAACATGGTGTCATCACTTCCTAACTGGAAGCCATTGGAATCTGGCGATGGGACCTTTAATAATACATAATTCCAAATCAGCATTGGTGTATACCTTGCACCTTCTTATTTATTGTGCCTTGTGATGAGTGTATCTGATCTAAAGGTTTTGGACCAATAGTTGTGCCTGCAGAAGGGTTTAGAAAACTTTCCTACAGCAAAATAGCCTTGAGACTAATGCAATTTTATAGAATTCTGCTCCCTCTCATTTCCTCCCTTTCCGTCCTGTGTCTTCTTTGGGTGAACTTAATGGACATAAGTATATCTTTGTTTATACTGACTTTGTTACTGCATGAATCCTCACCATTCTCATGCAACAGGCAAATTTTGGTTACTGATTTTTGCTTCTTTGCATTGTCTATATACTATATATGTATATGTTGCTACTAATGTCTGGATGTCGGGGTCGGGCATCATGTTCTCATCGATAATATGCAAAAACAGATATATAACTTTAAGGCTTTTCTCAAAAATTTTGGAAACCCCCCCGAGGGCCAGTGCAATTGTGGCAAAAAAACTCTCAAAGTGTCACACCGATTCTTCAGTGTTTGGCACCAGCATCTGGTGCGGCCAATCTGTGGCCTTCTCTGATCTATGGCCTCCGAAGGACATCACATGTCAGAGGAAATGTCGTCTTGTAACCTGAGGAAATTCCCTGAAGTGGTTCCTGTACCGGAGCAAAGAAGGAACTCTGAGCCAGAGCAAGTTAAAGGGAACCTGTCAGGAGGAATGTCATAATTAGCTAGTGACAGGTTCGAATAGCCTATGCTTTGCTCGTTTTAAAAATGCCTTTGTCAGCATTTTGAATAATTTCAGTAGTTTATATAAGTTTAAATCACATTACCTGTCTCCCTGCCAGCAACATGTGGATAGTCCCAGGAGAAGGGACGGCTGCAACCTGTGTGCGCCTGTTTCAGTCTCCCTCCCCCTGTCATGTGCAATGTGTATTGAGCAGGTGGGTGATGGTGTGGAGGAGAGGAAGAATGCATGAGGAGACACAGGCATACACAGACTACAGCTACCCATCCACAGGACTCATCACAGGTAATGTGAATTATACTATTATAAACTCAAATGATTCAGAATGCAGACAAAGGCATTTGCAACACCCTTGCCAATGCGCAGAGGAGTGGTTGCGAATAAGCTCCTTGTACCATTCAGTACACCAAGAGGTAATATGCAGCGGTAGATAATGCCTAGATAGGCAAGGGTTAATCTTATTTAATAATGTCATCATCAAATTACATGCTTCATTGTGAACTGGGGTGTGATTGGAGAGTGAGCCACGACCTGACCATAGAGAGTAACAAAACCCCTGGACAGGAAATGACAAGGTCTCTTTAGGCCCAGCTTTTACCACATGAGGAGCTCTTGGGATCCAGCTCTTGACTGAGGAGCATCTAGATCATCTACCTGAGCACACACAGTGAGAAATACCGTGTCAGTCTACCATCAGGGCTGACACTCAACCAATCCAGGACTAAAGCTGCAGCTTCCAGCATTGGACACTGGACACTGCATCTGCAACCAGGCTGGTGACCAAACTCCTGTGGTTCACTCTCCATGTACTCTGGATCCTTCCCAGTAATCCGGCCATTTGTACGGAATCGTTTAGGCCGTTGCCTGCTGTTGGTTCGAATAAAGAACTGTAAGTTATTTTTGAACAACGTTGCCTCAGTCTGGTCCCTAATACGGCTGTAACATAAGGGCTCCCCCAATCACCACCCAGGGACTCATACTACGGACATTAATGGGTTGCCCCAGGGAGAACCAGTACATCAGCCTCTCCCTCCATATTTCTTGCACACACCACCCGCTGGAGACCTGCCAGTCTGTAGGACAGCCCTCCAATCCCCATACCAAGCACCGTGACACTAGCGTGCCTAGGCCGCAACCGCCAGCCGCTCCGGTATTCTGCCTCTAGGCTGCCTCTAGGCCCCAAGAAAAGGCTAGGCCCCGGTGGGGAATGTTGCACATTTTTTAACATCAGCATAGTATAGGCTATTGGAACCTGTAAAGAGCTAAATATCACATTCCCTTTAAGTATCCTTTGGGTTTTTTTTGCACCTTTAAAATGCTTGGATCTATTGAAAAATCTGCACCAGGCCCCCGATGTACAAAGTGTACTGGTCTCGTCATGTGACAAATAAACACCTTGTGGGCCCCCATTGGTAACTGGGTCCAAGCACTGAACCCTCTGCACCACTAATTTATGTACACAATGTAAAATTCTATTCCAAAGAGAACTGTATGTTTGCCTCTGTTGATTCTAGAAATGTATTTGCCACATTCCCCACTGGGGCCTAGCCTTCTTCTTGGGGCCTGGAGGCAGCCGGGACCCAGAATACCAAAGTGGCTGCCTATTGCGGCCTAGGGTACGCTGATGTCATGGTGCTTGGTACGGGGACCGGAGGGCTCTCCTACCGCCCGGCAGGTCTCCAGCAGGTGGTGTGTGCAAGAAATATGGACGGAGCGGCTGATGTACTGGTTCTCCCTAGGGCAACCCCTGAGTGTCTGCAAGATAAGTCCCTGGGTAATGGATGGGGAAGCCTGTGGTGGTAGACAGCCGTATCCAGGGATCAGATGGAGGCAACATTGGGTAAATCAACTCACGGTTCTTTATTGCACAACTGGTAGCAGGCAACGGACCTAAACAGTCATACGGCAGATTCGGATTCTGGTACTGGAGTGGTCGTGGAGAGTGGTCCACAGGATAAGGCACCAGCCTGATAGTATATGCTGCCTGGAATAATTGAGATTGTGTCCAAACTGTGGAAGCTGCAGCTCTGGATTAGATTCTCCTGACTGGCTCCAAACTTTATCTCTGTTCACACTGACTCTGCAGACTAGCTAAGACCATGAGATTAGAGCAGCTAAGACCGGACAAAGACCATGTGCTCCCCCTGCACAGGGGTTTTAAATTCCCCCTGGTCAGGTGGTAGCACCTCTCCAATCACACTCCAGTTTACAATACAGCCACATAATTTCCAGGCAGAGGCTGCAATTGCAGATTACCTGAGACCTCCCTGCATTATCCCTTGCGCAGGCTCACCAGATGGATCCTGACAGATAGAGGGCCCTATTCGAAACTACCCCCTTACCTATACATTTGGCAGGGGTGTTGCATATTCAACCCCTAAGCTTCAGTAACCACTAGATATATGAGGAGTGACCATAATCTGTAAGGGATTCTACTAGTTAACTGCCTTCAAGCTCCTTCTCAATGTCCTTGTTGATGTTTATCTATGGTACAATTAGATGTGTTTACTGTGACTACCAGGTAAAACGATTCTTTATTTCAGCTTATGGAAGGATGTAATTTCATTAGCAAAAATTCTGATGATCAAAGAAGATTTTCCAGTTGTTGACAAAAGGCTTCATACATCTGAAAGGGCAAGTGTATTTGTGCCAACAAGGGGAGTGGCACTTCCTCCCATGGCTGTCAGTGAAAGGTCACCTGATGGAACGCGGTGCCTTGTGAAAGCGCCTCTTGACATTTACAAACCTTTGTCAACACTGTACCTTACCATCTTTGCTTCATTTCTAATGTTTAGGATTTATTTTCCACTTTTTCCATGTTACAATATTGATAAAATAAGCGTAGAATAGATCCACAATAGTCCAATCAGGGGTGCTTCTGCCATGTGGCCTGTTGAGCCTATCACCTCAGGGCACCACCAGCTAGAGGAAAGGGTGAGACCGCATCCGGTCCCTGGCAGGAAGAGGAGGGAGTATCCATGCTACAAAATATTGTGCATTCTACTTTATTTATAGGACCAAATTCCCAGAATTATATGAATTAGGTACTGGGACTGTGAATGGAGCAATAAAACCTAACTTTTATTTTACACAGGGAAATGGTGCCTATTTTAGGCACCCTTTGTATTTTAAGAGTGTAAAATAAAAGTTATATTTTATTGCTCCATTCACAGTCCCTTTTCCTAATTCATATATTTAATAATTAATTGATTGCCAATTCAGTGCCTTTCCCAATGGGGCTCACAATCTGATCATCCTACCAGTATGTTTTGGAGTGTGGGAGGAAACCGAAGGAACTGGACGAAACCCACGCAAACACAGAGTGAACATACAAACTCTTTGAAGATGTTGACCTGGATGGGACTTGAACCCGGGACCTGAGCGCTGCAAGGCTGTAATGCTAACCACTGAGCCACTGTGCCCAATATAAACACCAATTCCAAAGGGTTTCCATGTATGATAGATGTTTCATCCACCATAGACAGCAGATAGATGGATCATTTTTTAAAGAAACAGACCAATCTACACTCTCCATGTACAGGCGGTCCCCGGGTTACGTACAAGATAGGGTCCATTGGTATGTTCTTAAGTTGAATTTGTATGCAAGTCGAAACTGTATATTTTATAATTGTAGATCCAAATGAAAACATTTTTTTGCCCCAGTGACAATTGGATTTAAAAAAAATTAGCTGCAATGGGACCAAGGATTATCAATAAAACTTAATTACAGACACCTTACAGCTGATCATTGCAGCCTGGGACTAAAGTATAGCATCTAGAGAGCTTCACCAGAGGTCACAGTGGGCAGAGGGGTCCATCTGTAACTACGGGTCGTCTGTAAGTCGGGTGTCCTTAAGTAGGGGACTGCCTGTATTTGTTACAATATGCAATACTGAGATGAGGAGACTGGTCTAGAGGCAGTCAGTATGGCTAAGATAAATTTCATGGACCCCAACTAATGTATTTGTACAATGTAACCTTTGGAGCTCGGGATACCGACTGATGGGTTGTATTATAGTCTGATGGGCAGTACTGTAGTATTGTCCTATCAAGTCGGTACCCCTCTTTGAAGCACTTCCCATAACTGGGAACAAGGCTCCAATAGCTTCTATATAACACCGCAAACGTCTTGTATTATGTCACTCTACGTTTTTATTATTTTGAACCTGACGAAGGCGCTAGTGCAGCGCCAAAACGCGTAGTTCACCTTTTAATAATAACAATAAAGAGCTTTCCAAGTGATGAAGCATCATTGATGTGGATTCTTCAGCCTTGCCACTACTTACCTGTTCCAGCCGTGGGATAGAACATTGGACGCCTAATCCTCGTGGACCCACAGGCAGCGCATCACATCAATACACTACATGCTAGGCTACAAGATAGCCGCAAGGTGAGCACCTTAAAATTGTAGTTTCAACAACTGTTATTCTAATACTACACCTGAGTTGTGCACTCTGGCTTTCTCCCTCTTCTTCCTGATTCAACGAATCTGTCCACCTGTTATGGACCCCAACTAGTAACACCCAGTTGTCTATTTATTTTAGTGGGGATATAATCAAGTCACTTTTCTACAAGAGCCCAAGCAGCATTAGTCATGTATGTGCGACCTCCGGCTTATTAGGAGAAAACTGCATAATAATGAGTGTTTTGATTGTATTATTTTTTGGCACTTCCAAAGATGAAATTCTAGATGTCTACGATTAGTCTAAGAAGTCTTAGAAGTCTAAATCTATGAGAAGGATAAAATTCTTGGATTTTGGCTCCTGATATTAGCATTTCAAGAACAGTTGTGCTGTCGACCTTCATAAATAAAGGTTCTCATGTTTATGAATGGATGACCACTTGTTCATGGAGGCGCAGCTCTTCCTGATCCTATGACACGGTGGGTCCGATTACTATAATTTTAAAAGGTTACTGTCAATTAGGATAAATTTCCAGAAATAGTAACTCATTAACACGAAAGAGGAGGATTTCAAAGACAATCACAAATAAAACCAATGAATAAAACTTTGCTTGTTCTTACACCATTTTTATTTGTGAAGGCCATATTAGGAAAAGTGATTGACTGGGGTGCCTAAGCCCCACCGGTATAATGGGGTACATCAGTAGATTGCTACCTAGCCCTTGTTTCTGACTGTTTCTATTTTGGATTCCTGTCGGTAGCCATAAACAAAATTTCTAATCCGGTTTCCAATGCACCACATGGTACTTACATAGATTTCTTTACCAGAATCATCCAATTACAAACCTAGAAATAAAGAATTTAGAATCCATGGAGTTATGCTCCGTACCCCACCACAGCTTGTTTCAATATCCATTCCTCAACCTCCATTCACCCTCCCCCCTTCAGTCTCTCTCTTCCCTCTCTTTAAACTCTAAAACTTGGGGCCCCTTTTCTGTCAGGTTATTGAGAAGATGACCCAACCAAGTCAACTGAAGAATATCCCAATCACAGTTGTTGAGATCTTCCTCAAATTGACCTACCATAGCCTATCTCATTTTTCATCCCCCCCCCCCCCCAATTATCTTTGTTGTCTGGTGGCTTCATTGCCAAATTCAATGATATTTGAAAATTTAATAAAACAACTTCGAGACCTGAGTGGTGAATATCAGGGCAGCAAAATACATGCTGGCCACAGTGACAGACATTTTTAAAGAGGGGGTATCCATTTTTGATCAGGATAAAATCAATATTGTCTATCAATATTAGGGCAAGGTCTATCAATGTCACACATCTTACTCCTGTACCCACACCTACTTACTGAAGGTGAAGGGGTTTTAAAATGATCTATGGACAACCATATAACAGCCTACATGTACTACACAGACAGTTTACCTTCTCATAAGTTTATTAGGAAGGGGTTAATTCCTCTTGTGGACAGTACAGAGTCTTTAATGGGTTTACCCAATATTTTCCCATCAGGATAGGGCAGTGGTGGCGTACCTATGGCACGGGTGCCGGAGGTGGTACCCGGAGCCCTCTCTGTGGGCACCCAGGCCTTCAACCCAGCACACATGCCACACTTTGCACCATTTCAAAGCAACACATCCTTGGCTGCCTTGGACCACAGGTGTAGTTTGGAGGTGTGGACAGACCTGGATCATCATTAGAGATCCTGCTTCAAACCCTACTATTCTTCATGTTCAGGGGACCATGGATGGATGCTACAGTAATAATCCTTCTTTCTACTGTATTCATATCCTTACGATGCCAATACGATTGAAAACTGTAACAGAGCAAGGAGCAATAATTTACTGATTAAATTGCCATTTTGGCACTTTGCAATGTATCATTTGGTTTTGGTAGTTGTTTGGGCACTAAGTCTCTAATATGTTCACCATCACTGTGATAGGAGATAACAAACTTACTGGTTAGGGGCAAGCTAGCACTCACATAGACAGTGGATAGGAGATAACTTTAAGGACATCTATCACTAGAATGAAGGATCTGCTCTTCTTTTATTATCTTTTTATTCCCTGGTTTTTCCAATAAAGCTATTTAAAATTATTCAAACAAGCTTAAGGAGCTCCAGGCTCCATAGGTGTTAATGGAGCCTGGAGCCCCTACGGCTCATTTGCATATTTTTAAAAGCATTTTTTCTTAAAAACCAGGGCATAAGAAGATAAAAGAAGAACATACCCTACCAGAGGGGCACACACCAGTATGTCAGTGTGCTTGGTTTACAATCCTTCATCCTGGTGGTAGATGTCCTTTAAAAGTTATTTCTTTAAGGGCCATGCATGCTCTGCTGAGGAGTCTGGGAAAAGAATATATGCAAATACGTTTCCTGGAACAAGGCAAACTAATCATTCTGTACTTTCTTAAAGGAAACCTACCACCACAAATCTACCTATAAAGGTAGATCGGGTGGTAGGTGAATCAATGGAACGTGAGGATAGCCCTTTTAAGGGCTAATCCTCGCGTCCCGCACTTTTTTGGAAACTTTTATTACCCTAATATGTAAATTTTGTTATGTGGCTACTGGGGCGTGGAGTAGCTGCATCTGAGGTTACACGAGGCGGCTACTCCACGCCCCGGTAGCCACTTTACCCCTCCTACTCACCATCTTTGGCGCGCAGCTACGAGCAGACCTGCTGCGCATGCGCAGACGGCAGGATCGTCGGACGAGGGCGCGCAGCTACGAGCAGCTGCGCGCCGAAGATGGTGAGTTGGAGGGGTAAAGTGGCTACCGTGGAGTGGAGTAGCCGCCTCTGATACTCAGAAGCGGCTACTCCACGCCCCAGTAGCCGCATAACAAAATTTACATATTAGGGTAATAAAAGTTTCCAAAAAAGTGCGGGGACGCGAGGATTAGCCCTTAAAAGGGCTATCCTCACGTCCCATTGATCCAACTACCACCCGATCTACCTTTATAGGAAGATTTGTGGTGGTAGGTGCCCTTTAAGTCCCCTGCATATCAATGCCTGACTTTTAATAAGCCTAAGATATGATGTGGAATTATAGCCAAACCAGTAAGTCATTTCCAAACGGAACAGACTAGGGAATGTAGACAGTGCTGCTTCAGAATCATAGTTTGGCGGCAGTAAAGTATAGCTGACTGATTTGGCTAGGTAAGAGGTCATAGACGTAGGTCAGGAAGGAATTTATTTTCGTTTTCAGACCACCTTTTCACTCATATACATATTCCTTACCCGGAATCCTTGCAAAGAATGCAAAACCTTTTCAACTCTACACACCTGAAAAGTGTCTGGCAAAATTTTGGAAGAGAATGATGGGTAATTGAAAAGAGGTGGGATCCTCTTCTCAAATCAAGATAAACACCTTTTAGGAACTGGTAGGAGTGAGCACTGATACTAACTTTTTACATTACTTAAAGGGAACCTGTCATCAGGGAGGTCATTTTTGTCTCATGACGGATCCCAATAGTCTATGCCATGTTGAATTAAAAAATGCTTTTATCTGCATTCTGAACAATTGCACTGCTTTATAAAACTTTATTTTACATTACCTGGCTCCCTGCCAGCAGTGTTTGGCGAGTCATGGGAGGGGGGCAGCTCCAGCGACCTGTGTCTCAGTCTTGTTGATGCCTCCTCTTTTCCTCCTTACTCCTTATACCTCTCCCTCTGGCTCTACCATGCTCACTCCCCTTGTTCTTGCCAGATTTTGGCCACATTTGAGCTACAACCCCACAAGGGAATCACCACAGGCTGTCAGGGAACCTAATAAAGTTTTTAGCAATGTAATTGTTCAGAGTGTTGAAAAAGGCATTATTAAAATCAATGCGGCATATGCTATTGGAACCTGTCATCATGTACAAATGACTTCCCCGATGACAGGTTCCCTTTAAAGCACAATGGGGCTCATTTACTAAGGGTCACAATGCTTACTTTTGTCGGACTGTTCGCCTTTTTCGGGGATTCTACGGCTTGGAGAGGTATTCAACAGGTGTCTGCGCTGGGATCTTGGCACACGCAATCTGTTTTTGGCACAGCTGCACTGGGCTCCATGTGACAAAAATTAGGTGGCGTGCTGTCGGACGATCCGACTGATTCAGACTAAGCGCGGATTTAACTTTCAGATAGTGTTGCAAGCTAAAGCACTTGCACCACTAAAAAGATGGTGAGCTCTGTCGGACCTGAGCGGAGAAACCACACATGCAGGATATCGGGTGCACTATCTTAGTGAATTTGCGGCACGGTGCGTTATAGTCGGACAATGCACTTTCAGTGAACTCCAGGGGGCACTAGGTAAATGTGCCCCAATGTGCATCAGGTTTACACATCCTTGCTTAGTAGCTCCAAAGATGTGACGTGAAACCTTAATAATAACTACTTTCTTTCCATCTGTAACACTAAGTGTTATCTCTATACCTGCTGTGTGCCAGCTTCCTGGTTCTTCCAAAGGTTTCCACAACCGTGCCAAGAAGTAGCATCCTTATATATGAGGCGACAGTGCCAATCTCCTCATAACTGCATCCTCCAGCATGGCGACTATGGTGGGACTGATTTTGGTTGGGCTTCTGGCATTGCCATCTCCATCCACTGCAGGTACAGTTTAGGTTTATGGGCACATATTACTTTCTGAATTATTTTTTTTGGTATTTCATTTATAAGCTCACATTTACCTCTAATGTTTATTGGTGCATTTATATTTTAAGCATTTCTGATCTTTATCAAAATTTTGTTATATATATCGGCCGATGTGTGACCTTTCGGGAAAATAATGGTGTCATAACAGCAGATAATTTCCATCAGAGGCTCCAGCTGCTTCTCTGAGTATCTTACAAAACTTATGCTGCAGCTCATATTGATCAGGTAGGCTGCTCTATGTTAGTCCCATTTAGTGGTCGCAAGGTAAGCAGTGGTTGGGGAACATTTACATTGCTGAAGTGATGGATCGTAATGAAGTATAAGCAAAATGATACCAATAAAGGAATCCTACCATGAAGAATCTAATATCAGAAGTAGACCTGATGGTAGATCCCTCCTGCCTCTGCCCTAATCTGTAATTGAATAATCCTGGAACCTAACTTGTAATAAACTTTATTTTAGTAATATGTAAATTAACTGCAGAGGCTACTGGGGCGTGGAGTAGCCTTAGCTCTCAGTGCCCGACCAGGATAGTGCACGCCCCAGTAGCCTCCGCAATTAATCTACATATCACTAAAATAAAGTTTTTAACAAGTTAGGTTCCAGGATTATTAAATTACAGATTAGGGCAGAAGCAGGAGGAAACTATCATCAGATCTACTTCTGATGGTAGATTCCTCACGGTAGGTTTCCTTTAAGAAGTCTAAGGAGTCTTTTAACAGAGAAAATATATGTCTGATAATATGGTGCATAGATGTCTGAACTGTTATACAAAGTTCATAATTAAGTTTGTGTTATAAATAACACTTTAAGGGAACCTGTTATCAGCAATTGGCCTAATAAACAACTACCAGTATATAGTCAAACCGTGTAACACTTTCTAGTTTTTGTGTTTTTCATGACCCAGTGTGGTGGCATCATCCAGAAGATCACCTTTGAAGTGAGATGAAAATTGGTTGTATAAAATGAAGGAAGAGGAGAGTTTAACAGTGAAGTCAAGGTGGGGGGCTCTGAACGCCTACTCCCCTGTGATTGACATCATGCATTGGACTTGGAGATTTGGTCAGTGATGTCTCTGGATGCACCATCAATTACAGTTGTGAGGAAGAGAGAGCTTGACTTCAGGGTTAAAATTTTCGCCTCCATGACTTTATGAATGAATGAATTTACATCTCATTTCAAAGTACATTTTCTGGTTGGAGCCACCACACTAGGTCATGAAAGAAACAGGATCTGGTGTTTAGCTGCTTGACAACATACTGGTAGTGATTTATTAAGTCAATTTCTGCTGACAGGTTCCCTTTAACATTAAATATGTATTTTTAACTGGTTTCCATTGCCCAGTTAATTTATTTTGGGTGTATCTGACAATTTTTCTACTTTTTGATGTGCTGAATAATAGACTTTCACTATTTCTTAATTTGAAAGTTTGGAGTGTTTACACATAGTCTGACGTGTCCAAGTGCAGAAGAAGATGGAGTAATTTACCTACAGGCAGCTTTGTATACTCTTCTCTTGAATAGTCTATCCTTTAACAATGATATTTTAAACCTATATATTGGTAAATCTGGTAAGTTGGGTTCATCCCCAGTGTATATGTGGGTTGATTTGCTTAACCATAAAAAGGAGAGGTAGTTCTACCATCACCATAAACAGGGGGCATCCTCTAGACCTATAGGAGAGGCAGTTCTACCATCACCATAGACAGGGGGCATCCTCTACATCTAGAGGAGAGGCGATTCTACCATCATCATAGACAGGGGCATCCTCTAATTCTCCCCTGACTCCCCTCAGGAAAAGAAAAAATTCACCTTTCCTGGTTCCCCCGGAGCAGCACCTGCAGCTGTCTTCGGCCTGGGCCTCCCGTACGCGCCGGCTCTGAAGCCAGCACACGTGATCCGATGACGTCATCATGTGCGCCGGCTTCAGAGCCGTCCCGTCGCATACCCTGCGGAGCGCTGCATCGTGGGAACCGGGACAGGTGAGTTTTAGATTCTGCCTCTATGCTGCGCTCCCGACCAGCGCAGCATAGAGGCAGAAAAGCGATCGATCCGGATGGTGATCAATTGTACCAGTGTCTTATAGCGACACTGGTACAATTGATCCGGGGGCCCGAGTGGGCCCCTCCAGTACCCCGGGGCCCAGGCACTTGCCCGGGTTGGCTGGGTGCTGGCGCCGGGCGTGCCTATAGGAGAGGCGATTCTACCATCGCCATAGACAGGGGGCATCCTCTACACCTAGAGGAGAGGCAGCTCTACCATCACCATAGTCAGAGGACATTCTCTACACCTAGATGAGAGGCAGCTCTACCATCACCATAAACAGGGGGCATCCTCTACACCTATAGGAGAGTCAGCTCTACCATCACCATAGACAGAGGACATTCTCTACACCTAGAGGAGAGGAGGATCTACCATCACCATAGACAGGGGGCATCCTATACACCTACAGGCGAGGAGATTCTACCATCACCATAGACAGGAGGCATCCTCTACACATAGAGGAGAGGCGGTTCTACCATCACCATAGACAGGGGGTGATTCTACCATCACCATAGACACGGGGGCATTCTCTACACCTAGAGGAGAGCCAGTTCTACCATCAACATAGACAGGGGGCATCATCTACACCTAGAGGAGAGGCGGTTTTACCAACACCATAGATAGAGGACATCCTATACACCTAGAGGAGAGGAGGTTTTACCATCACCATATACAGGGGGTATCCTCTACACCTAGAGGAGAGGAGGTTCTACCATCACCATAGACAGGGGGCATCCTCTACACCTAGAGGAGAGCCAGTTCTACCATCAACATAGACAGGAGGCATCATCTACACCTAGAGGAGAGGCGGTTCTACCAACACCATAGATAGAGGACATCCTATACACCTAGAGGAGAGGAGGTTCTACCATCACCATATACAGGGGACATCCTCTACAACTAGAGGAGAGGTGGTTCTACCATCACCATAGACAGGGGACATCCTCTACGCCTAGAGGAGAGGCAGCTCTATCATCACGATAGACAGAGGACATTCTCTACACCTAGAGGAGAGGAGGTTCTACCATCACCATAGACAGGAGGCATCCTCTACTCCTAGAGGAGAGGAGGTTCTACCATCACCATAGACAGGGGGCATCCTCTACACCTAGAGGAGAGGCGGTTCTACCACCACCATAGACAGGGGGCATCCTCTACACCTAGAGGAGAGGCGATTCTACCATCACCATAGACAGGAGGCATCCTCTACACCTAGAGGAGAGGCGGTTCTACCACCACCATAGACAGGGGACATCCTTTACACCTAGAGGAGAGGCAGTTCTACCATCACCATAGACAGGGGGCATCCTCTACACCTAGAGGCGAGGAGGTTCTACTATCACCATATACAGGGGGTATCCTCTACACCTAGGGGAGAGGAGGTTCTACCATCACCATAGACAGGGGACATCCTCTACAACTAGAGGAGAGGTGGTTCTACCATCACCATACACAGGGGACATCCTCTACACCTAGAGGAGAGGCAGCTCTACCATCACCATAGACATGGGACATCCTCTATGCCTAGAGGAGAGGTAGCTCTACCAGAGCCATAGCCTCTTTTCTCTAAAAGCAGTGAGACTGTAGAACTCTCTTCCATAGGGTGATGTGATGGCTGATAACTTGTAGATGTCCCATAGGGTCCAGGATGTCTTTCTCAATAACTATATTCAAACTAAATATTTTGTACATAGTTTCTGTTGATCCAGGGAGTTATTCCCATCAGGAAGGATTTGTTTTCCTTACTTTGGGGAAATTGGTATCAGCCTTGTAGGGTTTTTTTGTGCCTTCCTCTGCATCAACACTGCAGGATTTTGGGATGGACTTGGTGGATGGATTTGTGATTTTTCAATCTTATCTTCTATGATACTATTTCTAGCCCACAGACAGTTAAGTAGTTAATTTATGTTTGTTCTATGGATAATACTAGACTATACAGTTGTATAAAGATTCTTAATCCATGTACATGTAATGTATTTATAATTTATTTCAGACACAGGACCACAACAAGATGGAAGAATTTCGGGTAGGTCCATTAGATGAATGCATAAATGATAGCTAACAGGAAGAAGGATCCCAGATAGGGGGGACATATCATGTAAGAATGGAACATGCACAAACACAAAAGTATATCAGAAAAAGAAAAATAGAAATGATTAATAATAAAAGGAAATTATTCTACAATGAAATATTACAATATGGCAAACATGGGAGTCATCATAAGGCTCCTGGCTGCTCTATGGTAGCAACTCTCTCTTGGCAGATGGGAATAGTGCACCCACGGGTCAGGGGTTGCCCCCTCCCCATAACTTAACTCTCAGATGCTGTGCTTGGAATTAACAGCATCTAAGAGGTTACATGCCAGTTATTGCATACTCCGGATGTCAGAAGTGCTTAAAGTAACATCGAGTTGCAGCATTTTTGAACAAATCCCAAAAAAACACTATATGTAAAACCAGCTTTATAGATAATGGTCATGAACCTCCAACTGGCTCCAGTTTGCACATCACTAGACAATAGTCATACATGTCCCCTATTCACATCACCAGGCTATAGTCATACGTGTCCCCCGTTCACATCACCAGACCATAGTCATACGTGTCCCTCATTCACATCACTAGGCCAAAGTCATACGTGTCCCTCATTCACATCACTAGACCATAGTCATATGTGTCCCCCACTCACATCACCAGGCCATAGACATCTGTGTCCCTCATTCACATCACCAGCCATAGTCATACGTGTCCCTCATTCACATCACCAGCCATAGTCATACGTGTCCCCCATTCACATCACCAGGCCATAGTCATACATGTCCCCCATTCACATCACCAGGCCATAGTCATACGTGTCCCTCATTCACATCACCAGGCTATAGTCATACGTGTCCCTCATTCACATCACCAGGCTATAGTCATACGTGTCTCTCATTCACATTACCAGGCTTTAGTCATATGTGTCCCCCACTCACATCACCAGGCCATAGTCATATGTGCCCCTCATTCACATCACCAGGCCATAGTCATATGTGTCCCTCATTCAAATCACCAGGCCATAGTCATATGTGCCCCTCATTCATATCACCAGGCTATAGTCATATGTGTCCCTCATTCAAATCACCAGGCCATAGTCATATGTGCCCCTCATTCATATCACCAGGCTATAGTCATAGATGTCCCTCATTCACATCACCAGGCCATAGTCATATGTGTCCCCCACTCACATCACCAGGCTATAGTCATAGATGTCCCTCATTCACATCACCAGGCCATAGTCATATGTGCCCCTCATTCACATCACCAGGCCATAGTCATATGTGTCCCCCACTCACATCACCAGGCTATAGTCATAGATGTCCCTCATTCACATCACCAGGCCATAATCATACGTGTCCCTCATTCACATCACCAG